>NW_027492838.1:0-489419 GCF_021521415.1 Bidens hawaiensis
CCCAACTTTCACTTGTTGGTGGGGAACACTCCCACACTCCCAACTAACGAAATATTTACTACACTACAAACTTTAATCTTATTTTCTTTAGGCCCTCCCAAACCATTTCAAAAAATGCCACCTCACAAAAAAAAGGAATAAAAAAGTAAGCTTCACGTTAGCTTTGAGTGCTAGAATAACATAACGTATAAGTTGGGGTGGTGGTGATATTTCGTGAGTTAGGAGTGTTTTCGAACAATGAGTGAAAGTTAGGAGTATTTAAATCCAATAACCCTTAATAAATGTATATTTGAAATCGACAAAATTTTTCTGAGTATTAAAATTTCATAGTGAATAAATGTATATCTGAAATGTTTATAATACAGTCTAACTAGTGAAAATTTTTATAAATTGTAAATCTAACATCTACATGACAAATTATTAAAATTCTAATAGTTTTTATTTTGAACTAAAGCAGTTTAGATATATATAATAATTGAATCAAATGATGTAATAAACGGTTTTACATCTCCGCCGTATCATGAGGATGTTAATACTTATTTATATATAACAATAAAAACAGCTTTCTACCCTATCTCCCCATAATACCTAACTTAATAATTTAACCTAATGTAATTGATTAGTATCTTACTAAAATAAATTGGTTTAGTTTATAATGTTATAAAGAGGTTGATGATTCAAACTCCGTCAACCATGTGAGGGATCCTGCCTTTTCAAATAAAATAGTTTGTTTAACATTCTTCACTACATGCTCAATCCACACCCCGACCCCTTCACTATAATATAATTATTTTTTTTGGAAAGGACACAATCTAATTTAATAGTTTAACCAAATCTAGTTATATAATAATTTAATAACATATATTAGTTTCACTTTAATGTTAAAGTTGAATATATTTATATTTAACTTAATAATTTAACCTGATCTTATTAATTATATTTAACTAACATATATTAATTTAAGTTTAATATTAATAAATACTGTTTATTTTTCAACTACAAACTTTAGTTCAAGTAAATTACAAAAAAATCTTTTAGTTTGGTTTGAATTTAAATAACTTTATAGTTCATCTTATATTAGGTGATTATAACTAATTAGTTGATTGATTAAATAAGTAATTTGATTTGTTGTATAATTGAACTGATTTGTAGATTTTTCTGATTTCTTATTTTTGGTTTACAAGTGTTCTCTTTTCCTTATTTTTCTATTAGAATTGTGTTAAATAAAATTTTCATATTTAGTTGAATCAAAAAATTGCCAGATTTATATTTGTTATCTATACAGTTGAGCCCAGTCGAAAGACGTCAACATCATCATATTATTAAGTAATTAAGTAGATTGTTAAATAAATAAGTATTGACTATGTATAATCGAGTTATGTATTATAAATGTTTGGGAACTAAATGAGAAGTTCGAACATCGACCTTGGGTTATCATTCGGCCCGTGTTGTATTTGTTAATCGTTACAATAGTTTTATTTTGTTTATCGTTATCACAGGTATCGTCAATTTTTGGTAAATATTTTATATATAAGAGCCCGTTTTTAATACGCGTTTTGGTCATCCGAAATCTTGGAGACACGCAAGTTGACAAACCGGCCACCGGACCATTTACATAATTAACTCACATATTTATAATACATTATATCTATGTGTACATGTTATGGCTTTATATATACTTTTTTAACACGTCAAAATTTAATAAAAACTAGCTAGGAGCCAAAGACATTCATGTGCAAATTAAATTAATGTCTAAAAATCCCATATATCTTGATAAAAGTTAGATATATATTAATTAATAAGTAACTAATAACAATTAACAAATGACAGTTCTGATGTTTAATAAAAAAAACATTATCATCGACAAGTGATGAGACTATGGGAGGCTAGGAGCAAATGTGATCGACGAGGAATTGAGGAAATTGTTGATCGACGACAAAAGGGCTTCTCGTGGGACCTGCTGTGAGGGTGGGACGAGTTTGTGTTGGTCACTCTTGTTTTAAAAACACATATAGAAATATTTGTACACTTTTCTTTACTTCCTACAAGACAAGATGACATGACACTTTTGTAAAGTCATCGTCTAACAAATGACAGTTCTGATGTTTAATAAAAAACATTATCATCGACAAGTGAGGAGACTATGGGAGGCTAGGAGCAAATGTGATCGACGAGGAATTGAGGAAATTGTGGATCGACGACAAAAGGGCTTCTCGTGGGACCTGCTGTGAGGGTGGGACGAGTTTGTATTGGTCACTATTGTTTTAAAAACAAATATTATTTCTATATTTGTACCATTTTCTTTACTTTCTGCAAGACAAGCTGACATGACACTTTTGTAAAGTCATCGTCCTACACCTAAATTGTTTTATATTGCCTGTATTTATTATCGTTACATGACTTCCTGACAGTCATGTATTTTCTCCGTCCCATTTTAAATGTCTATTTTTTCACTTTTGGTTGTCCCAGTTTAAATGTTATTTCTATACATATAAATTCAATTTTCAATTGTGCTTTTACTATTACATAGAGCCAAAAAGTAGTGGATTAAAGGACATTATTGTCATTTTACAGCTCATAAAATAAAATGATCAAACATTTCATAATTTATGTGTTTTGGGTCCCATGACATTTAAAATGGGACGGAGGAAGTATTATTTATTTATAAGAGGTGGTTGGTTTTGTTACCCTGCACGCGCTCTTTTGTCAAACGAATGGTAAATTTTCATTAGCGTGCTCAATTAAGAAAATATTTTTGTATGTAATGAAATATAAGTAATGCTGTAACGAATTAAAAAAAAATGACCTTGAAGGTATAACCGACTCGTACTTCGGTTGGTAAGGAGAAGCAACTGGTTTACGCTTAAGAATAAAGTCCATAGAGAACAATGATAAAATATAATTTTTTAACTTTAAT
Organism: Bidens hawaiensis; assembly: GCF_021521415.1. Lineage (NCBI taxonomy): Eukaryota > Viridiplantae > Streptophyta > Magnoliopsida > Asterales > Asteraceae > Bidens > Bidens hawaiensis. The sequence continues at coordinate 2,918 of NW_027492838.1, forward strand.
TACATTACATTTATTATTGGACATGATCCGACATGACATGACCTTACTGAAAATTCTGACGTTTAAGGCACAGAAAATACTGACACCGTAGGGGAAAAAGATCTTGGATTCGTCTAGGGGTGACGTTCAACGGATCGGATAACAGATTATTGGATTTATTCGGTTCGAATTTGAAATTTTAAGACCCTATCTGAAATCCGACACTCCGATTCGGATAATCTGAATAACCCGAAATAAATTGTATAACCAACAAATAAAATACAAAACCACAAAATTAAAATATAACGTACACAAACAGAAGTCAAAATTCAAACAAATGTCGAATTAAATATATGATCTATCATAAGTCTAAAAATTGAGACAGTACACGAATAAAGCCAAACTTCAAATAATTAAAACGCGTGTTATTTATTTGGATTATTCGAATAATCCGAACCATCCGAATTTTATTAAAATCCCTACTCGAATCCGAATTAGTTATTCGGGTATTCGGATCAATCTGAATATCCGAATAAAAATCTAGATTGAATAATTCGTGTTTAGTTTCAGTTCAAATTTCGGTTTTTTTTTGGGATTTCATATTTCTTGAACACCCTATATCCATCATATGTGACCGTTAGACGAAAGGAATGGCCACCCTAACCCGACATCAAATTATCATTCATTAAAAACTAGGGGAATCACTTTTCTTCCCTTTGCATGACGATGGGTCCATTACCCCCCCCCCCCCCCCCCCCCCCCCAAGAATTTAGCCACAACAAAAAAAATTGTTTATACGTTTACCTGGACTTTTCAGATGTACACGATCGAAAAGTGATGAAAACCAATGTATGTGACATCCTCACTTATCTTTTTTTTTTCTTTTTGACAACAGCAAACTCACAAGACATCCTCACTCAACTTCCTTTCTTATAAATTGCTACAAATATCAGTTTCCATTATGAGAAACATTCTATTCCATTCCAATGGAGAATCTTGATCACGATCCGATTATCCTCACCGGAAGAGCTCCCGATCAACGTCCTGTTTTCATTCCTGCAACTAGGTTAGTTGGTTGGTTGTCTGCAATGTTATGTCAAATTTTCTAGAATGAAAACATATTGCACATGTGTTTTTCATTAGCAATCAATCAATCATTGGTTAATAATTCTGTCAAATTAACATCTACTTTTAGCATATACCTATGAGTCTCTGACTGCTCTTTTAAGCTTGAAATAACAAAACATCGACTCAGTTTTAAATTTAGTACTTCATTTGAAGCATAACATTATAATATATGAATACTCATTCGTAAATCCTTTTATTCACTTTTTTATCAACTGTAAATTGAATATATAGATGATTTGTTGAAAAATACAATACATTTTATACTGTTGTTCATATATGAACATGGGTGTCGATCAATTTGTTACCAAAGCATATTGCGATTTATAGTAAAAAAAAGAAGTTAAGTACATATATATGCTTATATTAAATGGTTAAAATTTATTGTTACATGTCATTAAAATATAAGTAATGCATTTTATTCTTCTCTTGAAGAATAATTTTTTTAACATATCTCTATCTTGTTATTTATATCTTGCTTTTATTATGTCAGGTTGCACGAACATTCAAAAACATTCAAGCACATATATGTTGGAACCTTTTTCGTCATGTATTTATCATTGATAGCTTTCATTCAAATGAAGTTCCAACGTCTAAACTACTCTCCTTTTGAAACCCATGGTTTCTTTATAATAATGTCACTTATTGCACTACCCATCGCGATAATGACTTCAGGGATCATGCTTTATACAAATGATGCTTTCGGAAATGCAAAGGCCTCTATTATGCGTCACATGCTCTTAAAATTTACTTTTTACTTCTCGACAATTCTAGCGGTGCTCTCTCTTTATCTGATTTTATCATTTCCTTCTGAACTCAAGTGGATTGGATACGCAATTGTGTGCGCTCTCTTTGCCATCATGGTCCCATATTACGTGTGTAGCTACATAAGATTACTTAAGAAGAAAGATGCGCCAAACTTTGTAGCTCGTGAGATGATATATTTATATAAGACAAAAACTTATGGCACAAGTCGTACTTAACGTAAAACTATTAATCTAGTATCTTTGTTATAGTAGTTACCATTGTTTCATGTACCTTGATCAGTTAGATGAATGCCACTGTATAACATCGTAAATCAAAAGGGCTTGTGTGTAACCTCTAGATAAATTTAAGTTAATAAATTAATATGTGATTTATATCAACTTATAATGTCATTCTTCTATTCTATCTATTCTCTATTATGCACACTTTCAAGTTGGTGCTAGCCAACACAAAAACTTTTGAGACTTAAGCGTGTCGAAACTCTAAACTCAACTATTGAATCATTTATTGGGTTTATATCACAAGCTCATGGAATACTAATACCCTAGAATTTCCAGATAACCACTTTCCATATGTATAAGAGCATATCCAGTGGTGTCACATGACACCGTATAGATTCAAAAACTGAAGTTACAAACCAATTCATTTAGGGAAAATTCTGAAAGTAGCCCTTTTTAAGAGAGAGAAAGTGAAAAATAACTTTAAATTTCAACATATTCTCAAAATAGTCCATTTAATTTGTACTGAGTAGACGAGATCTGAAAAAATCCTCCGGCCAATAAAATTTAGACAAGTGTCAAAATCCGACGAGATTTTTAAAAATATTGGGGGACCAGTCCATATTTCCTATTAAAAGTTCTTGAAATTAAACAGTCTTGCCAGACGGTCTTTTAATGTTTTCTAACGGGTCCCCACAACTTCCAAAAACATAAGAAAATGTGCCTTCAAATTCAGTCTTTCAAGACGCATTTAGGGTGAATTTGTACCAATGAGATCATAAATTTATAAATATTGAGGGATCCCTCCATATTTTTGAACTAAAATTTATATTCCAAAGCGTTCTTGCCAGACGGGTTATATAAGTTTCTTATCTCGACCCTATATGTTTTAAACTCATGAAAAAATGTGCCATTAAACTTTGTCTTTCAAGACACTTACATGAAAATTTTGAACGAATGGGTTCATATTTTTGAAAATATTGTGGTACCCGTCTATATTCTTCACAAAATCTTTATATTAAAAAGTTGTCTTGCTAGACGGGATTTTTAAGTTTCTTATCTCGACTCTATATTTGAAACATGGAAAAACGTGTCATTCAACTTTGTCTTTCAAGACACTTACTTGAAAAATTTGAACGAAGGGGATCATATTTTTGAAAATATTGTGGTACCCGTCCATATTCTTCACAAAATCTTTATATTAAAAAGTTGTCTTGCCAGACGGGTTATATAAGTTTCTTATCTCGACCCTATATATTTTAAACTCATGAAAAATGTGTCATTCAACTTTGTCACTTACTTGAAAAATTTGAACTAAGGGGATCATATTTTTGAAAATATTGTGGTACCCGCCTATATTATTCACAAAATCTTTATATTAAAAAGTTGTCTTGCCAGACGAGATTTTTAAGTTTCTTATCTCGACCCTATATATTTTGAAACATGGAAAAATGTGCGTCAAAAATTTGTCTTTTAAGACACGAATCTTTAAAATTTGTACGAAGGAGACGAGTATTTAGTATATTCTTACTTGTCCATCCATATTTACATTATATCTATCTTCATCAATCCTCATTCATTCACATATTTTCATCAAATTCTAACTCTTCAAATCATGAAGTTTAAGAGGGGTGATCAAGTGGAGGTTATGGATATGGGTCCCGGGTTCGTTGGATCCTATTATGACGGCAACATAATCTCGACGGAATCTCATACTATATTGTCATACCTTCCGTTACCGGTTTGCCGATTACCACCATAACAAACAACATTATCAAAATCCATGGAAGATAAGGTTTAGAGTGGTATGAGAGGATGGTTTAGGGTGGTATGAAGTGGAAGATGATGAAGATAACTCATGTATATTCTTTGGATGATCATGTCGGAAAAGACGGAATCTCATACTATATTGTCGGTATAGACGGAATATAAATAAATTTTGAAGATCTAGACTAAATTTAAACACATAAGAAATAAACTACAAACTTGTCTCCTTAGTACAAATTCACCCTAAATGCGTCTTGAAAGACTGAATTTGAAGTCACATTTTCCCATGTTTTTGGAAGTTGTGTAGACCCGTTAGGAAATATTAAAAGATCGTCTGACAAGACTGTTTAATTTCAAGAACTTTTAATAGGAAATATGGACTAGTCCCCCAATATTTTTAAAAATCTCGTCGGATTTTGACACTTGTCTAAATTTTATTGGCCGGAGGATTTTTTCAGATCTCGTCTACTCAGTCCAAATTAAATGGGCTATTTTGAGAATATGTTGAAATTTAGAGTTATTTTAATTTCTCTCTCCTAAAGGACTATCTTGGGAATGGGAATGAGAAAAGTATGTGATGAGATGACGGTCTAAAATAAGGATGAATGATAACACTTGAAAAGAAATAAAATTATTTTAAAATCTGATATTGCATGCCGATTTAACGGTTTGAAATAAAACTGATGTGCCAAACCCAACAATATTGTTACCGAACAAACCCAACAATATTTGGCGGGCAGTACAAGTGGTACCAAACAACCCCAGTCGTCATCGAAAACAGAGATGGAAGAGTGCGTGCAGAGATGGATAGTCAACGTATCAGAGTGGGACCCATCCCCTCACGAAATGTCTCTTCTTCCTCAACACCAACATCACTCTTCTTCTATCACCAGGTAGGTAACTTAATAATACTCTTATAATTATTATTATTATTAGTAGCTAGCGTGATTATTAATTGATGAATTAATTAATTAATGAATTTAGGTTTGTGAAAAGTGAAGACCGAAAGAGGGCACTTGTTGACGATTTGATGAATTGGAATATTAATAAGTTGATGTACGAGTGCATACTGCAACAGCCTTACCTGGTATTCATTCAACTGAGTCGATTAGTTTTAGGGTTTCTGATCATCTATTCATCTCTAAAATAATTAGGGCTGTTTTGTTTGATTGTTTAGTAGGCCTGGCAAACAAGACTGGTCAGGCGGGTTCGGGTTACGGTTCAGAACGGCTTTGATTCATAATAGTGTTTAAACATTTTGCCAAAAATCATAACTAAAGAAAATTCAAATAATTTGACTAAAAATCCTTCATTTAAAGGATTCCAAATATTCTTCTAAAATGATTGAGTCAGAACGGGTTTCACGTCAAACACGTGACCGACACCGCTGTGACGCATTACATGGCATTGGACGTGCGTTACGTGCTTAACCAATCACCGGTTACGCAATTTATAAGAGCTAGATGATGATTAAACTGCGATAACATATCATGCTTGTATAAACGGGCATAATGTAAGAATGCAAGTTAACAATATTTATATTAGCTGAATATCACACTATCATAAAGTCAATTATGAATTGTAGTTTTTAATGCTTATAATGAACTAATTTAGACAAACATACATGAAAGTTTTATTATTGATCAAAAGATTCTTGTTTTAAGTTCTGATCGCCGTTTTTATGATCAAGTGGTTGCATAGGAAAGACATCAGAATGTGAAATTCCCAAATTTCAACTTCAATGTTTCCCATCATGGCGACTATGTGGCAATAGCTTCTGAACCGATTTGCCTCGTGGGTTTGGACATTGTCTCTTGCTTCATTCCTGGGAAAGAAACCGTTTCAGACTTCATTAAAAATTTCTCATCATACTTTTCAAGTTCAGAGTGGGAAACGATCGTTAATGCTGGTTCTGATGACGATGTTTTGGACACGTTTTTCAGGTGAATTTGATTACATTTCAATCCCTCTTGTTCTTATGACTCATTTGGGTTATATTTTTCTTTAACGGGTCAAATAACAGGTATTGGTGTTTAAAGGAAGCATTTGTCAAGGCCTTGGGCACGGGAGTCGGGTATAAATTAGATAATGTGGAATTTATTCACAAAGACTGGACCGATATATATGTTAAAGTCGATGGAGTTGCGCTAAATGACTGGAATTTTTGGCTTTTTGAACTTCAAGGAAGACATCGGGTTAGTTACTTTTAAGGAATTGAAAATCGACTAGTACGAGGGTATTTTAGGGATTTAGCTACTGAACAACTGGTTTTTTATGCTAGTGTTACATGTTGCGATTCATTTCTTTAGACGTGTGTAAAACTCATACTTGATAAAATTAGCAATGCATAATGTTCTATTATAGGGTATCATGTGTAATTGTGTATGCTCGAATGTTGTCTAACTTACTCTTTGTGTGGGACAATGTAGATTGCTGTTGCAAGGGGTCACCCGAGAAATGCAACTGAAAATTACAAGAAGACGCTCAAACAGAGTCACTTTGATGATGATCTTTACAAACTGGGTTTTCATCTATCCAATCCAATGTTTGTTATAAAAACAGTTGAAGAACTATGTTCCCTTTTTCCATCAAACGCCCAAGTTCAACCATGACTCTTAACTAAAGGTGGTAAAGTTGTCGGGTTGATAAGCTGGATAACGGGTCAAAATGTGTAGTTTGACCTGTTTTATTTTTAGCTAAATCACAAAATTTTACTTGTTGATGTAACACATGATAACATTAATCAACACATTGTTATTGCATCATTTGCTTCAGTGTAGTTTGTCGTGTGTTCTTGGTTGTTAAAAAAACATAACAAAGGCATGTTCTTCAAGAAGTGGGTTAATTTGGATTAAAATAATTGTATATGAGCTCAAGGGAACGTTGAGAACTAGATTGTTTGAAGCTTCAAGGTGGAATTGGTTGTTTAACATAACTGATCACTATGTCTAAAACTACCAATACCCCATGGAGAATCTACACAAGTGAAACTCAACGCTCCCGACTGGCGGAGAGGTTACGCACCTACCCGCATCATGCCCAAAGATCAGGCAGAAAAAGTCGGGAATTTTCTGCAAGTGACATTAGGAAAACTGCGGGAAGAATCCTCACGGAGAACCTTAAAAAACGAAAACCCCTTCCTTAAAGTCCAAAAGTTCACCTCACTTATTAACAATTCATGAGAAGAACAACGGACCGGGGGGACTTGAAGAGGTAGGTCCCCGCAAAGCCCAGTTGGACCCGCAAGACTCACCTTGAAGAGGTACGTCTGCGCAAAGACCAACTGGATCCGCAGGACCCACCATGCTCAGAGAGATGAAGGCCTTACACGCAGTAAGCCAGCTGTTCCCGCAGGAAAGCCTCCCTTGGTACAGTACCCTGCCTGTTCCCGCAGCTGCAGATACAAGCCAAGAAGGAAGGCTACCCGCACTAACAGTAAGGCTACACGCATAAGGCACTAACTCTTATACTTCAGTAATGTCACCTGAAGAAGGAATGAGCAGGGCGGGAATATTCCCGCCCAAAAGAGCCAGTCCGTACGCTTCTAGAAGATCTTTTGTACTATACCTACCAAGGTATGGACAAATAGACAGGATCTGGCAAAAGCAACCCATGAACCAATCACAGGGTGACAGCTCACCGACAATAGTACGAGGAGCAGCACGCTCCAGTACAAAATGTCACTATCAGCCGCTGCCTACCCACCAACTCCCATCGTGGCACGAACATAGCCCGTAGTTGGTGGAAAAGGAATATTATACAGCTGGCCGTACCTGCTTGGAAACCTACCTTCGGCTATAAATACTCCAACACCTTGGAACGGTATTATCATCTCATATTATCTTATCTTCTCTCTAGCTATTTCTCTCAATATACATTTATATTCAGTGCAATCTAGTCTGATTCTCACGCCGGAGGGTGGTCATAAGGAGGACCCCCCCCCCCTTCTCAGTGACGAGCTCACGGTGTCTGTTTTGCAGGTCGAGAAGAATAACCATCTTTGCCGGACCTAACCCTCGTGGGAAACATCTACTTCACCCCCAGATTATCCATAATCTGCCGGGGTCATTTAGTGTTTCTTCATTGGCGCCATCCGTGCATTAAGCTAGAACTAATTCTCTTTCTCAGTTTTTTCAAACTTCTGGGAAGATGGTTAAGGTTACTCTGATGCCAAGGCCACCAAGTGACCAAGAAACTCCGGTAACCACAACCCCAGCTACTGGGGGGAACACCGGTGAATACATGATTTTTTCGAACACTACCCCGGTTACCCAAGCCGGGACAAGTGCAGTAAACAATCCTCCCCTGGGATTCATTGATACCCAGGTAAAGAAGCAGCAGACGAGGCTTCCCCGCCAAACACTAGATCAAGTTAAAGCTTGGGCGGAAGCACGTCAGAAAGAATTCCAAGCTGAGTTGGATGAACGTTTACGTTCACTCCAACAGGCCAATGACGAATTCGGAAGCACTCGACAACAGCTCAACATGAGCAATGATTGCGAGTATTCGGATGATGATTGGGAAGAATCTGACAGTGACGCAAACCCTCGTCATAAGGCGAAAGGGAAGCGTAAAGAAGCAGACTTCCGCTCGAAAAGAAGTTTTGGAGAAATTTTAAGCCAAAGAGCACGGGGGGGAACCCACGTGACTTCTCCAAAACTTTCAGACCAACTGTTGCAAATGCGGGAACGTCCAAGTTTGCAAGAGACATTGCGGAAGCAATCGCTCCAAAGAGTGCCAAACAGATGTCCAACATAGGCACTTACGATGGCGTATCTGACCCGGACGATCACTTGAACAGATTTATAGCGGGGGCAACCGTCAGCAATTGGACGGAACCCACATGGTGCTACATGTTCCAGATGACGCTCGTCGGGGCAGCCAGAGCGTGGTTTGATCGTCTACCGGTCCACCACATCTATGATTGGGCAGACTTCCAGCACAAGTTCAGCCAGCACTTCAGTCAACAAAGAAAATATACTGAAGAGCAGTGGACGATCCTCAACTGCGTCAGAGAGGAAGACGAATCTTTGCTAGACTTCATCACTCGCTTCAACTCAAAGAAGCTAAATCTGGGCACCATTAGTGAAGATCTTGTTCGCGCCGCTTTCATCCAGGGCGTTGAGTACCCAGAGCTCATCCGCACGTTGACGGGTAAAGATGGCATGCCATCCACGTGGGATGCCATCATGACGGCAGCTAAACGCTTCGCCGAGACGGAAAAGCAACTGGGTAGAAATCTTCCCCAGAGCACAAACCTCTACACGCAGAGAACAAGAGAAAATAACGTCCGTACCGCCCGACAAAATAAGAAGAGGAAGCTTGGTATTTGGCAGTCAAGGATAAACTTTGACACCTCATCCAGCTCTCGCCCTCTCTTAGGCGGAAGGGACAACACGCACTCGTCGAACCGGAATCCCAGATGGACGCCACTCACCAAAAAGCGTCACCGAGATATTTGCCACCGAGAAACTCCCATGGCCAAAGGCTCCAATAATCCGACAGCGTCATAACGCTGATCAGAGCAAATCCTGTGACTTCCACGGGACCAAAGGCCACACCACCGAGGAATGCACATCTTTGAAGGATATCGTCGAAACATTCGTCAAAGATGGAAAACTCACGCACCTCGTGGCGTCAATCAAGAACGGAGGGAGGAATGACAATCGGTACAAGGGCAATGGACGAAAGCCCGCCGACATCAGCATTCACATGGTTCATGGCAACGTCAGAGGAAGAAAACGACGAACAGAGCCAAGTGCGTGGAAGGAAGCTAAAGTGCGCTTCCCGCGTGTGCCAGGAGGGCCCAACAAAGAAGGCCCCGTAATCATCAAAAGCCAGCTGGGGCACTACATCACATCCCGCACTCTTGCGGATAACGGCGCTTCGTCAACGGTCATGTATAGGCAGTTCTTCGACAAGCTAGACGACGAAGACAAAGAACGCCTAGAAACGGTTTACGCCTCGATGGAAGGGTTTGACGGCAGCACAAACACCCCCTTGGGTATCCTATCTTTCCCCGTCACTCTCACGGACGGGAAGTACTCCCGCACAGAAGACGTGGACTTCGTCGTAATGAGGAAGCCACACCACACATACGACATTCTCTTCGGGAGAGATGGGATGGCAAGATTTAATGCCGTGGTGTCTTCGGTCCATGGCATGATGGGATGGCCAACAGCTGAGGGTGTCGCGATGATCACGGGTATTCCCCAGGTATGCATCGCATCTGTCTCATCTAAACCCAAACCAAATATGGCTAAACCGACCATTACCGAGCCAGAAGAATGGGCCTTCAATGGCAAATACCCTGACCAGGCAGTTACCATTGGCCCAACAATCACTAATCCCACACGCACCTTACTCAAACGCTTATTGCAAAAAAATGCTGACATCTTCGCGTGGACACCAGCTGACATGACTGGTGTACCCCGAAGTAAGGCGGAGCATAAGCTCAAGTGTGACCCGGCTTTTACGCCGGTCATACAAAAGCGTCGCGTAATGGGTGCGGAACAGGCTAACGCGTGTAGAACCCAAGTCAAGGAACTCCTTGACGCAGGCATCGTACGCGTTAGTAAATATCAAACATGGGTTGCAAATCCCGTCATGGTACCGAAATCCAACAAACAATAACGCATGTGCATAGATTTTAAAGACCTAAACAAAGCATGCCCCAAGGATTGTTACTCGTTACCCGAAATTGACCTTAAGGTAGATTCATTAGCACCGTTTCGCCTTAAATGCTTCCTTGATGCGTATAAAGGGTACCATCAAATCCACATGGCCGTTGACGATCAGGACAAAACCGCATTCCGGACGCCCGATGGCACATTTTGTTACCAAATGATGCCATTTGGACTTAAGAATGCGGGGTCCACGTACCAACGCCTGATGGACAAAGAGTTCCATGCCCTAATCGGGAGGAACTTAGAAGTTTACATGGATGACTTGGTCATCAAAAGCCTTGAGCCAGAGGCGATGTTGACAGACATCGAAGAAACTTTCAACACGCTCAGAAAAATAAACATGAAGCTCAACCCAAGCAAGTGTTCCTTTGGGATGGAAGAAGGGAAGTTCTTAGGAGTCATCGTCACCAAAGATGGCTTCAGAGCGAACCCTGAAAAGGTCGAAGCCATTATGAAAATGGAATCACCTACTACCATCAAACAGGCTCAGACACTGAATGGACGACTAGTCGCACTTAACCTCTCTTTAGCAAACCATGCGGATAGGTTGTTCCCATTCGTGTCAACATTGAGAAATTGCTTGAAGAAAACGCACTTCCACTGGACACCAGAAGCGGAAGCAGCTTTTCAAGAGATTCGGTCACGCTTGATCGAACTCCCAACGCTCACAGCACCAGAAGTGAGGGAGCTCGATGCCCAAAATACTGCACACCCATTCGAAATGGCGAACTTTAGCAATCACCATTGGGTGCACCTCCGTCAAATGCACACCGTGTTTCTCCAAAACACGGTATACGAACTTCGTGAATGGGAATCTTAGATTCCCATATATGAAGAACGAGGCGTAAACCCCTATCTTGCCCTTAGGGGCATCGTACACCGTCTGGTGGGGCTCCGGAAACTCTGGCTCATACGGCTCTAGCATGAACTTCTTAACGATGTAATGGTACACATCGACAGAAAGAGTACACTGGCACTCGCCAGCAGTACTCTTATCGTCCTTATCGGACGTAGACGTCGGGTTCTCGAGGTAAACATCAGACTCCTCGACGTTAACCTCAGGATCGTGAGTGGAAGAAGCATCTTTTAAAAGTTAAAGAAAGCGGTTTCAGAAGAATGCTCGCCGGAAAAGATGAGTATTCGCCGGAAATCGCTTAAGAGGAAAAGAAGAGTGAAGTGAAGGTATGGGATGAGATGCACCCTCTCCCCCCTTATATAATCATCGCAATGAATGCGATGAATTTAATGTGGAGGAGAGAGAGAGCGCAGGTGCAATGAAACGGCGACACGTGTGGATAAAGCAAGCTGGCAACAGGTGTCAGAATGGCGCGTGACATGAAATCGTCAGATGCTGTCACGTCGTCATAACTTCCTGCACGTCCTGAAACCGTCAGAAGACGCCAACGTCCCTTCAGCCGTTTGGATTGTCCTTATCCTTTCACCAACTCTTCGAATTTCAGAAAGATTCAAAAATATTCAAAAATAAGAGGGAATATACCCCTCTTACCTTGGAAATCAAGAAACCATAAAACAAGTGCGGGTACAGTGTCAAGGCGAAACCCTTCACATACTTAGCACTTGCAGGGAATTGAAGCCAAGAAGATACCTTGGAAAAAAAGGAACCGTAAGACAAGTGCGGGTACAGTGTCAAGGCGAAACCCTTCACATACTCAACACTTGCAGGGAATTGAACCCAAGATGGATCTTATGGATCATGCTTGCGGAAAGGGAAATAACACCCCCGCGTGGCGGGAACGTTGAGAACTAGATTGTTTGAAGCTTCAAGGTGGAATTGGTTGTTTAACATAACTGATCACTATGTCTAAAACTACCAATACCCCGTGCAGAATCTACACAAGTGAAACTCAACACTCCCGACTGGCGGAGAGGTTACGCACCTACCCGCATCATGCCCAAAGATCAGGCAGAAAAAGTCGGGAATTTTCTACAAGTGACATTAGGAAAACTGCGGGAAGAATCCCCACGGAGAACCTTAAAAACGAAAACCCCTTTAAAACCCCTTGCTTAAAGTCCAAAAGTTCACCTCATTTATTAACAATTCATGAGAAGAACAACGGACTGGGGGGACTTGAAGAGGTAGGTCCTCGCAAAGCCCAGTTGGACCCGCAAGACTCACCTTGAAGAGGTACGTCTGCGCAAAGACCAACTGGATCCGCAGGACCCACCATGCTCAGAGAGATGAAGGCCTTACACGCAGTAAGCCAGCTGTTCCCGCAGGAAAGCCTCCCTTTGTACAGTACCCTGCCTGTTCCAGCAGCTGCAGATACAAGCCAAGAAGGAAGGCTACCCGCACTAACAGTAAGGCTACACGCATAAGGCACTAACTCTTATACTTCAGTAATGTCACCTGAAGAAGGAATGAGCAGGGCGGGAATATTCCCGCCCAAAAGAGCCAGTCCGTACGCTTCTAGAAGATCTTTTGTACTATACCTACCAAGGTATGGACAAATAGACAAGATCTGGCAAAAGCAACCCATGAACCAATCACAGGGTGACAGCTCACCGACAATAGTACGAGGAGCAGCACGCTCCAGTACAAAATGTCACTATCAGCCGCTGCCTACCCACCAACTCCCATCGTGGCACTAACATAGCCCGTAGTTGGTGGAAAAGGAATATTATACAGCTGGCCGTACCTGCTTGGAAACCTACCTTCGGCTATAAATACCCCAACACCTTGGAACGGTATTATCATCTCATATTATCTTATCTTCTCTCTAGCTATTTCTCTCAATATACATTTATATTCAGAGCAATCTAGTCTGATTCTCACGCCGGAGGGTGGTCACAAGGAGGAACCCCCCCCCCCCTTCTCAGTGACGAGCTCACGGTGTCTGTTTTGCAGGTCGAGAAGAATAACCATCTTTGCCGGACCTAACCCTCGTGGGAAACATCTACTTAACCCCCAGATTATCCATAATCTGCCGGGGTCATTTAGTGTTTCTTCAGTGTAGTTTGTCGTCTGTTCTTGGTTGTTAAAAAAACATAACAAAGGCATGTTCTTCAAGAAGTGGGTTAATTTGGATTAAAATAATTGTATATGAGCTCATTCAGGTAAACTCAAATGGGGTGATTCAGGTGTAGTGCCGAAATTATACATCTAGTCAATATAGGTTTACCTAAATTACACAAAACAGGTTAGTTCATGTCTACTTTTTCCTCTTTCTTAAACGACTCGTTCATTTTGATCAAAAACTTGATTTGAGTTAAACAAAATTGGTACATTTTTAAAACTTGTCAGGCCTGAATAAATTCGGTTCATAGCCCATCCGACCCTTAAAAGGCTTAATCAGAGTTGCCAAATTTTGTTTTTACAAGGTGAAAAGATTACTAAGAGGATATCTGATAATTCCCTAAACTAACATTAAACCGAAAATGAAACAAAAAGGAGACATTAATTACAAATAATGGTTTTCTTACATGATCCTATATAACTGAAAACCACAATAATATACATTTCAACTGCTTAAGTTAAAACCAAAACCATCAAGTTCTATCAGAACATGTTCAATTCCGTAAGATCATCCATTGGTATCTCAAGCCCTGCTGAAAAATCGTCTTGCAATTCCTCATCATCAAAATTCAGCAAAGAACTCAAATCTTGAGGACCCCCTACCCCTAATTCTTCAATCGGGTCCAAATCATGAAGCGGGTCAACATCTCTATTATGATTAGGCCCGTTTAGTGAAGGCTGTACAGGGTGTAGTGATCTTGCAGATTGGTTACCACACCCATTCCCAGATGTCGGTATTCGACCAGTAGGGTGGACTTTTATTTTCCTCTCACCCTGGTATGCTGTGCTAACATCATCGAATAACTCAACTTCCTGTGGGGCAAAAAGGATATCACGAAGCAGGGCCACGTTAAAGCAGCTGACACCTGATTTCGCAAACTTACGACACCTGGCAAGTGCTCTTCTTCCAAATGCCATTGCAATATGCTTTGGGATCTTTAGAGTCCCACTTCTAGAAGGCCCTCTAGTAGCCTGCAACAAAATCATTCAATTATGTAACACTTTAATAATATCTTCGTCTTAATCAAACTTTAGATCATTATATTAACAGTTTTGGATTCAAATTGCAAACAAAGGGTTAGAACTTACCAGAAATTTTCTGTAAGCTATCTCCACCAATTTATCAAATGCAAGCTGTTCAAGATCCCTGCATAATCAGATGATGTGTGAGTTAGAATACAAATAACGAAAGTGGGTTAAGTTTACCAAAAGATATCCGTGTATAAAGTTCTTACCGTGCTACAAAGCTGCCACCTATACTCTTACAAATTTGCTCCAAATATGCCTTCTTTTTATAATTCTATTTAACAAATGAAAATACTGAGTATATGAAAAGTTTATGACTTGGGAAAAAACAGATGCTAAAATGCAAATTGGCAATTTCTTGCAGCCATATAACCTGTTGTCGAAGTCTTGTCTTTAGCTCTTTAATTTCTTGCTTAATTGTTTCATCTTCTTTGTCATCCAACTTTGGCTGTCATTCAGATAAGGAACAAAAGTTAAACCCGTTCAAAAGTAGATGTCACAAAACGGGTGTGTCGGTAATTATTATATGTGGCTTGTTCCCCTTCATTTGATTTAAAATAATTAATGTGTCATATATGTTTACAAAAGTTATATGTTTAAGTAATGATCTAATTTGTGGAATATAATGATTTATGATGTTTTTATACTTCTATAAATTAAAATACGCTTTTGAGTGACTTTTGACCCATTTGGCCCATTTCTTCCAAGCTAACTTTTTACATGTTTAAGCCAGTAGTGCTCAAAGCATAGCCCGAATCAACCCATTCAAAGGTATAATGATTAAAATTGCCACCTCTACCTGAAAGTAGGGGTGTAAACGAACCAAGCCAACCCAAGCTTGATTAGGATCAATTCGGTTCATTTAACTTACGAGAGCTCAGGCTCGAGTTCGGCTCATTTAGGGCTCTATTTCTAAAGCCCAAGCTCGACTCGTGATTAGATTCAAGTTTTTGGCGAACCGATCTCAAGCAGCTCACGAGCGGCTCTTTTACAGCCTTACTTGAAACTAATTACTTTTTTGAGCTCCACTGTATTTATATATTAAAGAATATGAGCTTGAGCATACCACTAACTCAGGATATAGACCAATGCTGTGAAGCTCTAAAAGAACTTTGTCATCTAGACACATTTGCCCATACTGATTATCAAATGAAGGAATGCCGAAACCTTCCATTTGTATCACTTGTGATCGGTTGACCAAATTCTTTGAGATTCCAGTTAATGCCACATCATCACACGGAGAATCATTAATAGCAATGCTTCTAAAAGAGTCGGTACATCCATTGCTAGAAAAAGACATCTTCACTGAATGAATACTTTGAAACACGGTATCATGTTCAACTTCCCTCCTAGCCCTCTTTCTAGGTTCACTGAAATCATCAAGGTGAAATCTATCATAAGTTGAATCACAAAAGGCATCTTGAAGTGGTATAATTTGGGTATTTTCTTCTTCAAGTTCATTAATTGTGTCTTCTATAACGAGTGCTGATAATACTCTCTGGAATAATGGAATGAATTCTCTAGGTGTTTTATCTGAATCAAGTCTTCCAGAAAAAGACTCACTTCCTTGATGTTTCACATGCATGTTTCTTTCTCCAGAACAATTTGTATTGTATATAGAGACTTCATGCGTGAAGTTCATCTATGTAAACAAAAATATAACAAGTTCATCAGATGCCCAAAATGCCCCTAAACACTAAGAAAACATCTGGATTTAAAGAAGTACCATGACATTGCTTGCACGACCATGAAACTGAGAAAAGTTTTCCTGAATATCAGGCTCCTTTAGCTGCTTCAAAAACATCAAAAGTGATTTAAAAGTTAAAAAACAAGTATGGATATTGAGTGTATCTAAAATGAGACCATTTACATGCAAAATAAATTTAACACATTGTTAAAAGAGTTCCCACCTGTGTGGATAAGTAGACTTTGTCTTTTGAGCTCACAGGAGCAAATATTGGTTCCATTCGTTTCCAGAAATTGCTAGAACATGCTAGATCTACAAAAGCATTCAAAATACAATGTAAAGGGGACTAAAATGCAACAATATTTTGCACCTAAAATGAAAAGAAAAAAAAAGTAATTATGTCTTACAGCTAGCATTACGAGCATGATTTACAGCTGCCATTAGTTCTTCACGGTCATCAGATTTCCCTGCAAAATAATAATAATAATAATAATTAAACTAATAATAATAATAACAATAATAACAAATATAAAAAAAATATTCACATTTTATGGAAAATATTATTTTCTAATATTTGAGAACATTTATACCTGTACAATCAGAACCACCATTTTGCTTATGGCCAAGACCTGAAACACCCTTGCGGTCTGAAAGCTTTTTCAAAGGACGCCCTGACTTACTGGCAAAAAAATCATCATTTCGTGAGTAAAATGAAAAAAATCAACTAAAAACCTACATGTATTTTCAAATAAACAAAATCACACCTTCCGTTCTTCTCACAACCAGTCTTATTACGTATAATTGGGTTAACTAGGAGTGTGTTATCCAACTTGACCCCGGTTATTGTAGAGCTAGCCCTTGCAGTTAAGGGTCTCTTCACATCCTTACCATTTTCTTCTATAATAATAGATTTGGCCTTCATTTCTACTGCTAAAGAAGGTCCAACATTTTGACCATGACTTTGACCACCAATAGATTCTTCACTTTCATTCAACCGATGTGGGGATTGAACCGGCTCTTGTTTAGGTTTTAACTTTTCAGAAATAAGAGTGTCATTGGTCCCATCAGAGGCTAATTTGACACTAACAGTAACATCAGAGAGTGAACAGCTGTCAGATGATAACGGCTTTTCTTCTTTACTTGAGAAAGGTGGCACCAGATTTGATCTCCTAGTTCGAGACATCTTTGGTGGTCTCTGTCCAGCCCACTGGGCCATACCAGGAGAAGGCGGGCCTGAGGGCGTAGCCCGTTTGCGATTCATAGCTCCGCCGGGCACGTTCTCCCAGCTTTCTGGAGTTCCGGTTAAACAAGGTGTACTTGGTGATGAGCTGGCTGCCACCATGGCACCGCTACGCGTGATTCTTGAAGCCTTACTTTTTGTCACTAAATTCCCATTGGGAATGGTATCATCATCACAAGTATTTAACCTGAAAATAGAATATAATGTAGACAGAGAAATGAAATGCATGATTAATTGATTACGTAACACATGTATTACAAGTAAGCACGTACTTATTGTTTCCTTTTGTAAGAATCTTTTCCATATTTGACCCACTACTGGTGGGCCCCTTGAGTTCATTTCTGGGGGACACACAGGCACCAGAACTATCAGGCAAAGAAGGCCCTTCTAACTTGTTATTCATCTTGTGAGTGGTACCAGTACCATTAGAAGCCCCTAATCTGCAATGTAACCTAACTACTCATTATGAACCCATTGTATAATGTAACCACATATTGTTGCCTAATTAGCAGATAGGTTACCTGTAAGAATGTGTGTCATTTGATTGCAACACAGGTTCACTGGCAGCCTTCTTTTGAGCGGTTCTTTTCTCTCCATTACTATCCATAGATCTTGTAGAAACCGGGCCTACTGAACGTTTTCTTTTCATCTTCTTATCCCACCCTTCACCACCAGCAGGAAACTTAGGAATCTTTTCTTCTAAATTATCAGATTCTCCATCATTTTCCTTGAGTAAATCTCGATCTTTAGTCATCACCACAGGCTGCCTTCTTAAACCATTACTCCGGCATTCCGCCTAATATAGATTTGGATATAAAATATATAAAGAGGTTTGTAGTCTTTTAAATTCTAAGTGTGCATAATAAATTAACCACCAAAAGCGGTTGTATGTTACATAGGTGCTTTTGTAGTTTTATAAACAAAAAAAAAAGTTGCAAAATTAGAAGCAAACCCTTGTTTCTGCAACAGAAGTACGAACACGCTTGTTCAAAAGAACACTCTTAGGACGATCTTCCACTCTTTGATTTACAACCTTCAAGTTTAAAGCATTTGATTTATCATTAGCCATAAATTCATTCCTCTGTGTTTTCTTCGAGAGTACACCTTCACAATATTTATCCAACTTATTCAAGTGCTCATCCAATTGGCTTACTCTACCCCTGTTAAAAAGTTGCACCATGAAAAAATAAACATTTAAACATATGGACATATTTGCAACGTACCAATTCAGCCTTCTATTTGTGAAAGTAACAAAGCATACCTAGCTGTGTTACACGTATCCACAACACTCGATCTCAAATGCTTTAAATCTTCCGCAGCAGCAGCCCCCGAAGAAATCTCTTCAGATGTGCTTCCAACAATAATCCCCATGACCCTTTTTAACTCCTCCGACCTATCAGTTCCCAAGTCACCAATCTGAATCGTCTCAAACGACAAACACTGAGACAATGTCGGTAAACTACCCGATGCTGCTACTAATGCGCTAGCTCCACTTCTTGTGACGACAAACCCCGAACTGAACGTTCTCTCTGACCTATCGAGATTGGGCCCCCTCTTTCCATTTAAATAAGGTGGCTCAGAAGAACTAGCCATAACTTAAAACACTGCCCGTACTCGCGTCATCCGACCGTAAACCGTTTATTCTGAATGAATTACAAGTCACGTTCAAATAAGTTCATAAATTCCGGTCAAAAAGTCAACCATCTACTTGATCATATACTAAGAACTTATAACAGCATACTAATTACAGCCACATGTTCAAAACATAACAGAAACTAACTACATTTTGTAATTGAAGTACTCGCGCCATCCGACTGTATATTCCGAATGAATTAGATAAGTATCATGAATTCCGGTCAAAAAGTCAACGCTCTAATTGAATCATTTCATACATGAAGAAGCTATAACAGCATACTAATTACAGTCACGTGTGCAAAACCTAACGGAAACTAACTGCATTGTGTAGCTGAATTTATAAAAAAACAGAAATGAAATTGATGATTATGTGCCCTAGGTTTTGCTGGAGCTAAATTGAGCTAAATTCGGGGGATTAAATGCACAATTAAGTTGGGGAAATGATACCTGAGACTGTGATAATGGCGGTGAAGATCGGCCGGAAAATTCGGTGGCTGCCGGTGGTGGTTGTGGTGGACTCCGTGTCTCCCGCGGTGTGGATGTTTTGCCGTTGGTCTCTCTGTGTGATCTCTTTGCGTTCAGAAGTCGGCTGGGCCGAGTTTTTACATTCCCGGGGAACGGGCCTCCATTGGGCTTATGTTAAAAGTTGCCTCCAAACAGCCAGAGCCCAGAGCTAGGAATAGAATATGATGTGTATCGTACCCGTACTTATACTCGTATTTGTATCCGTATATGTATCCGAAAGTACCCGTACCCAAATTTTATGTTATGGGTACCGGTACGAGTACGGGTACTTTAGGTACGGTACCCGTTTGGTATCACTATTTTCTTTTTTTTAAATATATTTCCGCTAAACTTGGTATTGATACCGGTACAGTACCGACAATCAGTTATCTATAATACCAAAACCGTAATACCACAACCAAAACATAATACTCAAACTATAAATGAAAAAATCAACCGTAGTATAATATCCATTCACTGTGGTTGTTACTAGTTATTTATATCACCGATATATCAGTAATATATCGGTTATCGATCCATTGGCGAAATATCAGTCAGAGTATCGGTACCGATATATCAACAATATTGACCGATATCAGTGTTTTATGTCTTAATTATCAACTTTTAGTGTTCAATGTTAGTGTTTCAAGTCTTAATAAATTCTTACTTGCTACAATTGTTAGTGTTTTGCAATTTGCAAAATGTTAATATGTTAATGGTATGAGACTATGCTGAATCATTAGTGTTATATTGCTATATATATAACACATATATATATATATATATGAATTTTACATGATATTATAATTAATGACATCCCACCGATATCTCATTGCAAACCGATATCTCAGACCGATATCCGATATTTTTTCGCATTAAGTACTTAGCTAGTTATTGATTGGAGGAGGAGGAGTTTTGAAAATCCTAATAAAAACCTCTACATATTCCTAACGGGTACCGAGTACCCGTAATACACGAACTTGTATCCGTACCTATACCCGAAAGTACCAGTACCTAAAATCAGTAAATTTGGGTACCCGTACTGAATAGACGAGTACGAGTACATGTAAAGGTATGTGTACATAATGGGTACGGGTATTCGGGGGGGGGGGGGGGATTTCATCCCTAGCCAGAGCGTTTTGACTTTTGAGTACCGGCCTTTAGAAGGCTGGTCCGTTGGTATTTCAAAACATTTGTATTTTTCGTAGGTTATTCAACTGGTTTAAAGCAAAATATGTACTTTAAAATATGTGTACTTTTATTTATAAATTATGTGTTATTTATAACTATATGGGATGTTATTTCTTAAATTTTGTGTTTTATTATTAAAAAAATTAATTAATAAAAGACAAGATCTTATAAAAAAAATTCTAATAAAAGTTAGTTAAAAAATAAATTTGTTGATGATGTGTGACAAAAGTTGCCCTTCTCCTTATACGATCTGCATAGACTTGTATAGGTGATGCATGGTGTTCGCTCCGTTGCCTTGCCTAGCGTCCAAATATCGTGTAGCTTCTTTTATTTGCAACAATTACATGATCGTTAAGAACCTTTATTATTTGGCGCTGGTGACAATTGACAAACAAGCTGGTCATTTTTTAGTAAATGGCCAAAGATTCAAATAATAAAAAACTATGGTGGCCAAAGTATAAAAAATCAAACTAGTCTAACAAGTTGTCTTGCTACTCATAATAGGTGGCATCTTGATCCAAAGGGTCAGTTTGGGCTGCTTTGAAAAATTATATGAGTCGGTTTGGTATAAAATGGGTTTTGAAATGGAACAGGTTTAATTCAAGTTTTGGCTTGGATCAGGTTTCATGTCGACACGAGTTTCACCCAGGATGGGTTGAGTTTCGATTTCTTTTATTTCTTTTATTTCTTTTTGATCAATTTTGGATTCTTTTAGGTTTTATGCTTCGTTTGGGTCGGTTTTTCAGCTTTTTTAGTTTCATTTATATTCGGTTTTAGTTTTTTAGTTTCGTTTTGATCGATTTTTTAGGTTTCGAATGGTTCGGTTTCGTATTTTAAATTAAAAAATGGAAAAAATAAATAAACAAATAAATAAGTCGCGTGCTTATTATTCTGTAACTTGAAAGAGTGCAAATAACTGAATTTGTTCTGAAAATGTTATATCAACCCTTTATTTAATCCATATTGACAAACTCACCCTAGAACTATTTACTTTATACCTTTCAAAACTGAATCACCAGCTTTTGACAACACATAACATATTTTAGTTTCCAGATTTTATCAAATGACTGGGTGACATTGCTGACATAACTAGCATACTTTTAGATTTTAATTATTTTTTAAAAGTTGCTAAAATTCATAGCCTTGGTATAACCTCGTTTGATTATGATATGAAAAAATGTCTTGTTTCGTTTCAACGTGAACCTTTTTGACGCGTTAGGCCGTTATCTAAGCCCAGTTTACCACAATCAATAACTTTAAAAACTAAAACATCAATCACTTCTTAAAATCCATGCAAATTACAATATTCGGCCAAACAACATTATTATAATGTCTTATTTTACGACGATAAACAACTTGATAACTTATTAAACGAAACACATCTAGTGCTTTTTCTTTGCACCGGCCTTGCTGGAATTCGCTTCATTCTGGGAACTGGGACCAAGGTAGAGCTGGAGGTCAAGTCCCGGCTCGGGTTCCTTAACACAATCTGGAGCAACAACTTTCTGTTTGGACTCATTGGCCCGAGCCTGCTTCTCCTCGAACTCTTGAGCAATCCTCCTTAGCCTCTCGTTTTCCTGAATTATACGGCAGATCTGGAGATACAAGTCTAAGTTGCGGTTTTCCATCTCCACAATTTCGTCCCTGCTTGGAATAGCTGAGTGCTTGTTAGCTCTGCGGTTACTCATGCTTGTAAGCTTTTAGTGATGGTGTTGGTGTGGTGTGTTCATTGTGGAGATTGGTTGTTTATATAGACATGATAAAGTTATTAGTTAAGGGATAAAATAAAAGCATGAAGCTAACGTCACATGAAAGTTGAAACACTGGCCAGCAAGTCTATATGTGGAAAGGTATTATGCTTGCGGGTGTAAACGAACCAAGCTGCTTATGAAGTAATGAGCGTGGCTTGCTAAAAGTTGAAATTGAGTTGAGTTCAAATGAGTTTGAACCCGATCAATCTCAAGCCTGAATATTAGTCTATGTAGCTATATTTAGATTTTAGACAGTGACGGAATCAAAACTTTTCTAACCGTATGATTGTTGTAACAAATTTATTAGGGACAATTTAGGATTTTAAACAATAAGGAGGCATGAGTTGGATACACTTATAAATTTAAAATTTGGCATTTCATAGTGTCAATGCTACCCCAAACCTAGGGATGGCAATTGGACGAGTATGGGACAAGTATTGGTAATTCCTATTTCTCTACTCGAGGGTAAAATCGTGTCCCATACTCGACCTAATACACGTTGGTATTGTCAGGTAATTACCCGTTGAATATCGGGCATACCGGCAGATATCGGGTAGTTTGTTAGAATATACCCGTCATGATTTTCATGTGAACTTTGCGTGTTTGTTACGATCGATGATGGAAGAAAAGCAAATCTATGCGGCTTCTTTTGAAACGTGTGTTTCCGAAGATGCCACGTTCTTTGTTCGAAAAAAACTCATAATTGCATATACTAGATCATTATGTAGTTTCTTTAACGTAATTTAATCATGACTTAAAAACGAGTAATGAATACGAGGGGAGTAAAAATTCATGTCAATAAACATGCCTATAATACAAGTTAGTGACCTTTTGGTGCATCATTTAGAATGTTAAAACTACAAGATAGCAACTATGTTAGATTCTTATATTAACTAGAAAATTTAGCTGATTAGAGAGGTCATGGCACTGAGGATCCTCTCTAGTTCCGTGAAGAGCAAGAGAACTTTGCGTGTTTGTTATGAACTTATGATTAGTGACGCAAAAAGGTAAAAAAGGAAAAAAACTTATCAAAGTGACGCTCTTTTGTTCTTTGTTCGGTAAATTCATTATTGCATACACTAGATTATTATGTGATTGATTCATGCATTGCAGTTTCTTCAACGTAATATATTCATGATCTGAAAACGAGAATTGAATGTCAAGGGAGTAACAAGATTCGTGTCGAATAATGCATACTAACTTTTTGGTGCTTTTAAAGAAATAATCATTTAGGATGTTAAGTACAAGAAACAATGACATTGACTATATCTGTTAATTGGAAGTTTTGGTCGGCTTGAGGTTAATAATCCCGCAGACCCCCTGGTTTCATATAGGGTAAGAGACTAAGATTTGAACGTTGCGTGCTTATTATGATCAGTGATGCAATAAAGGCAAATCTAAGCGGCATCTTTTAGAGCATTCATTTCTTAAGATGGCATGTTCCCTTTGTTTAGTAAAATTCAATAATGCATATGATTGATTATTATTCGATCAGTTATCTAATGCATTGTAGCTTCTTCAATGTAACATACTCATATGAATTTAAAGGGACTAACAAGACCTGTGTTGATTACCAAAGATCATGCACATGATACAAGTTAACGACTTTCGGTGCTTTAAAGTTTAAAGAAAGCATCATTTAGGATATCATTGGAAAAGTTGGCTGGCCACATAGTTAATGATCCGGTACAACCCCTCTAGTTTTATATTTAACGGAAAGGTCTGAACTTTTCGTGTTTGTTATGATCGGTGATGCAAGAAAAGCAACCTAAGTAGCATCTTTTGGAACTTGCTTTACCTAAGGTATATAGAATTCATCATCGCATATACTGGATTTTGATGTGACCAATAATTTCATCACTCGAAAATGAGAAATGGATGCTAGGGGAGTAACTAGATTCGTGTCGATTACCATACAAGTTAACGAGTTTTTTTTTTAATATATATATTTTTATACTTTTAAGGTAAGCGTCATTTCACTTAAGTAACCAGACATGGCATTTGATCAGTGAGAATCAATAGGGGTTGAGAATATTGTGTCTAAGTGTCAACATGGTGTTTTCTTCAGTTTATCAAGGCATAAACTTAATGGCCGAGGAGGCCTAAAGGGTGCCCAAGATTTTGGGCTGGACCATGAAGTGAGCCCAATTAGATCCCCTGCAAATCTTCAACGAACCTCAAATCCAGTGCAAACTAACAAATAAACAACTCGACTCCTTTTTATGTTTGTTTGTCTATTAGTAATATTGCAATCGGTTTGTGTTTAATTATATAAGTTTACGGTTTGTTAAAAAAAACAAAGTAGTAATAAAAATCTGGAAATAAGGATTTCAAATGAAAAATAATACGCATATATAAAAAAACTAAAAATGTATATTAGTTTTAAATAATTTCAAATAGCGGTAAACAAGTGAGCCACTGTTCTTATGTTCTTCAAAAAAATTTGGTTTGGTATAAAGATAAGATTTGAAACTCTAAACTCAAATTATAAATGTTAGATTTTCTGGTACAAATTTTCTAAAGAAACATTATAAAACTCTACTTTCTGGTAACTAAATCAAAGGCCCTGATTATAATAAGGGGGGTTTAAGAAAAGGATAAACAATTTATGATATCAGTATACACCGTTGCGCTTGCTATCTTGATCAGGCTCGATGTACATGCATTCCTTAGCCTCTCTCCACATAGCTTTGAAGATTGGAGTCCTATCGATCTTATAGTAATCACCCAAAACTGGTTTGATCGCGTCCCTAGCTTCTTTTGCATGGTAATGTGGAATATATGAGATGAGATGATGCAATACATGAGTGTGCGTAACGTCATGGAATACCCTATTAAGAAATCCAAAATCTCTATCGATTGTCGATAACGCTCCTTTGATCCAGTGCCACTCGGTGGAGTCATAATGCGGCAAGGAGAGATGGGTGTGGTGCAAATAAGTGATCAAAACGAAGAAAGCATGCACACCTAACACAGGAACGAGATACATGCATGTCACCCAAGTGAATCCTTTCACCACTACAAGCAGTCAAAGAGCATAAAGTATTGCAAGAATACCAAGATCCGAGAGCAAAACCTGAATTCTTTCACGCTCGGTGAAAATGGGACTTAATGGATCAAAGTGGTTGGCAAATCTTTGGTATTTCTTCCCAGAAACATTAGTCAAGAGATATAAAGGAAACCCGATGGTCAACCTGAATACCAAAGTGAAGACTCGGCCAAGTGGGTTGTTAAGAACTTTCGAATAAATCATGACTTTGGATTTACGTTTAGGGATGTAAACTTCATCATTATTAAGTGAGTTTGTGTTGGCATGGTGACTTCGATGGCTGTACTTCCAATAGAAATAAGGGGTAAAGAGAGCTGAATGGAGGATGAATCCAACGATGTCATCGACCTACTGGTATTCACTAAAGGCGTGGTGTAGGTGTAGGGTACGTCAAACCCGGTACGACCTTTCATTTATTACATAATATATTATGTTTATTATACTATTATTATTGTCTACTAATTAAGCCAATTGGGCTGGGGGTTTGTGGAGGTAACCCCTAACCGGGCCTGGCCCAATAAAGGTTAGGGTTCATGATGGTAGCCATGGAGTCTCTATATAAGGATCCTTTATCATTCATTGAAAGGACCTTCTCTTGGACCCTTGGCTCCCACATATTTTTGTGTATGTAAACAAGAGTTAACTCTCTTAGCAGTCACCTCCACACCCCCACTTTTCTATGGCAGATCTGAGCAACCAGAGAAGAATATCAAGGCGGTGGTTCGTTCATATTGAAGACCGGGGAACTTGGACATGGATCCGACCTGGATCCATTCCATGTTTCTTCATTAGCGCCATCCGTGGGACACGACAACGAATCACTCTTTGTTTTTCGTCTCGGTCTTCCGATCTGTTCATCAAATACTCTAGATCTACGATTTCTTCTTTTAGATATGTTCTTTGGAAGTCCAAAAATCCGTAGATCTGAAAATATTTCCAGATCTAAAATATATAAGAAGAAATACTACCAAACTTTGGGGGAACCCTAGATCTGTGTTTTTCTGGAAAGAGGGAGGCGAGATCCGGTTCTGATCTTCAGATCTGAGTTCGTTTGAGCAATATTTACAAATCTGTGTGATAGTAAATATCCGATTTCTCATATACAAACCTCAGATCTGTTTTAGTGTTATTTTTACACACGATTACAAATCTGGATTTAAAAAAAAGTAAAATAAATAAATAAATATACAAGCTACAGATCTAGATCTAAAAGCGTTTCAGGCTAAGATGTCAGATCTGACTTATCCATGATACATTTTCTTCACATATTCTCTAGATCTGTGCTGATAGTCACTGAAGAAACGTGGATCGACTTATTAGTATACGATCAACTTTCCTCGGGTATGAGTGTGCTATATCACCGATGGTTTTTCGGAATATGAATTCTTCCACCTACAAAACGAGCAGCACCGTGAACTTACCCCTCAGAAAGGGACAGAGGGGTCCTCTTTGGTGTAACCCTCCGGTGTGAGAATAAGATATTGTAGGAGAAGATAATAATAATCTGAAAGTGAGTAAGGACTTAGAATGTATTTTCTTGCTTACCTCCCCTTGTGGAGGTGGTGTGGTATTTATAGTATTAGGGTTTCCAATGATTGGGCTTAGACCCAATTAGAGCCTTTTTGGCCTCCTCCTATTGCTTCGCGCCACGTGTCCTTAGGACACCTGGTGCTTTTTCATTGATTATTCTCTGACCAAGGTATTTCACCTGACCCATGTGCAATCACGTGGTAGCACATGGGTTTTGCTGAGTTGTCCACCCTTCATTGGCAGCTGTCAACATCAGCATATTCTTTATTCTGATGAGCACAATCATGGTTGTCCTTATCCTGATTTGGATAAGGACGTGGTTGATTATGTGCATGTGTGATATGCGCCTATCCTGGGGATGCGCGAGGTCTTCTCTTTATTCTCACGCGCAGATGCTTCATGCGCAGATGTGATATGCGCAAGCATATGTAATATGCGTGAGCATATGTGATATGCGCCACGCGCAGATGTGATATGCGTGAGCATATATGATGCGTGAGCATATGTGATACGCGTGAGCATATTTGATGCGTGAACATATGTGATATGCGTGAGCATATGTGATATGCGCCACGCGCATAGGTTTTGGCTTTGTGTCTTCATGACATCCTGATTTCAAGCCTCTTGTCTATATCTTGTGGGTTGACCCGCCCCGCTCGATGTTAAGGCAGGTGCATACCTCTTCAAGCCCCCCCAGTCTAATGTGTGTCTTGTCTCGCGCGAGCGAGGTAAGATAGATATTAGACTTAATAGTTTGCTCTTTTAATAGGGTTTGTCTTTTCTTTTTCATTTCTCATATGTGCGTTGCGCGAAATTCTATCATTTTGGTTGAAATGAATCGTCCATGTACGTGGTTGGTTGGTGCTGACATGCGTCAGAGATGGAGACGTTATGTGTCAGACATTTCGTGTGCTCGAGGTGCTACAGTGGCCTTTCATGTCTCCTCATACAGTGTCAGGAACACGTGTCGCGCTCATGTTGGCCTGCGCCTGCGAGTGGGGGCGCGTGAGCATAACTCTGATCATTACCTGTTTCTTTCTCTCTCCTGGGCCTATAAAAGCAAGCCTTTTGAGTGGTTTTTTCTTCATCTTCATTGTTATTTTCAGAGCTCTTTCTCCTTCAATTTTCATTCCAATTTAGAGCCTTTATCTTTTGCTTCCAGATTTCCGTGCTTAAAGTAACCGCTGTTTGATTCACAATTGTATGTCTGATAACCCAGACACCACAATTTCCCCCAGCAAACGCCGTGTAAAATCGTTAGTTATGTCCACTTTGAAGAAGACCGGCAAGGGTAAACGGGCTGCCGAGGCCTCGTCGGAGGAGGTGGGGAAGAACAAAACGGTGAAGAGATGGGATGAGATTCCCTGCAAATTGAAACAGTCTGACTTCGATAATCTCGTCGCCTCTCAGGGTTTTCTCCCTGAGTACAGCTGTCTGCTCCCGGCGACCGGGCAAACGGCGGCAGATCCGCCCACCGGCTATATCTCTTTATACTCTCACTTTTTCATTCACTGTAACCTTCGTCTTCCGATGACAAGGTTTATAGGTGCGCTCCTTCAGTTTTATGGGATTCACATATCCCAAGTCCATCCTTGTGGACTAGTGCGCATGACTCATTTTGAGTTCATGTGCAAAGCTCAGCGCGAGGAGCCCACCCCTCGGCGCTTTCAATATTTTTACAAGCCAAAAATCCAAGATTCTTGGTTCTCATTCACACCGCGCAATCAGAAGGTTAAGTGCTGCACTGTTTCCTTCAAAAGCCTTCATGACTGGTCTGAAAATTTTTTTTATATTAAGGCTGGTGTGATTCCCATCCGCATGACCATGCGCGCGATCACTTCTGCGCCCGCGGATGAGAATGTTCTTAAGAACCCAACGGGCACATGGGTTAACAAGTTATCTGCTGAACCATCCCCTGCCAAGAATATTTGCGAGGAAGCGCTGGTGGGGGTTGGTATGAGCAAGAGGTGGACCGACAGCGCGACTGAGCCTGTCATCCATGTTGATGGCTTAGGTGAGTTATTTGCTCATTGCATTATATCTGCGCGAATATAATTCGTTTTGCTGATATCATTTGTCTTGTATTATGCAGTAAGCAAGGAATACGTCCACGCCGCCTATGACGAGCATATGGAGGGTGGCTCTGTCGCGCTGAGCGCTGGGGAAGTTGCTTTCCCCGATCGCTTCGATGATATGTTCATCCCTGTCGATTTAGAATTTTGCTTTGACAGCGATGCTCCTGGTAAGCCTTTGTACTTATGCTTAGGCCTTTAGAATACCAAATTTGGTTAACATTTCTGTTGCACGTATTGTAGATGCGCTCGAGAATTATGAGTTGGAGCTTGCGGAAGAGGAGGTGGAGGAGGAAGAAGCTGAGGCGCCACAACTCAAGCGCAAAGCTAAAGGCAAAACTGGCGCAAGGGCCAGTAAAAAACAGAAGAAAAATGATGCCCCTGTTGCCCAGAATCCACCTCCTACCCAAGCGAAGGGACTTGAGAAAACCAAGGGATTTACCTCCAAGTTTTCCTCGTCTTCTTTGCCACGAGGTGTGGGCAATTCTCCTGTCCACACGAGGTATGGTGCTGCCACCTCATCTCTTCGCGTGGCGGACAAGGGAAGCGGCGCTGCGCCTGCTGTTTCATCTTCTCCAACAGGTATACTTTGTTTATATTTTGTGGTTTTATGAGCGTGATTCCGATAGAGTTATTAATGAAGCTTTGTTCACTCAAATGTTTGTAGAGCCGGCGACTTTGGTGGCTCAATCTCAGGCGCGGCAAGGTACCGAGGTTGCGCCGAAGGTTGCTTTGAAGTCCCCTGCTTTACCCTCGAAAAGGGGGAAAATGGACTTCATGGCGATGCTCAATTCGCGAACGGCGGTGCGCCAAGGTATTTATTGCGCTTTGATTTTCTGATTTTTTCCTTTAGTTCAAGTTATGAATCATTTCTCCTTGTTGGTTTTTCATAGGAATTATAGCTGGCACACAAGCTGCTGGTGGCACTGCTGGCGCCGGCGCTGTTAGTTCTGCTCCTGCTTCAACAAGCACTGAATCTCCTCTCATTGGAATCACTAAGGAGCGGGAGACTATTTTACGCGCTGATCTAACGGCGTCAAGACCTCCCTCACCTCTTCCTGCGTGCAGCCCTCCTCGTGAGACTGTTTTTGATTTTTCCAAGTCGCAGGAGAAAAGACCTGTTACAGAGGATGATGAGGAGGTCAATTTTGAAGATTCCGATGGTGGCCGCGCAAGCCCTATAGCGCCACGAGATTTCGTGGCGCAGCCTTCTTCTCGTGGGGCAGGCAGGAGCTCACCAGCTGGCGCTGACCTTTCTGCCAGTTCTCCGCAGGTATAAGTTTGTTTTTCTCCGCTGTGCGGATTTCCAAATTAGTGTCTAGATAACTAAAACGTTTCTTTTGCGTTGCTTTGTGTTTGCAGGAAGCCGATCACATATACCGCCCGAGCTGGAATATTACTGAAGATAGCTCATTTCAATCCATGGGCATGTGTGAAGACTTCTGGGCTCACTCTGTTCCTCCGGCTGAAAGGAGGTTTCAGGAGGACCGCGCTCGCGTGGACTTGCTCAACGACCACCTTTTTGCTGGGTCTGCGTTCTTTGCCGCCTCCCAAGAGCTTCGCAATGATTATATAAAAGTGTGTGATGCCCTTGTGGAGGCCAAGCAAGAGGCTAAGATTTCTGCTTGGAATCTTTCTGACGCTCGAGAGAGAGCTGAGAAACTCCAAGCAGAACTTAGCGAGAACCGAGCAAGTGCCAACGCTGCCTTTGTGAAGCGCGGGCATGAGCTACAGGCTGCGCGGGAG
Organism: Bidens hawaiensis; assembly: GCF_021521415.1. Classification (NCBI taxonomy): domain Eukaryota; kingdom Viridiplantae; phylum Streptophyta; class Magnoliopsida; order Asterales; family Asteraceae; genus Bidens; species Bidens hawaiensis. Next base: position 33,923 of record NW_027492838.1, read on the forward strand.
AAGCTGCAAGCGGCAGAAGCGGATGCGGCCAGGTACGCGCGTCGAGCGCGTGACTTGGAGTTGGAGGCAGAGGCGCGTGATCAAACTCTTGCGCAGGCTAACACTGACAAATCTTTATTAGAGAGTGAGGTTGCGCGCCTGAAGAAAGAGCTCGATGCTGCGCGAGCAGAAAAGAATGAAGCCTTGGCGGCAGCAGCGTCTGACAGAGAAGAGCTCGATGCTACGCTAGCAGAAAAGAATGAAGCCTTGGCGGCAGCAGCGTCTGACAGAGAAGAGCTAAAACAAACCAAGGAAACTGTTGAGTTGTTAAACTCTCAGATTCCTGCTCTTGAGACGTCTGTTTCTTCCCTCTCGCAGGATCGTCAATGGCTAGTTTCACAGGGTGTGACTCGTTGCGCTTATGCGATGAAATACTCAGACGAGTTTCAGACCCTTGTGATGGATTGCAATGTTGCGTCGCGCTTGGTGGGTCGAGCTGAAGGGTTTAAGGATGGCTATGAATATGGCATGCTGAAGAAGAATCCATCCGACTACCCTTATCAGCTCGACGTTGTCTGCGCTGACATGGCCGAGGTGGGGGAGAAGTACTTGAATACTCCAATTCCCATCCTTGAGCAGGTATTTTAACCTTAATGAGTTTACCTTGACTTATTTTCCTAATCTTTTGTACTCATACTTTTCCTTGTGACTTGCAGATAGCCGCGCTTGCTGACCAGCCCGATCTTGGCGCGCTAAAGAAATTACTTGACGAATGTGAAGGGACTGGTGGCAGCGATGATGGTGCGGGCAATGCTGCCTCTGCTAGCGGCTCTGGCGTGGCCAAAGGACCTACTCCTGACACTATCGTGATAGAAGACGACTCCATTCAAGACGAACAGCTTGATTATGGTAAGTTTGGAGATGACGAGGAGCGGGCTGCGCCAGATGCTGAGGGAGGAGGTAATGATGAGGACGATGAAGAGGCTGATGTTGATATAGAGACTTGAAAAGCCATTCATGTTTTTTTTTTTTTTTTTGTTTGTAGTTTTTATCTCATCATTTTGTAAATTTGTAAACTTCTATGTTTTGGAATGAAATTTTGTTTTTCCCTTATTCGCATCTTGCGCATTCCCAATTCATCTCTTTATATTGCATGTTTGTGCTCGTTGAATATAAGGTATGCTTACACATTGAAACTTGGACAAGGCTGTAAGGAAATTATTTTATTTAATCCTTAACAGTTGTCACATTTCAAGTTATTTTGCAATATTCTGAATATGCTGACACGTGCCTTGGCACTTCATTATTCCTCCTTTGCGCGACGTTATCGCGCATTTATTATAGGGAATTATGAATGAGTTTTTTAGCCTTTACGTGTCAGTATGTGTTACTCTGGTATCCATTATAATCCCATGCGCGACCTCGACCTGAGACCTTAACAACTATGTTTTGGCATGTGCTTTGCCTTAGTTGTGCTTAGGTACTTTTATGGTCTAGCTGCGCAGCATGTAGGATGGATGTTGTGAGTGATTTGAGCTAAGGCTCATATTATTGGGCTAAGGCCCCGACGTTTTAGAGTTAAAACTCGTTAACGCGTTTGAGCTTGAAGCTCGCGCATGTATGTTTTACTTCGTTTTATTTTTAGTTTGATGTCAATACAATGTTGTCATATTGCTCAAAATTAATAAAGGGAAGTGTGAAACATGTATGCAAAAGGTAATAGAACACACATTAAGAGAAAATAGCGCGCATCATTATTCATAATGGCTTAAAGGGCCTTGATTACAAACTTGACAACTTTTACATGAAACATTTTCTAAGCTGTGCTGCGTTCCATGTTAGCGGGATCTTCTTTCCATTCAAATCTTTTAAAGCGTATGCGCCTTTTCCCAATTCTTCCGAGACTTGATAAGGTCCCTCCCAGTTGGGAGACATCTTTCCCGGGGGTATTGCGCGACTAGCTTCATTGTTCCGAAGGACAAAATCATTCTTCTTGAAGTGGCATTCTTTCACGCGCTGATTGTAATATTTTTCTAGTTTTTTCTTGTATTTGGCTTCACTGATGATAGCCGCCTCTCTGCGCCCTTCAAGTAAGTTGAGATCCAACCTCCTTTCTTGCTCGTTGTCTTTTTTACTCATCATGAGCACTCTATAGGATGGGCATCCAATCTCTGCTGGAATCATAACCTCCGTTCCATAGGTTAGGCTGAACGGGGACTCGCCATTGCTGGTTTTGCTTAATGTCCTGTGCGCCCACAGGACATTAGGTAACTCCTCGACCCATGCATGGGATTCTCCCTCCAACCTTTTCTTCAGCCCATTCAGCAAGCTTTGGTTCGCGCGCTCCACTTGGCCATTCCCTTGAGGGTGGTATACTGAAGTGAAGACTTGGTTGATGCGCAATTCCTTGAGCCAAGTGGATATCTTCCTGTCAGTGAATTGTTTGCCATTGTCGCTCACAATTTCCATTGGCAGGCCAAAACGGCATATGATGTGGCTCCAAATAAATTGTTTCATTGCCTCGGCTGTGATTTTTGCTAGTGGCTTGGCTTCAACCCATTTTGTGAAATAGTCTACTGCCACTACCAAAAACTTTACTCGCCCCATCGCTTGTGGTAAGGGACCCACAATATCGATTGCCCACTTGTGGAAAGGCCATGCAGAGGTCACCGGAATCAAGTTGTTCTTTGGCCGCATGGTGTTTGGCGCATAGCTCTGACACGCTTTGCATTTTTGGATCTCTTTTAATGCGTCCAAGTACATGCCTGGCCAATAATAACCTGCGTTCATTGCCTTGGCAACCACCATGCGCGGGCCAGCATGTATTCCACAGATTCCTTCGTGTATCTCTCTGATCACATAGCTTGCTTCCTCAGCATCCAGGCATTTCATGAGCGGTCCAAGATAAGAGCGTCGATATAACGTACCATCAAGCAGTTCGTAGTTCTGCGACTTGTGTCTTATCTTCCTCGCCTGTGCGCGATCGTCCGGTACCTTTCCCTCCTTCAAGAATTCCATTATTGGAGTTATCCATGATGAAGGTGTTGTATGAAGTACAAGGACAGACTTCGCTCCCACCGACGGGTTGCTCATTACTTCCACCCTGACATCTTTGCCAAAGTGATCGAAGCTGGTTGATGCCATCTTGCTCAGCGCGCCGGCAGACTTATTTTCACTGCGCGGAATGTGTATGATTCTGAAAGATTCAAATTGTTCGATGAGTTTTTTCGCCTGCTCTAGATACAGAGGCATGGTGTTCTCCTTGGCATCATAAAGGCCATTGACTTGCGCTGCTACCAGGTATGAATCTACATGAGCCTCTAGCTTTTTGACTCCGAACTTGTGCGCGATGCGCAAACCAGCCAGCAGGGCTTCATACTCAGCTTCATTGTTGGTGCTCTTGAAATCCAACCTGATTGCGTAAGTATACTCATGATTTTCTGGATCCACCAGCTTGAGGCCTGCGCCGGACCCTTCGTTGTTTGAAGCTCCGTCAGTGAATAATCTCCAAACGTTTTCTTCATTATTGGCTTGCGGAGGGTCTAATTCGCGCTGAGCCTCTTCAATTTTTCCTTCAGGGATTTCTGCGATGAAATCAGCTAAGACTTGTCCCTTGATTGCTGGACGAGGCTTATAGGCGATCGTGTGCTCTCCTAATTTCAGTGCCCATTTTGTCAGCCTTCCTGAGAGCGCGGGACGCCGCAAGACTTGCTGGATGTTGTAACCAGTCAGGACTTCAATAGGATGACCATTGAAATATCTGTGAAGCTTGCGCGACGCATGCGTTAGTGATAAAACTAACTTTTCTATGATGGTGTAGCGCGTCTCAGGATCTGTCAGCACCCGACTTACATAATAAATTGGTGTTTGGATTCCTTTGCGATCCACCAGTAATACTGCGCCAATGGCGCGCTCTCCTGCTGACAGGTACAACGTTAAAGTTTCACCAGGAAGTGGAGCTGTGAGCGCAGGCAGATTTATCAGACATTCTTTTATCTCATTGAAAGCTTGCTCGGCCTCAGGCGTCCACTTGAATTGGCTTTTCTTTAAGCAATTTCTCAATGTGTTAACGAATGGGGTAGATTTGCTTGCATGGTTTGCTAGGAACCTGTTAATTGATACCAATCTGCCATTCAACTTTTGAACTTCCTTCACGGTGGATGGTGAGGGCATGTCAAGGATAGCCTCCACCTTCTCTGGGTTCACCTTGAAACCATCCTTGGTGACCATTACACCGAGAAATTTCCCTTCTTCTACGCCGAATGTGCATTTGCTCGGGTTGAGCTTCATGTTTACTTCCTTTAGGCGCCAAAGGGTTTCTTCGATGTCTTTGAGCATTTGTTTTTCCTCACTGCTTTTAATCACCAAATCATCCACGTAGACTTCTAAATTTCTTCCAATTTGCTCGTTGAAAACCGCATCCATGAGTCTTTGGTAAGTGGCTCCTTCATTCTTCAAACCAAAGGGCATTTTTGTGTAACAGAAAACACCCTTGTCAGTTCTGAAGGCAGTCTTGTCCTCATCTTGTGGTGCCATTTGAATTTGGTGATAGCCCTTATAGGCATCCAGGAAACATTTGAGCTTAAATGGCGCCACAGAGTCCACCTTCGCGTCAATGTTTGGGAGGGGGTAACAATCTTTTGGACACGCTTTGTTGAGGTCCTTGAAATCAATGCACATTCTCCATGACCCATTGTTCTTCTTTACCATCACAGGATTGGCTACCCATGTTTGGTATCGTATTGGGCGGATGATATTTGCGCGCAGTAGATCTTCTACTTGCTCATTCATGGCCTTTGCTTTCTCATCCCCCATGACTCTTTTCTTTTGAGCAATTGGCTCTACAGACTTGAATGTGTTGAGAGAATGCTGCGCCAGGTCTCGTGGAACCCCAGTCATATCAGAATGTTGCCACGCGAAGACCGATATATACGTTGTGAGCAATCTTTTCATTCTCACCCTTGTGTCATCTGATATCGTAGCTCCAATTGTGATTGTTTGTTCTGGGAATTTTGGGTTGAGAATCCATTCCTCTTGCGCGTTGTTTGCCATTGGAAGCTTCATTCTCCCTTCTCGCGGTATACTTTTTACTGCGCACAAATGATCTCGATATACAAATGTTACTCATGTTGGTGTTGGGAACCCCAACGCGCCGTGCGCTGGTGACGGTATGGCGTTGAATTGGGCAATCGTTCCTCTACCCAAGATCATATTATTATTATTATTATTATTAAAGAATGTTTATGTGATGGAAAGAGGTTGTATCGTGATATGAACTATTTCTAGTCAAAATTGTAACAAAGTTACTGGCACCCTTACTGATGAAGTTGAGGTAACCATGCGCTCAACCGCGGAACAATTCCATTCACCATGGGACATATACAAGTTCCCGCAGAGAAGCTAAAGCTTCCGCAGGTCACACGCGCGGACCAACTTCAAACATCTGCGGGTCTCTCTCGCGGACCAACCCTGCTCACTCCGAGCAAAACAATGGAGGATCACTTGAGTGTTCCCGCAACTCCATGACGAGCCGCATGCGCGTTCCGGCGTTTCACGTCATAGTGGGCCGCATGCGCGCTAAGCGATAAATGGCGGATCAAGAGTGCTCCCATAAATCCATGACGAACCACATACGCGCTCCCGGCGATTATACTCCGCCATAGCGGGCCACGCACGCGCTCCCGGCGATAGGTGTTATTACTCCGCTAAATTATGTTATTCGTTTGATGATCTTCTCACTCCCGAAAATTCCCAGGCAGGTCTCATTCGAATCCGGCGTCCGCACCGCGACCCGCGAGTCACCCGCATGCAACACTCCGGTGAAAGCCGATCAATCCACCGTATTACAGAGTCCGGAGGAGGTCTCTGTCAACTAGAGCACAGGCACCATATCACAAATATATATATATGTATATATATATACATCTTAAATATATATCACGTGTAGCATGGCTGTATCTGCAGTAGAGGGAAAAAGTTGAAAAGATGGGTGAGTTACTTATCAATTTTCACAACCACCCCTTCGTTTACGGTACAAATTTATTTGGAGACTGTAGGGGTATGGTACTAAACCCGGCTTACGACCTTAATTTATTATGTCTGGCTTATTTTATTATATGGACTAATACAATATTATTGGGCTGAGGGGGTTTTGTGGAGGTAACCCTAACTGGGCTAGGCCCATTAGGGTACCATGATGGTGGCTATGAGGCTCCCTATATAAGGAGGTCTCCACCTCCTTATTAAGGGTTGGTTGTTCTCAATAAGAGCCACCACCATAACCATTTTTGTGTCTGTAAACAAGAGATCCTTGAGATTTCTTAGCAGTCACCTCCACACCCCCAAAAACCATTGCAGATCTTAAGCTACCGGAGAAGAAGATCGAGTCGTGGTTCGTTCATCTCGAAGACCGGGGAACATCGTCATGGATCAGGTCAGATTCATTTCATGTTTCTACCTAGACAAAAAGTATTGAAGCAATACTAATATAAAAACGAGAAATACATGATTTTTGGGGTCCACCTATACCATATCTAAAACTATAAGAAGGGGTATTCATTAAAAATATATGTATATATATAATTGAGGGCTGTGGTCCATTACATAACGATTATCTCCATCATTAAACAAATTCATAACGCTTTGAGATTGAAGATACAACAATGGCAATCGCCATGATTACGCCATGTTAACAGCTCTTATCTTCCGCCAAGTGCCCAAGTAGTCCTCATGTAAGCGCTCACAAAGGTGGCGGGTGCAAAATGAAGTTGAAATTCATCACTTAGGTGCCCCGGCACTCTATACCCGGTCATCGCTGGCCGCGTGAAAAACATTGGCGCATCACATGCCGCGAAAAAAGCTTCGGCAGTCAAACCCCAGCTTCTGCGGACCACAAAAAAACCAGTCAAGGTTGACGTCCGCGAATCACATGAGGATCAAAATTCGGCCTCTGTGGGTCACAAGCGTGCTTCAGACAGACCAATCACAGCTTCCACGGATCATGTAAAAACTCCGGGCAAAGTTTCAGCGGATCAATTCCGTTTCCCGCATTTCCGTTTTCGCGGAGCACATGCTAAAGTTCCCTCGAGCATAATCCAACCATCCGCAGATGAAGATGAATCAATTGCGGTTACCGCGGCAAGTTAATGCGGATAAAATCTAACTACTGCGGGTCAAGAGTAAGTTCAAGCAAGGTAACGTCCGGTCATCCCGCGTTAACATATGCATGTCGGTGTACTAAATGATGATCTTAGACGATCAACCACCATGCATGGTCGACGTCATGGGTCAGCACTCCGCCACTATTAGTGCGGGTCGTCGCAGTTAGTCCGCCACTGCGTGCATGTTAAGGTGGAGCCAACTATGGCCACTGCAGGCTCCATGCATCCTCAAGCGGATCAAATAAAAGTTCCGGTGTATCATTCCGTTTTGCGCGGGTGGTGAACAAGTCTCTGCGGGTTACACCCGCATCCCGGTGGTTCAAATTGAGTCACCTCGGCATACCAAAAAACATATCAATGGGTAGTGACCCACAAGCACATGCGTGCATTTAACATTAGCACGGCGGGTGGCGGAAGGTCACATCCTGCGTGCGCGGAACCGACATCCGCGAGCCATGTTCTACCTAAAGTGTGCCAATAACTGTTCCGCCATGCTCCACCTTACAAATTTAGGCGGATGTTATCATACGTATAAATGGAATAAAGTAATATTACATACTAGTTTATGAAATGAAATGGAGTTGTCATAGACTTTACTAATAAACGTAAGTATTACCAAATCTTTGGAACGATTATTAGTAAAAAATGACTATGAGAAATTGTTTAAATCTCATATGACATATCAAAATAACAAATATCATTTTTGTAAATGATATAAAAAGTTGTTTATACTCGTCCGCACATGTGATTAAAACTTTATTAACAAATTTATTATTACAAGTTCAATGCTACTAACATTATTCAGCAGCAATGAACTGGGGGACTATGATCATGGTATATCACCACTACATTAGCGTAATGGAAGACGTTCAAATATTAGGTTGGGCACACCTCATAATTCGCCCGAGGATGAGAACCTTATAATACATCCACATGGCTACACGCCAAATAAAGGTTGGAGACCCTTACAAAAAACTCGCATAAAGGTTGGAGACCCTTATACAAAAAACTCGCATAAAGGTTGAAGACCCTTACAAAAAACTCGCATAAAGGTTGGAAACCCTTATACTAAAAAACCCGCATAAAGGTTGGGACCCTTATAAAAACCCAACGGCCGCTCGCCGAATATAAAGGTTGGGAATCCTTATAAACCCATATGGCTAAGGAATGGAACCACTAGAGTATAAGAACCGCACCTTAAGCAAATTTCGAGGACGAAATTTCTAATAACCATGGGAGACTGTGACAACCCCAAATATAGGGCTAAATTTTTTTTTCTTATCGTTAGATAGTGAACATAGTGCTGGTCAAAGCGAACCGTATGTCGATAGGCTTGGCCCAAAAAGAAAATGTAACGAACCGAAATTCGCTTAACACAAATGAACTCGAGTCCGATAACTCGAAAATTTTAAGAAACAATCCAACAATTATTTAATCTTACTGGGTATCCAAAACATAAAACTCAACCGACAAACACTTCTCAAATCAGCACTTGAACACCGAACCAAACAAGCAAAAACTGAAGCATGAGATTTGAAGACACATCATAAACTACCATGACCTATGTTGTTATAATAATAAAAACTCTTTTACTTTAACTAATTATATATATAAACAAAAAATAATAATAATACATAACAAAATATAAGGCTGAGGGGTGTGGGGCTTCAACGGGGGCGCTAGAGCCCCTCCGCTCGCGCCCCCAGGCGCTAACACCACACCACCGGGGCGCTAGCGGGGGCGCTAACGGGGCACTAGCGTGAAAAACAATGCAGGTGTGAGCCGGTTAGCGGGAGAAGAGAGAGAGAAAGGTACATAGGTTTTAGCAAAAGAGCCGTTGAGCTCATATTAAATTAAAAAAAAAATTATTTTCTTAAACTTTTATATATACCTTTATAAAATATACTCCATTTCACAATTATACACCTATCCTCCTAAAATCCTCTCAAAATTAACACAAAAAAAATGTCGTGGTACTCGTCTGATTCCGACTCCTCCGAAGAGGATGATTTGCTTCTTCATATAGGGGAAGTTTTGACCGCAACCGTGGTGGATGATTTGTTTTTTTTTTTTGTAATTTGAATTTTAGATATTAATGTGTTTTTTTATTAATGTGTGTTTTTTTTAATAATTTATGAGTTTTTTTAATAATACGTTGTTTGAATATATTTATAAAAAAATAAAAGAAAAAAAAATTCGTTGGAGCCCCTGCTGGAGCCCCTCCACACCAGGGGGCAGGGGCTCCAATAGGGGCTCCAACACCCCCCTTATCCAGTTTCTCTCTCTGCCACACGTCATAATATTATTGGTTCTTGGCTCTTAGAGCCCCCATTAGAGCCCCCCCATTAAAACCCCCACACCCCTTAGTCTAATATATCTTCAAAATTCTGATCAGATCTTTTGCACCAATGAAGACCCTGAACACCTTCTTCTTTGTCCTCCATTCACGTTTCCTCTGCAACACTAATAAGAGTCATTGCATGGCTTCACAAACCAAGAAATCATCTGCCCCAAATCTCCATCTCAGTCTTTATAATCAATATCAAACTTCACTTCTTGCAACCCCCATAACTCCATGTTCTCTCTCTGACTCTATGCTGAAGATTCTGAACGAGCCAAGCAGCATCCATAATATAGTAATCCAGTGTTCTATTATTATTCTATTCTGATTCTGAACCCTATTCGATTGTTGCTAACATTCTGGTCGCTCACAGCAGCCATATTCTTCCGCGTGTCTCTCTGTCCTGCTCGTGGAACCAATCCAAAAACAAGGAATCACGCTGCTCGTGAACCCCTAACGTACATCAGGTACCACAGTCCACATTCGTTTTCTGTTCGCATATTATTCTAAGTTTTGGCTCCGTGTTAAACCCTGAACGAATAAGTAAATTTGCTTAAGAATTATCTAAACATATTAATAAATCTGATTTAGAGCATTAGTAAACTAACTTTCTGAATAAGTTCGAAATTGTACACAAAAACTAAGGTTTCAAACTAACAAACCGGGCCAAAAGCTGAACAGTAAAACCTCGTTTAAATAACCAGAATCCGCATAACATAATACTGATATGGAACCTTAAAAATCACATGTCATGTAGTCCCAAAACCGTGGCCAAAATAATGGTCATTCGGTTATTCGTTTAATAGATAAACTAGTTTGAAAACCGCACCAACAAGTGACCATTTTAACTTCTGAAATTTTAACATAATTTCCAGAAGTTTAAAAATAGTAAAAATAAGCCCAATAAGCTGCACAAGTTCAGCCCCGAAAAGTAACATCAACCTATATTAAAAACCGTTATAAAACCCGTATTTTATAACTCGTTTAACTAAGAAATAAGCCCGTAAACCTATATAAGATTATGACATTATTGTACAGATTTAAAAATGATATTTTGAAAAATAATAAGCTGACCCGAAACTGTTTTCGCGAAAACTCGCATTAAAAACCGAACTAGAAGCCAAACGGGCTGAAACCGAGTTCGTTAGCATTAATACAGCCAAGAGTATGTTTTTAAAACCCATGGAATGTAAAAACAACTTATTTTTATGTAACGTAACTGGTCTTAAGTGGTCTGGTGACCAAAAGTGGGTTTTTGTTTAAAAAAGGGTATTTTTGGAACAATGTATCAAGTTAAACCGTAACTTCCGAATATTATAAAACCGGACTTTTAAAACAGAAGCTTATATTTTTAAAAAGATAAATATAAGCTATGAAATGTTTAAGGGAAGTTGGATTTACAAAACAGGCCCGTTTACAAACTTTAAAGTGTTGTTTCGTTTAAAACCGAACGGGCAGATTTAAAAATACAAAGATATGAACATTCTGATTTTTTTTAACAGTAAGTATGTTTTAATAAGTTATAATTTTAGTGTTACTTATTTTCCTAAAATTCAACCAAGTCTTAAACCCGGTTTTCACCAAAGCGAATGATAAACGAAAAATACGGGAACTAAGTCCTTACATCACCAAACTTTCTGAAATCTCAGATCTGAAAATAATATGTTTTCGTATACCTTAATATTCTGGAAATTTGGATTTTAATTACAAGGGAATTTGATTACGAAAACCATATTTTAAAGGCTTGTCGTTAAAAACCGACAACACCGATAACTACCTGTATTGTTAACTTTTGAAAACCTGAGGCCTGACATTTCCAACCAGAAATGACCATGCTACTGATGTGAATAAATTACATTGTTTTTATGGTCGTACGGTAAACCGCAACTGAACCTAAGGCCCGAACGTTCTAAATATAAAAACTTTATTAAAACCCGGTCAAGTAAAACGAGATATCTAACACATTTAGATGTTAAACTAAATACTTGAACACACATCACCAACATTATAATTTGTATAAATGTAAACTTTCCATAAAAGGAAACTTTATCCACCGGGAACTTAACACTTGGGCCAACGCTTAGAGATAAATACCCGTTTCACTATTGAATTTTATTGAGGTTAAAACTAGTTGAGTTAAGTATTTATAATTCGTTATTTACCATAGGAACCACCACTTTCGGGAAGTCAGTCGTTGATTTACTTGGAGCATTCGTGAGGTCTCACGTGTAATCCCTTTTTACTTAAATTTTTGGGAACTAGTACATACTCCTAACTTTTTATATGGTATGGAACTATCGGGGTGTTTTACTGCTAAATTTTGTCCCAACTTTTTACACAATCATTAGCCCGAGTGGATGGACCGAAGGCTTGTATGGATAGTACTATTTGGGAGACCCCCACGCACAGTGACCCTATGTTGGGTAAACCACACTGAGATCTGCGGATCTTTGAGGCATATAACCTACGTGTTTGATTATTGCTTTTAGCAGGGCGATAGTCTGGGACGGTATAACTTCTAGTATGAGTTAGGGGATACTTAAGCTAGTTGCAGGTTTGATTGTGGACTTGATATGTGATATATACCATGATGTGTCAACTTTATTATTATGTGTCTTAAACTCACGAGCTCACCAACATTATGTTGACGTATTTTAGTATGTACTTTTCAGGTAACTTAGCCATTGGGGAAGGAAATGAGGTTATGCCCTTAGTCACCTTAGTGAACCGTAGAAGTCTTGTTTTCAAGAATAAAGTAATGTAGTCATGGAAGACTACTTGATAAATAAAGATGTAATCGTTAGATGACATCCTAGACTAATTAATGGTGCTATGCATCTAAGAAAATTTATGGGTCATGGTTGACCCGTTTTCTGTAGTTGTATCTTTGAATTTGCAAACTCTTAGCATGTTATGAATTTACTTTTAAGTTTATTTTATTTTTCCGCTGCTCATGGTTGATACCAGTCGGTCACGACTAGCCCCCCCTTGGGTCGGGTGTGACAGATTGGTATCAGAGCCAAAGGTTTTAGCGAATTAGGAACCCGTTAGGTACCTAAGCTTTAACCAACTTGAGAAACCCGACCGCGTGTTGGCATAGGAAACACCACCCTTAAGCAAACCTTACCCGAATGATTTAGGAAACCAGATCCTTCTGCTAGGAATTTAAGTAGCAAGGGTTAACTAGCATCATGTTATATATTTACGTGCTAACTGATTGAATTGTTATATTTTTATTTTGCTTTCTTTTTATATTTTCTTTTTGGGCACTAAGTATGTGTTAGTGTCCTAACTCGGTTCAGTTATAGAAAATGGTACGAGGAAGAGTTCGTGGACGTCCCCACGGTGCAGGGCGTGGATACCGAGCCGCCACATGGGGAGGTCGTGATGGCCCAACCGTTGAAACATCAGTTAACAACAATGACGAGGTCAATCAAAATGCTAACCTTGAACAATTGATAGCTGAGGGTATCGACAAAGCCATACCCAATATTGTGGCCCAACTAAATGCTAACAAAGGAGGAGGAAACGACAAGGATCAAAATAACAACGATAAGGATCAAAATAACAAAGACAAGGAAAGGCAAGATGATCGTGAGAAAACTGCTGAAAGGAAGGGTTGCACCTACAAGACCTTTATGGCATGCAAACCACCAGAATTTTATGGTACTGAAGGAGCTACTGGAGCCATTAGGTGGCTCGAAGAGATGGAGTCCATACTGAACATCAGCGATTGCTTAGCATCTGACAAGGCCAGATTTGCCGCAATTTCATTCAAAAAAGGGGCGTTAGCTTGGTGGAACATGTTAATGGGCACTAGAGGAGAAGATGCACTCACTCGCATGAGTTGGGGAGACTTCAAGAAGTTGGTAACTGAGAAATTTTGCTCGGTGAATGAGATTGAGAAAATGGAAGTGGAGTTCCTTTCTCTGGAAATGAAAGGAACCGCGCACTTAGAATACACTACTAGGTTTGAAGAACTCTCTAGGCTAGTACCACACTTGGTCACCCCTGAGTCAAAGCGAATTGAAAGGTACATTTGGGGCTTGATTCCCCAAATTAGGCCACTAGTGAGGGCTTCTAAGCCCGCTACTTTCGAAGAGGCTGTGGAGACTGCTGCTGTGCTGACAGACGAGGTTGCGAGAGGTTTTAATGGCTTGAAGAGGAATTGAGATGACGATAAGACTAAGAATGATCAAGGAAGTAGCTTTAAAAAGTTTGATACTGGGTCAAGTAAGGGAAGATCTGAAGAAGGTAATTACCTTCGTTAATTGCTAATGTGATGCATGTTATGTGTTTACTTGCTGTGATTATTTAAATGATAAGCATCGTGCTAGTTAGTTAGCTAAGGAATGGAACCACTAGAGTATAAGAACCGCACCTTAAGCAAATTTCGAGGACGAAATTTCTAATAACCATGGGAGATTGTGACAACCCCAAATATAGGGCTAATTTTTTTTTTCTTATCGTTAGATAGTGAACATAGTGCTGGTCAAAGCGAACCGTATGTCGATAGGCTTGGCCCAAAAAGAAAATGTAACGAACCGAAATTCGCTTAACACAAATGAACTCGAGTCCGATAACTCGAAAATTTTAAGAAACAATCCAACAATTATTTAATCTTACCGGGTATCCAAAACATAAAACTCAACCGACAAACACTTCTCAAATCAGCACTCGAACACCGAACCAAACAAGCAAAAACTGAAACATGAGATTTGAGACACATCATAAACTACCATGACCTATGTTGTTATAATAATAAAAACTCTTTTACTTTAACTAATTATATATAAAAACAAAAAAAATAATAATAATACATAACAAAATATAATATATCTTCAAAATTCTGATCAGATCTTTTGCACCAATGAAGACCCTGAACACCTTCTTCTTTGTCCTCCATTCACATTTCCTCTGCAGCACCAATAAGAGTCATTGCATGGCTTCATACTCAAATTAAAGATAAAAATATGCTCGTTTTTTAGTGTAATTTTTTTAAAAAAATATTTAAGTATGAAAAAGTTATTAACGTTTAAAAATTATGGGTGAATTTGGGTTAAAAGTGAAAATTAAAACAATATATATGTAATAGATTAAGGGTTATTGTTGTAACTATTCTTTAATTTTAAATATAATTGAGGGACCAATATTGTAACTATATTAAATAAACGTGAGTTTTATTGTGACAATTACTCTTTTGCCCTCACTTAAGATTGTACCATATGCAATATCACTTGTAAATCCCTTAATAAAAAGTGTCTTAATTTGTCCATCTTTGATGCATTATATATAGTGTGTGTGTATATATATATATAATTCACTTTTTGGTCGTTGACATGCATGTCCCAACTAACGAAATGACTGGTGATAGTCCGGTAAACTCTGACTAACAAAATCTAACTAACAAAATTTTGGCGTCATTACCTTTTGATAACGTGACATGCTTACGTGTCAAAAGTTTGCTTATGTGGCATATACGTGGCGCACTTATGTGGCAAGTTGCACCACCACCATGGCAACCACCACCATGGCAATCCTACTCTGACACGAATTTAACAACATAAAAATACATGAGAAAAATACTTATGTGGCAAGGTGCGGATCTTTGTGGTCTACTTTATCCGGTTATAACTAATTCACTGTAAAGCCTTGTAGCATTGCTAACCAAGGGGATGGCGGTATTCAGCGGAACAAATGGGTTCCCGTAAAAGTCAACATCTTTGTTTGGAGGATGGTTTCAGGCGTATTTCTACAATGGTTGGATTGCAAAGAAGAAACATCTTACGCGGAGAAAAATGGTATTCTTTTTGTAAAGGAAGTCCCAGAAACGATGGAACATACTTTCACTTCGTGTGGCACAACAGTCGTTTGGGTTAGTCATATGTATGTTTGGGAAATGTTAGCTCTAAATCAAACCCCAAATCACACTAGATTTGTAGATTTGAACTAGTTAGTTTAGTCAAATTACGGTTTCTAATAGAAAAATAAAACAGTTTTGTTATGAAACGTTAATCTTCTGAAATATTCAAAAATTGTTTTAATGACAAGAAAAATGTACACATTGTACTGGCAAGTGACAACCTCATCTGATCATATATTGCATGCACAATCCATTGCGGATATCGTTGCTAAGGATGCATTTGATCAATCAAATAACTAAAACTGGTATTAGAAAACATTCCATCCAAAAATATGTCTGGTTAACTAATCACTAAGTTTAAACTAGAAATGTTAACTTTGATCATGGTGCAAAGAAATTGCAAACTGAAATGTTAAACAAACGATATTTCCAGAGTATCATCAAACATACGAGCTGAGGTCTACATTTATTTAATTACGAGAAGAAAAAAAAAGCGATTGCTACGACACCCAACAAACCTAGATTTTTCTGAATAAAAACAAATACAGAATAACATCCATTAGCAACTTAGAAAGCGGCTAGATGAGCTGATACCAGTCTTCCCAAGTTGCAGATAGCCTTTTGAAGCGGTACAGTTATAAACCTCGTTCCCCTCTCTAGCAAAGATCTCAAGTTCGAATCTTACTTCCACTGGTTTTCCTGCCAAAGCACCAGCCCAGCACAAGCTGCGATTTACCAGATCCAGTTGATTAGCAGTGTATTCTCATGGTTACCAAAAGAAAAGTGTACAATAAGTAATGAATCTGCAGGTGAACAGAAATGCATACCATCTGGTTCAGTTTTGGCTTTATCAACAACCAACTTTAAACCGAAACAGAGCCCAGGCCTTTGTGAGCATGGTCCGTGGGCCATTGTCCATAATACAGAGCTTGTAGTTCTGCTACCGCCCATAAGCAGTGACTAGCACTGCATACAAGTTTCAAACTTCCAGATCCACGATTAGGTATTTTACACCATTTTCTTCTGCTGTTCACTTGGCAAAAGTTAACCCGAACAAGTGTACTTTTCCCATTATGCTTTGTGGAGCTGTAAACAGAAGAAAAAAAAACATTTACTACACTGTCAAGCAATAACATTATACGTGCTAGCTGCAACCCTTTATTTATTTTTGGCTAAAAATCGTATAAATAACATAAGAGTTAAACTAACTGCCAGTGCCTAAATTTGCTACCTTAAATACATTTGATTCATTAACCAATGGCAATGGCCTTAAAACATATCAACCATTTAGTGCTTGAAAACGTCAGCTAAATAGAAAAGGAATGTTAACTACAGTATATTTGCTAGAAACTGGATCAGAAAAACACAAGAAGATCAATCAGATTTTTGTGGGTAGACTCTCCACAACTATTTCCTTATTAATAAATGTAAAGTGTAAACACCACCAAAAACAATAAACCCCATCAAAACTTGACTCAAACCTAAAACGCATGACTCAAAACACTTAATAAATTAATCCTAGTAAATCTAATTTCTAACTACTAAAAACATGTAAATTCAAACCAACCCTCAGACTTAAAACCAGAATCTAGCCCACTTCATATGTGTAAAAAACAATTACAATTAACCTCTACAATCAATTGAGCCGTTTCAAAATGTACTCAACATCCAAATTTAACCTCACATTTAGTAGAAAAAAAGATAACAATTCTCGAAATCAGTGAACTCCCAAAGACATCTATGTAAAATCATTTTCAAGAAAAAAACACAGCCAACAGACTCCCATCTTTTTTCCCTAAAAAGTAGCAAGTAAGCAAATTATGGAACTTTTATTCAAGAGAAAAATGAAGGAATGTCAACACATACATTCACTTGGAAAAGAGGTGCATAGTTGCAGCTCCAAGCCTCCAATAGTCTTTCCTTTTCTTTATCAAACTTTCTAATCATCAGTGGATCTACTCAACATAAATGTTGAGACCAATGAGCTTCACCAAATAATTATAAAGCTCTCAGAACTGAGATTGATGAAATGAACCAACAAGTCAAATCCAAGATAATACTCATAGGTTCATCTCAGCCAATCTCAGTAAGTTATGCCTGCACCTCTGCCAGCTCAGATAAAGCACATCAGTTCCATAGCTCTGGCTAGGTGCAGGCATGGCCCAAGCCCCTCACCGGGGCCGGGCTAATCCAAAACTTGCATCAGATGGCTGTTGTTGAAACTGCAATGACATGTCATCGAAAAATATCATTCAGATAACAATCAACTTACAATACACTGTATATTGTTACATATGATTGTTTCTTACCTGTGCATAATGTTGATGAACCTGTTCATAAGGATGAATGAATGTCATCCCGGGTTGCTGACATGGATACTGCATATAAAGCGTGGTCGCTGAGTGTGGGGCCATATGGTTAGGACTAAATGGAGCCACCATTGCATCCGGAGGCCTGTAGCCTATTCCTGCAGGTGAAGAGGGTAGGACCCATGGACCAGGTATATGTTGAATGAGTGCACGCGGTTGGTGGTCAGAAGTAATAGGAGACCTATGGACTGCACCAAGATGAGGAAATTCAGTATTGTAGTTCAAGACTGGTGTGAACATCGGCTGTATGGGATACGGGCCTCCATTAAACCCAAACCCTGGATCAAATCTTTGAGCATATCTGAAAAAAACAAACATCATATTATTGCTCCTAACTCAGCAGAGTGAATGTGTGTTGCCATAATTCCATAAATCTAGAAACTGAGATGGCTACAAATGGAAGGAAAAAAAAATAATGCAGCTCTAAGTTAGGGGTGTGCATGAAAAAGAAAATTACCAAACTGTAACTGGAATAACCGATGTAACCAAACTATAACAGCAGTACCCAACAGAAAACTAGAGGTTTGTGTTTTAAAAAAACAAAAAAAAAAACAAAAAAAAACAACAAAAAAACTGAACCGAAAAACCGATTTTAAAAAGTTATTAAATGATGAAACTTAAAACTTACAAGTCCAAATGTGTGATAATCAATTTAGACTTTTCTAACTAACAAATAAGTTTAAGCCAAAAGTTTCAAGCATAAATTCTTTATTTTGGCCATTTTTAGCCCAACCTTTTTCAAGCCCGAAGGGTAAAACTGAAAAAAAAAATTTATTTAAGTAATTTATATTTATAAATAAATTAATAGATGATGTAACTTAAACTTTCGGTGCATATGATCAAGCCTAAATTCATTACAGGTCCAACGTTTCAAGCCTAAATTCATTATTTTGAGCCATTATAGCCCAAATGGTCAAACAAAATGAGCTTAAACTGAACAAAACTATTGTGAGAACCAACAGTTTTCAAATATCAAAAACCAAATTTTAGGACAAAACGACCAATGCACACCCATACTTCTAGTCGCTAGCTTACCTGTCATAGTTTCTGTCATAATCCGGATCCTTCTGCTCAACTTCACGATCACGAAAGATAGCCACTCTACTATTACTCCTTGACCTAACAACCGGCTCTTTTTCTGTCCTAGTTCTACCCGGTCTACTGCTTCCTGCAGAAGAATCAACTGAAGTGCTGACATCAGCAACAGGTACTTCTGCTTTTGAAGTTATTACTGGACTATTATCATGCTGTAGAACTTCCTGCACCCTTGTTTCACTAGAGCTGGAACTAGAGCTAAATATTCTTGCGCGTGCTCGATTATACTCTTCTTTTCTCTCCTCTACACTCTTCAAACTGTTGTTTTTCATAGAGTTTGAGTTTGGTCCGTTGTTGGCCTGTGATCGTTTGAGCCTTTGTTTGATTGCAACTTTACCAACGTTGTTGTTAAGGTTGTCCTCCGTTGGTATATTGGATGGAATGTCAGCTAAACGAATTAAAGGAGGCCGAGATTCAGACGTTTTGCTAATGATGATTCTAGATCCGGAACCATCTGGAAGAGTGTTGTCTAATAAAACCATGGAGTGGAGTGAATAATGTTGAGCCACACGGTGTGCTGCTAACCGCAGGTATGATGTGGGCAACTGCTGAAATTCCATCTGTTGTTGCAAAGGATCATTTAAAAACTTCTCCACATCCTGCTCCATGCGTAGAACTGAAACAATATAACAAATAATATACCAAATCATTAGTAGTTACACCATACTGCCATAGCATGTCAATATTTCACTATTTGCATTTATTCACAATGAAGCAAAATTCAACAACTATAACATTAAAACTTCAGTTAGTGTCATTTGATATAAAAACAACTGTACCATTTAGTTTAACACGGTCAAGCTCATAATCCGTATTCCAAGTAATCTATTCATTAATGGTAGCAAACTGAAATCGCATAGTTATGTATCTTCATTTGTCACTCTTTAAAAAGTGTAAGCATCTCAATTATAGCAAAACACACACACAGTGACACAATCAGCAGAAAATAAACAAACACAAGACACAGATTTACGTGGTACGGCCTAAGCTGGCCTATATCACGGGCTGCAAGCCTGCAACCAGTAACTTATTATTGCCTCTCAACACTTGTGATGAGGTATTACAAGTACAAAGATTACAATATACAGAGATAGGTTTAAGTTTCTAACTTAGAGAACAAGAACAAGTCCAATAATCAATCTCTTGTCTTCATAAAACCGAGCCCAAACCCGAGAACAGACTCCACAACCCCAACAAAAAAAGTAAGCCACTTAACAGATGAATCAATCAATCCATATCCTAATAATATACAACACACATACAATTCAAAAAAACCATAGCTGCAATGCAATCTTTCTATTTCTAACACAATTACCAAAATAAGCAACACATATACACACCTGAAAGGCGCTCCCTAGGGTTTTGTAAAGCTTCACGAAGAAACTGATCAACGGAATTCACCAAATTATCCACCACACCGTCCGACGATGAATTATTATTATTATTATTATTAGCAGCAGCTGTTGTTGTTGTTTTAGTAGTGGAATCGGAGTTATGGTCTGGCTTGGAAGAGAGCATTAAGCGGCTCATAGTGGCGTCTAAGTCGGCAACCTCCCATGAATCAGGAGGAGCTGGTTCGACTGAGTCCGCCATGGTGATTGATTGATTGATTGAGTGAGTCTGGAGTAAGTGATTAATAGGATGGTGATCTAGGGTTGTTGGAAACCCTAGGTTTGATTGGTTTCATCAGATTTGGGGGAAATGAATCTGGAAGAATAATAATAATAAGAGATGATAGATGATAGATAGGGTTTGACGAAGAAAGGAGTGTGTCTGTTCGGTCGCATGTGTTATTATTATTATTATTATTATTTTGGTTTTTAATAGTTTGTTTGGTGGAATATGGTGTAGTAATATGGAGTTTGGGCTAGGGCTTTCACTTTTAACCGAAACCCGAAATCTAATTCGAAGAAACTTGTACCCGAACCCGAAGTAACACGACTCGAAGAGCCCGGACCTGAGAAAAGACTAACTCAAACCCTAACCGAAGTAATTCGGGTTGGTTCTCGGGTTTGATTTATAAGATTTGGGTCAACCCGAAAAACCCAAATAAACTTTTAGTTTTGAAAATAAATATATGTTTATGTATAATAGGTTAAATCTCAGCCATTAAAGTTATCAGAATCTGGCTCTAATCGACCGTTGTCATTCTAACTATTATGGATCGATTGCTTATTATTAATTTATGTTTTCTGTTTATTACTAATAGCAACCATAATCAAACAATTAAATCACGCCTGATTGAATACGATTATAGTTCGAGTTAGTTTTGAATTGTTTTATCAAGTTAGGTAATTATTATTTGATTATCTGTGTTATAAGCAAAGAATAATATGTTGTTTTAATCTTAGAATTGTAGTTTATAAAAAAAATTGGTTTTGTGTTTTTTTTCTAGGATACTCGAAACCCGATTAATCCAACCCGAAAAAACCCGAACCCGAAAAACCCGTGAGAGATATGGGTTGGGTTTCGGGTCAAGAGTTAACTTTGAAACCCGAAGAACCCGACCTGAAAAACCCGAAACCTGAAAAACGAACCCAAAGAACACCCCCTAGTTTGGGTTTCTCAATGGAGACCCAAGTTCAATTCTCACTTACAATAATTTTGGGGGATATGTGTGGCTCAATGAAAAACGACCGGGATCTTTGTGGCCTTCAGTTCAATCCTGAAGGCATCCGAGTTTTTCCATCGGTGAGCCTTCAGATGGGTGGGTTTTTTCCGGAATTGAAGATAACTTCGAGGCGCTTAAGAGCTCCGTACGGCTGGGTTGGGCCAGCTACGGTGACATTTAGCCATTGTATCATCTCGTACGGAGTACCTAGGCATTCTATGTTTGTTGGTCGTTAAGAAAAACTTGTTTGGTGTTTTTCTTTTGCCTTTTGACTTCGTTAGTTGTTTGTACTAGTTTCTCGTTAGTCTTTTTTTATTAAATTTGCAGTTCAAAATTATTATTATTATTGTTGTTATTATTATCTCATAAAATATTGCAACTATATTGTTATCGAAGAAATGCACCCTCGATTTTTATGACTTTCCATTGATGTTTCTAACTTTTTTAACAAATGTATATTTGTGATGTTGGCTCAATATGCTTTGTATTGAGTAAATATCAGTTTACTGGGCAAGTAAAATCGTTACATGTGATAGTAGAAATAATCTCATGGCTTATACGACAGTGGGTCCCTTCTTTTTTTTTTCCATTGTGTCATGATCCATTGTAAATGTCCCAGGTGATAGTAGAGATACCTATAAATATCAAATAAATTACATGGCCGTAAACTTTATGCTTCAACCACCACTTATCACATATGGACCGTGCTCAATGAAATCAATACACAATTTGTACACAAAAAGGTCAAGTTGGACACATACAAGTTAGAGCTTACAATACACATGCATCTTCACCAAAGGACCTAATCCTTTTAGTGAGTTTGTTATAGTTTAAGGGTTCAATCTCAACTGCTCGTTTAGGCATTGTCGACGTCGATGCTTATCACATAATTAGTGTTGTCTTTGAGATTCTGAGTGCTCAAGACCAGTACCCCCTCTAAAATGGCTCAATGAAACACATTATATATTATTAGATTGTTTAATGTTTAATGGAATTGTTCAGATTTTTAGACCCTTATTGGTTTCTTATCAGTCATATTAACCCAGGTCACTTATTAATGCTCACATTTTTTATATACACTAGTTTTTAGGACCCCGCGCTTCGCGGCGGACCCGTTATATCGAACAAAAAAACATAACTAAAAACGTTAAACCATAAACTCGCTGGAAGTCGAAGCGAAGTCAGTTTGTATCAAATTACGACATTAAAACTAAATAAAAGAAATAAACCTGACAAAACCAAAATACCATAAATTATCATATGTAGAACAAATAAAACCAGTACATTACAGTTGGGGACCATACAAATCCGGTTAGTATTAGCGTTACCAACAAAAATCCGTAAACATATATTAGTAAGCCAATAAAAAAATATTATAAATGCGATGTATCAAACATTGAAACATATAAAACCGTGCGACGATGGGATATTTTAAATCATGAAAAAAGTTTCGGTCATTGTAAAATAATAAAAAAATCATATAACCGGCAAATAAAACACGTAAAGCCGACACTTGCCAAAGTTTTGTGTTTAAAAATATAGTTTGTTTAATATTTTAGTTAGTTGAAAAAAAATAAAATAAGGAAAATAAAAACAATTATTTTATTTATGAAATTATGATTAGTGATTTAATAAATAGCTGTTTAAAATATTAAAATATTGAATAGTAAAATGAATAGTAGACATGTGAGGAGGATAAAATCCTCTAATTAATATATATATAATATCATTTTTGAAAGAAGAAATTCAAGCATTCCTTAAAACCGTGTCGTAGACGCCAACCGAGCCACATATACAGTGCTAGATCCAGGGTAAGCCAACTCAGGCCCTTGCTTTATCATTTACCAAAGTCTCTTGTACGTAGACACATTAACTTAGGCCCAATTTGACTTCCTTTAAGTTGGTTGGACAGATTTTATAACTACTCAATGTTATATATTTGTATAATATGCATATGTTCTTGTTTATGGTTTAGGAATTTTATCTAATTGATGGTATTGTTTCTTTATTATTATGGCATATTACAACAAAACTATCTATTTTCATAAAATGGCATGACCTAAGGGTGTCATTCTCTTTATCATGTATTTTTTCTTAAATAAAATTCAAAATAAGGCCTTAAAGGTTTATTTTTGATTTAGACCTTCAGAATAGTTGAGACAACCTTTTTAAATGTTGAGCCGCTCTATGTTTCCTTGTAAACCCATACGATGTATCCTAGATTCTTTACTAGAGTAGGACTAGAATTCATCCCGTTTGCTCATACTCTTTTTTTAATTAATAGACACACCACTACCTTTTTATTAAAAACCTTTTTTTAGACAAATTCAGTTAATAACAATAACTTAGGTTACGTCACGAATTGACTATTAAAAAAGTGA
The DNA here is from genome assembly GCF_021521415.1 of Bidens hawaiensis. NCBI lineage: Eukaryota > Viridiplantae > Streptophyta > Magnoliopsida > Asterales > Asteraceae > Bidens > Bidens hawaiensis. The sequence continues at coordinate 57,722 of NW_027492838.1, forward strand.
AAATTTGGAGTGTTCCTATAACCACGTATCCTAATACTAAATACCCTCACAACCATTTATTCCTTTTTTAGACATTAATTCAACAAACACCTTCTTTTCTTTCCTTACCTTCATTCCTACAACTTTCTATATTTCCGTACCAATTCTCCCTCCTTCACCACCTTCCCTCAATCCCTTATTAATATTCTCCTGATTGCAACTTAACGTAAGTTAATAATTATATATCATCATATCCATTTTTCATATTAGTTTGGATATTTGTTATTGAATAACATTGTCTATAGGTTTTGATCATTGAGCGATTGATTTGAACTTGAATCGATCGCTCACGAGACTAAATAATGGCCAAAATCGCCGTCGAGAAGAGCCTATCTCAGCCGGAACACCAACCGGACATGTCATCGTCCTCGGCCGCTACAATAACCGCTTCCCTTTTAGTCGATTCGTAGGTGGTTGATACCGTGCCTAAGGTGGTTGTAAAATCGCAGCCGCGGAATAGGTGCGCGTCGTGCAAAAGGCGCGTGGGCCTCACGGGCTTCACGTGCCGGTGCGGGACCACATTTTGCGGGACCCACAGGTATAAGAGAATGATCAACCACATTTTGTATTCATGACTCATACAATATATAATGGCTTGTTGTGTTTTTAAAAAGCTAATAAGTTAAATGTGTTTGGCAGTCACAAAAATATTTTTGTTTTAGCTTTTTGAGAGGGATTAAAAAGCAGTTTTCCAAAAGCCTCAAATCCTGACTTTTCAAAATGTTTATTTGAAAAAACCAGTAAACATTTTTCAAACTCAATCCCAAACATGTTATAAGAACACTTTGACTATGACTTTTAAAAAATATAGCATTAATAATGGCGGGAATTGGGTGTGTCTCTAATAATAGGTACCCGGAGAAGCATGGTTGCACTTTTGATTACAAGACTATGGGGAAGGAGGCGATCGCTAAGGCGAATCCGGTGATCAAGGGTGCAAAACTGGAGAAGATTTGAGATGATCTCAGCCGTTGATTTATAACCGATCATACGGTTTGGAAAAGGATGGGTGATTGGGGGAACTGGTCGATTGAAAGTAATTTATAAGTTTATACATGAAATTGTTTCTTAATTTCAAATATGTTGTGTAATATTATATTAAATCAATCATAAAATTTGTAAAAAATGACCCAATATATATCATACATATAACATACTAATTTTAAACATATGGTGTTGTCAATAATGCATCCTTTAATGTTCTAGCCAGTGAGCTACAACTAGGTTTTTTCAAAATCTCAGTATGTAGGTTTCCTAGAACGTGTATGGGTTCTTAGGATACTCCTGAATCGTGTAAAGCACTTTCTAATTAAAGTATTTCGATAATATTTTCACAATCTTAATTGGATAATTCAAATAGCCTAGAACGAGTATGTATTGTTGTGTATGCAAGGCTTGTATCGAAATAGACAAAAGAATTTCGTTTTATAGGATGTAAACAATCACTACCAGCCATGCTGATTTGAAGTCATATTCGGAACCATTTTACTACGTATACGGTAATTCAATCGATAATTAACACATTGCATATTCGGAACCATTTTACTGCGCAATTTACAATGGGCACCCTAATTTTAATTAATCTATTGTGACAATGGGGTGTTACTGTTAATATATAGACAAAATGGCAAAAGACGTCTTTTATGTTTGTACGTTTTTTCAGTGGTTGTCCTTTAACAAACTTAATGACAGAAAACATCCTTTACGTTTAAAAACTCTATCATATTATGTCCTTTGGCCCTAACTCCGTTAACTTTTCTCATTAAATTTGGTAATGTGCAAGACACATGAGGGTAAATCCGTCTTTTACTCTTGAAGGACTATTTGCTAAATAACAACCACTGAAAGAACTATTTGCTAAACGTGCAAACATAAAGTACGCTTTTCAATTTTATCAAAAATATATATAACAATCTCACACTCTCTCTCCCCTTCTCTTCTCTTTCTTTCAACTCTCTCTCTCCCAGCCACCATCTCCTCCACCTACCACCACCACCACCACCAGGGCAACCACAAAACTGGTATGCAACAACGGGGTTTAGGCATCTTCATGATGCTGATCTACAATGATATCAAAGGGTACAAACCCCTCTCCTTTTCTGGCGACCAAAAGAGCCCCCCTTTGGCAGAGATTGGTCCCAACTGTCACCCGCATCTACACCCACCTCCACCACGGTCAACTAATGTTTGCTATCCACCGCCACCACCACACCAGCCCAACAATTTTGTGTGCTTATTGTTGTCGTCAGAAACCGTAAACCCCACTATAGTCGCCTGTAATATGTCAAAATCGAAGGTTGAGGTGTAATACTAGCCATCGCTACTCGTAGCCTTACGACACCGCAGTTGGATGCACCACCACCATACCTTAGCAACCACCTCTAGATACACATGCCATCCGTTCTAGCACCGCTGCTACTCCAATCGCCACCAACAACACAAGAGTTTAAATAATGGGGCATTTACATATATCCCCTCTCTAAGTTCCCTTATTACATATTTACCCAACCCTAAAAAATCAATTACATATTTCCCCTCATTAAACCATATATATTACATATTTCCCCATTTCATTAAAATTAACTAAAAAATGACCATACCTGAATGAACTATTTAAAGATTTATTTACATATGTTCCCTTCTTAATAGCAACAATTAAACATACCCCCAATTTAAAACCAAATCAAGTCGGTGTTAAGACGAACATATCGAAGCTAATCAATTCATATGAAGTCGATTTTTTACTCGTTTCCAAATACAAAAAAATATTTTTTTACATAGTTTATAGGTTGTATAAAAAAACATTCATTCACGAAATCAAAAGAAGAAAACTAAAAAGAAGTGAAATGTTTACATCATCCCATTTGTTTTATATATTAAATAAATAAATTGGTGCATTTACGAAACTACCCTTAAGTGCAAGGCATTTAACGGAAGAACTTAACTGGGTTAAAGTCAAACGACAAAAAATGATAAGGTTTTCAATCATAAAGGATGTTTAAGGGAATTATTTTCGCTAAAGGATATCCAGTGAAAAATCATGTAAACATAAATAACGAGTTTTGCCATTTTGTCTAATATATATATATATATATATATATATGCAAATTTTTTTAATAACATATTTAATTAATTGTGGTGTTATATAATTATGATAATCTGACATCATGTAGATGCTATATAATTAGATGCGTTGTTGTATGCAATTAAATGGTGTCATAAATTGTGCTGCTAAGCAGTTTCAACTTTAAAGCGTAAAGGTATAGATTTTACTTCCAAATAATAAATATGCTACTTTTGGTATCGAAACCCAAGGTTGTATTATGTTCCCATCTTTGGATTTTATTAAGTTGAGATTATCTAAATTTGCTGTGTTATAAAACAAGCATATGCTACAACAAGCTATGGATGACAAGCTCTCTTCGGTTTCATCACCTAGCTACCCCCCCCCCCACCCCACCTCTCCGAGCTACTCTACCACATTTCCCGATTACAGTCCCAGATCACCGGTGTACACACCCGCTTCCCCGCCCTACTGTCCCAGATCACCAGTGTACACATTACCCAACCCTAAAAAATCAATTACATATTTCCCCTCATTAAACCATATATATTACATATTTCTCCATTTCATTAAAATTAACTAAAAAAACTGACAATTTTACCCTTAATGAACTATTTAAAGACTTATTTACATATTTCCCCTTCTTAATAGTAACAATTACATATATCCCCAATTTAAAACCAAATCCAGTCAGTGTTAAGACGAACATATCGAAGCTAATCAATTCATATGAATTCGATTTTTTACTCGTTTCCAAATACAAAAAAATATGTTTTACATAGTTTATAGGTTGTATAAAAAACATTCATTCACGAAATCAAAAGAAAACTAAAAAGAAGTGAAATGTTTACATCATCCCAATAGTAGCTTCCAAATATTTTAAAATGATCAACCTAATATTCCAAAATAGTCAAACCAACATTAAAAAATACAAGAAAATACAAAATACAATAAATTTATGCATTTTTTGCTTGTTTAGTTTCAATTGTTAAAGGTTAATCTTGAAGGACAAAGGGTAATATGGTAATTACATACTAGAACGTGAAATCCCTATAATGCTAGAAGGGGCAAACTTGATTCCTTTTCTTGACTTTCTTTGAACAGGCATAGAGGAGGGAGCAGCAGTTGAATCTTGAGCAACCGGATCTTGACTCAACATTTCTGGAGTATTCGGGTTTGAAGAGTAGTTTATACTATCATCTTGTTTATTTTCTTACACGGCTCCTTCGTTAGATATGCTGGTACCTACAAGATATAAAACATTAAGAATGGAAGCCATTTCGGCTTCTAAAGCAGCGTCAGCATCTCTTATTCGTTGAGCCTCCTTTAGAGAGTCCTGTTGACCCTCCTTATTTTCATTCGTGGCTCAGCCACTGCCACCATCACCATTACCGCCACTGTTATCACCATTATTGCCACCTTGTAGCTCATCGAAACTGCCAAGATCATCTCCATCATCATCATCAGAATCTTCACCATCAGACTCATCATTGTCATCATCATCAGAATCTTCACCATCAGACTCATCATTGTCATCATCATCTTCACCGTCACCATCGTCATCATCACCATCACCTTCAGCCACTGGTTGTTGACGTTGTACAATGATTTGAACAGAATCCACAGCAAACGGGAGCTTGGACTTTATCACCTGAAGTAGGTGCAACCAGTTGGGAACTTGTAGAACTGACCTGCCCGGCAGTAGTAACTACAAGTTCTGAGCTCACAACTGTTCCAACAACTACAACTGGCTCATCATCAATAGCCTTCACTCCAGAACCGCCTTCACCGCTTACTTTCTCGCGCTCACCGCTGTATAGGAAGCCAGGAAGCCATGCATTCTTCTTACATCCCTGCTTCGGTCAGCATCCTCAAGCAAATTAGCAATAGCTGTTTGTCGCTCATTGCTCTGCTGATGTGTACGCAAGACCCTCTGAAAGTGTTCATCAAGTGATCCCTCAAAGTATTGACATCTGCGTCTGTCATCCGCAGTACCTCCATGACAGCTAGGTAGCGGTTGATGAGGGTTTCGTTTATAGTGTCTTAATTATCTCTTTGACCATCCAGTTGGGCTTGCATCTCATCAATCAGTCCCTGGAGTCTGACACTTTCTGCCAATACTTTGTCCATATCTTGAGAAGAAGAAGTGGGCTCGCTTTCAAGTAAATTGACTCTTGCTCCAAGGCATTCAAAATCAACCCAAACTTCATTAAGAGAAGATCTAACCTCCTCCCTGAGTTCTCACGCCGTGTTAGAGGAGGAGGGTAGATCAATCTCAAGATAAGAAATCCTTGATTCCAATCTTACGATCCCATCATGTAACTCGGCGTTCTGTAAGGAGTTCTGATTGATTAACGTTCTCTCACTGTTGATCTGTTTCTGCAACGTCTCAATCCATTCTCGTTGACTTGTTATTCTTGCTTGATCGAGGTCTCGTTGCTCTTGAAGTTCTGCCACCCGCAAAGCCAGAGCATCTCGTTGTTTTGTGATTTCAGCATTGATTACTTGTTGATCTTTTATGAACTTGATCAATGCGAGTTCACGTTTGGCCCTTTTTTCATTTGCCTCTTCCATTGCCTTAATCATATCGAGGACACGAAGTGAACGTTATTATTATTATTATTATCGAATTGAATTTTTCCGCTTGAATTGGAAAACAAGGGCCCAAATGGGTACGTAACTTCGGCTGACTTATTATTTATTTATATATATGTTTATATACTTAGGTTAGGATCCTAAGAGAACCCTTTACAAATTGAGAAATTTGAGAACCATATATTTAACAACCATTTGAAATTATAAAAAACAATCTTGAGCTAAGTATGTGAACCTAAGTTTGTTAATTGAAAAAGAGAGATAAATACACAAAAACAATTAGATTTATCACAAATTATTAACAAGAATCCCACCTTAGGTTTGAAATTTGAACCATATATTTAGTTACTCTGTAATGACACCTAACCATATCACACAAACAAATTAAAAAAGTTACGAAATTAATAACTAAACAATATAAAAAACAACTTAAAAATAAGGATTTTGAAAATGGGGTTTTTTTTGAGGTTTATGAACAAGTTTTAAAGAAGGTCTAAGAAACGAAATTAAATAACCGTTGGCGTGATTTCATCATTTAGTGGTGTCACTCCGATGGGGTGACCGTCCATATTACATTGTCGTTAAGGCGCCGGCCACCACCAGACACGCCATCGCCAAGCCACCAACCACCACGAGACACCGTCGTTGAGACGCCGACCACCACAAGACACGACATCTCTGAGACGCCGACCACCACGAGACACCGTCGCCCGCCACTACCTTCAGCTCCAACCCTCGTCTCACATCTCCGTAACCTGGTCCGTCACCACCTCTCTCTCTCCATTCACTTCACGATGAGGACAACTAGATCTAAAAGAGAGTTTTTTTTCTTTCAAATTTTCGGATATCCGATTCACTATCCGTTCGGATATCCGAAATTTCGGATTTGGATTCGGATAGTGAAATCCACTATCCGAAAGGTCCGGATATCCGAAGTACGGGAGTAGGGAAGTCCCAGCTTTCAGTGAAAAAGCACGATTCTCACTCATCTAGAAGGGTCAATCGCATCTCACTCGCTTAGTCTTCGTTCTTCATGTTTTGATTTTTGTTGATTACTTGATAGATATGTGTGATTCTGTGCAAAATTAGGGTTTTTTTCCTCTCAAATTGGTGCTTTATTGAGTGAAAGTTGTGTATTTACATAGCTTATGTTTGTGTATTTAAAAATTGCTAATTGATGTATTTGGTGCTTTAGTTACATACCATCCGTTGATCTTTAATTTGTTTTAAGAAAATGTACTGTATAATTTGATCTTCAAATGTTTGAATGAAGTCCTAACTTTTGGTTCGATAAGATCTAAAAGTACCCAATCATACCCTTGTTTACCCTATATCTGTCATATATAAGTTCAATTGTCATCTTGTCCTCGACATTACCTGAAAACGTACACCTTTCTTAGAGCACATGTCTCTTCAATTGCAAAATTTAGTTGACTTGTAGTTTGATTTTATACGGTCCCGTTATTTAGCTAGTGCATGCAGTTTGTAATTCGTACACTTAAACACGAGTTGATAACTTGTAATATGAATAAACTTTTCAATGAATGAATGTGTTTAAAAGTTGCTTTGATATATGTTGGTGGATGCACACATATATTTAGATGTTATAATCCTAAAAGTCTTTGGGCTGATCTCTAACTCTGAGATTCACTGAATTCTGATTTAGTTCTGAATTTTGTAAGTTTTGCGAGTCTACTGATATTTTGTGTTCACTGCAATGGTTTTTTATGTCAGTTTTCGTTGAAAATCATGAAGCTTCTTTGTCCCTGCGGGAATGGAAATCTAATCGGGAATGTAACAAGAATAGGTAGAAATTTTGCCCGTCCTTATTATAAATGCCCTGGTTCTGATAAGGTGAGTTTTGGAATGACTATTGTATACTTTGTTTTTAATTATATATATTCTTAACGATTACTATTTGATAGGAAAATGGAATCCCTGATTGTACCTTCTACTCATTTGAGGATGAACTTAAGCAGTGTCCCTGTGGACGTGGCTATTGCCGCACCATGTTTCCTAAGGGAATAAACCATTGGTGCTGTTGTGTTAGAGTGAGAATTTCAAGGGCTTTTATATTCAAGTATGTTTTTTTTATAGAGTTGTTTAACTATTAAGTTCATGTGTGCATGGGCAGGGAGATGGGGCCTGCAGTTTCTTTGCGAGAATCGAGTCCACCAGGCAACCACCTTCGAGTTCCACTCCCCCGCCACATTGTCAGTCTCCTCCCAGCCCTTGAAGCCGAGATTTGTTGGAAAATTATTTAAGCAATCCGATATTTCACTACATTGAATTTTTCAATGATAGTTATTTTTTATTCTTTGCAGCCCCAACTCAATTCCAGTCTTCCTGGTCTCCACCTTCGAGTTCCAATCCCCAACCACATTGTCAGTCTCCTTCCAGCCCTTCAAGCCGAGGTTTGTTAGAAAGTTATATAAGCAATCCGATATTTCACTACATTAATTTTTTCAATGATAATTTTTATTCTTTGCAGCCCCGACTCGGTTTCAGTCTTCCAGGTCTCCTTCCAGTAGCCAAGAAGCATGGGGCAATGTGCTAAAGAAGAAAAATGAGTTGCTTTTTCAAGCTCTCCAAGTGAGTCAATCCGCTAATGTCGCCCTTGGAATAACTGCTGAATACAAAAATGTTTTAAATATCAGAGGAAGCCAACAATCAACACGTACAATTTTTTCAAATTCGTTTTTCGTTCTTTTCTTCGGGGAGCGTGGTTAATGAAGTGCTCAATAAACAGAAGAGCATATAAGCCACAATCAGAAGAATTTGTTTGTTGTGGAACCCGCAAGAAAAATCAATCACATAAAACTTAATTTTTCCGTTTCAAAAACTAAAACAAAGATTTGAATTGTGTTATTTAGACAATTCACTAATATTAATACAACCATATAATGGTTAGTCTTGAACATGTGTGCTCGAGGCAATGGGGTAGTGATTGTTTAAATCGAACCACCTCTCCGGGCTACTCTACCACATTGCCCGATTACATTCCCAGATCACTGGTGTACACACCCGCTTCCCCGCTCTACTGTCTCAGATCACCAGTGTACACATTACCCAAACCTAAAAAATCAATTGCATATTTCCCCTCATTAAACCATATATATTACATATTTCCCCATTTCATTAAAATTAACTAAAAACCTGACCATTTTACCCTTAATGAACTATTTAAAGACTTATTTACATATTTCCCCTTCTTAATAGTAACAATTACATATATCCCCAATTTAAAACCAAATCAAGTCGGTGCTAAGACGAACATATCGAAGCTAATCAATTCATATGAATTCGATTTTTTACTCGTTTCCAAATACAAAAATTTTTTTTTACATAGTTTATAGGTTGTATAAAAAAACATTCATTCACGAAATCAAAAGAAGAAAACTAAAAAGAAGTGAAATGTTTACATCATTCCAATAGTAGCTTCCAAATATTTTAAAATGATCAACCCAATATTCCAAAATAGTCAAACCAACATTAAAAAATACAAAACACAATAAATTTATGCATTTTTTGCTCGTTTAGTTTCGATTGTTGAAGGTTAATCTTGAAGGGCAAAGGGTAATATGGTAATTACATACTAGAAGGGGAAATATGTAATTATATGTTTAGTTTTGGGGAAATACGTAATAAGGCTAGTTAGGGAGGAGATATTTGTAAAAACTCATTAAATAATCAAATAAAAAGATTTCTCCAAATGTTTTCCTCCTTCCCAATGCCTATACCTCTACTGCTCCCACTTGAATTCGACTATGGCTCAGCACTTATTCCTCTGCATCACCATCATCACCTCCTGCTATATATCAATCGATCTATCAATCCTACCCATCTGCTATGAGAGCCCGGAAAAGATCCTATCCCTTTCAAGAAAGATCGAGAACCCGGAGAACATCCTATCCCTTTCAAGAAAGATCATCCTCTTCATCAGCTGTAAATACCATTTGCTACGTCTTCATCCTAGTTCATCCTGCGTGACCGGTTTATTAAAGATTAGGGTTCATCGTGACAGTGATATAACCATTGCTTGTGTTGTGTTGATTGATTTAGTCGGTTATTAGGAGATATCTGTATCTGTTGTTAAATATTAGGGTTCATCGTGACCTGTTGTTAAAGATTAGGGTTCACTGTATTGTATCTGTTGTTAGGAGATATCGGTTGTGCAGTTACATTTGTATTTGATCTTTACATATTAAGACCTATCCGTCCTTCAATATATTGATTGGTTTTTACCTTGTAAACCGTTCGAAAACCACCTCGTCCTAGCTTATTTTCTTCAGAAAAGTTATTTGTTGCTGCTTATTTAAATTTCTTCAGAAAATTTAAATTATGACTTATATTAACAACAGATACAATACAGTGAAAGTATGCGAGGGACGATTGAGTAAATTCCTATATGTAAAAAGCAGGATGGTGTTGTTTAACATAACACCATGCCATGTAGACAATGAGCTTTAACTGACCAGTCCTTTAACATACACGGTTGGCTTGCATTGGTTTGTTTTTTCCTTTGAAGGGGTTGCTGTTGGTAGTCTATGTGGTTTTACATGAAAACTAGAGGATGAGGAATTATTAATGTCTGTATCTTATCAGAATAGGTTGTTGTAAGTTCTTAGAATGGCACTTGATGTGCTGAGTTTTGGCTGTTTTATTTAGTAAGCTTGTTTATAATTTATTATTTAGCTTCAAAACTGATTTGGATTTTGAAATGTGAAGCAACAAGGGAACATGAACTAGGCGAAAAATCAACAAATGCAGCAGCCGTCAAGCAGCATGAACCAGGCGAAAAATCAACAAGGGAACATGAACGAGGCGAAAAATCAACTAATGCAGCGGCCATCAAGCAGCTCACATAAACGATCTAGAGCAATGCAGCCGCCATCAAGCAGCTCACATAAACGATCTAGAGCAAGTATATCATATGTTCGCTCACAGCGTTCCACATTACCACGTCAGTTGGAGATCAAAATACAAAAAGCTCTGTATGACATTGTATGACATGGTAGAGCCTGGCTTGTTGATCGTTGCAGACCTTGGCTTCGCTCAGAGTTGGTTCTCTGATTCCAAGCTGGGCAGGGAGCTATTTTCTAGATCATGAAGACATTATGGAGAGGTATTCGATTATCAACAATGCACGTAACAAGGAGGAGGACAGGAAGATCAAGAGGAAGCTGAGGGAGGGAAGCGCAAGTAAGGCGGTGATTATTGTTTGTTTTAGCTGTGATGGATTGTTTGTGTTGTACCATGACAATCGTTTGTTTCATGACAATCTTTTTTTTTTCATTATCTGTAGCACATGACTCTTTTTAGTATGTATCATGCCAATCTTTTTTTTGATTGGTAGTTTTTTAATGTAGTTTTTTAAGGTTTTAACACGTATGCCTTTTGCATGCACTCAAAAGATAATCTCCAAACCGGAGCACATTTACTTGCCAGTTAGAGACCGTCCGACCAATCTTGATGGGTCGGATGAAAACTATACAGGGTCGGATATCCATAAGAAGGGTCAGATGACCAACACTTGGTCAATTTCTTCATGCCCCTGGTTGTATTAATATTAGTGAAATGCAGCATCTCTTTATCACCTCTATGCAAGTAATTGTGCCCCGGTTTGGAGATTATCGAGTGCATGCAAAAGGCAGACGTGTTAAAACCTTAAAAAACTACATTAAAAAACTACCAATAAAAAAAAAGATTGGCATGATACATACTAAAAAGAGTCATGTGCTGCAGATAATGAAAAAAAAAGATTGTCATGATACAAACGATTGTCATGGTACAACACAAACAATCCATCACAGCTAAAACAAACAATAATCACCGCCTTACCTTGCGCTTCCCTCCCTCAGCTTCCTCTTGATCTTCCTGTCCTCCTCCTTGTTGCGTGCATTGTTGATAATCGAATACCTCTCCATAATGTCTTAATGAACTAGAAAATAGCTCCCTGCCCAGCTGGAATCAGAGAACCAACTCTGAGCGAAGCCAAGGTCTGCAACGATCAACAAGCCAGGCTCTACCATGTCATACAGAGCTTTTTGTATTTCGATCTCCAACTGTCGTGGTAATGTGGAACGCTGTGAGGGAACATATGATATACTTGCTCTAGATCGTTTATGTGAGCTGCTTGACGGCGGCTGCATTAGTTGATTTTTCGCCTGGTTCATGTTCCCTTGTTGATTTTTCGCTTGATTCATGCTGCTTGACGGCTGCTGCATTTATTGATTTTTCGCCTGGTTAATCAGTTTTGAAGCTAAATAATAAATTATAATCAAGCTTACTAAATAAAACAGCCAAAACTTAGCACATCAAGTGCCATTCTAAGAACTTACAACAACCTATTCTGATAAGATCCAGACACTAATAATTCCACATCCTCTAGTTTTCATGTAAAACCACATAGACTACCAACAACAACCCCTTCAAAGGAAAAAAACAAACCAATGCAAGCCAACCGTGTATGTTAATGGACTGGTTAGTTAAAGCTCATTGTCTACATGGCATGGCGTTATGTTAAACAACACCATCCTGCTTTTTACCTATAGGAATTTACTCAATCGTCCCTCGCATACTTTCACTGTATTGTATCTGTTGTTAATATAAGTCATAATTTAAATTTTCTGAAGAAATTTAAATAAGCAGCAACAAATAACTTTTCTGAAGAAAATGAGCTAGGACGAGGTGGTTTTCGAACGGTTTACAAGGTAAAAACCAATCTATATATTGAAGGACGGATAGGTCTTAATATGTAAAGATCAAATACAAATGTAACTGCACAACCGATATCTCCTAACAACAGATACAATACAGTGAACCCTAATCTTTAACAACAGGTCACGATGAACCCTAATATTTAACAACAGATACAGATATCTCCTAATAACCGACTAAATCAATCAACACAACACAAGCAATGGTTATATCACTTTCACGATGAACCCTAATCTTTAATAAACCGGTCACGCAGGATGAACTAGGATAAAGACGTAGCAAATGGTACTTACAGCTGATGAAGAGGATGATCTTTCCTGAAAGGGATAGGATGTTCTCCGGGTTCTTGATCTTTCTTGAAAGGGATAGGATCTTTTCCGGGTTCTAATAGCAGATGGGTAGGATTGATAGATCAATTGATATATAGCAGGAGGTGATGATGGTGATGCAGTGGAGTAAGTGCCGAGCCATAGGCGAATTCAAGTGGGAGCAGTAGAGGTATAGGCATTGGGAAGGAGGAAAACATTTGGAGTTTTTACAAATCTTTTTATTTGATTATTTAATGAGTTTTTACAAATATCTCCTCCCTAACTAGCCTTATTACGTATTTCCCCAAAACTAAACATATAATTACATATTTCCCCTTCTAGTATGTAATTACCATATTACCCTTTGCCCTTCAAGATTAACCTTCAACAATTGAAACTAAACGAGCAAAAAATGCATAAATTTATTGTGTTTTGTATTTTTTAATGTTGGTTTGACTATTTTGGAATATTAGGTTGATCATTTTAAAATATTTGGAAGCTACTATTGGGATGATGTAAACATTTCACTTCTTTTTAGTTTTCTTCTTTTGATTTCGTGAATGAATGTTTTTTATACAACCTATAAACTATGTAAAAAATATTTTTTGTATTTGGAAACGAGTAAAAAATCGAATTCATATGAATTGATTAGCTTCGATATGTTCGTCTTAACGCCGACTTGATTTCTTTTTAAATTAGGGATATATGTAATTGTTACTATTAAGAAGGGGAAATTTGTAAATAAGTCAGTCTTTAAATAGTTCATTAAGGGTAAAATGGTCAGTTTTTTAGTTAATTTTAATGAAATGGGGAAATATGTAATATATATGGTTTAATGAGGGGAAATATGTAATTGATTTTTTAGGGTTGGGTAATGTGTACACTGGTGATCTGAGACAGTAGGGCGGGGAAGCGGGTGTGTACACCAGTGATCTGGGAATGTAATCGGGCAATGTGGTAGAGTAGCCCGGAGAGGTGGTTCGATTTAAACAATCACTACCCCATTGCCTCGAGCACACATGTTCAAGACTAACCATTATATGGTTGTATTAATATTAGTGAATTGTCTAAATAACACAATTCAAATCTTTGTTTTAATTTTTGAAACGGAAAAATTAAGTTTTATGTGATTGATTTTTCCTGCGGTTTCCACAACAAACAAATTCTTCTGATTGTGGTTTATATGCTCTTCTGTTTATTGAGCACTTCATTAACCACGCTCCCCGAGAGAAGAACGAAAAACGAATTTGAAAAAATGGTACGTGTTGATTGTTGGCTTCCTCTGATATTTATAACATTTTTTTATTCAGCAGTTATTCCAAGGGCGACATTAGCGGATTGACTCACTTGGAGAGCTTGAAAAAGCAACTCATTTTTCTTCTTTAGCACATTGCCCCATGCTTCTTGGCAACACGGACGCCATACCCTCTGTGTGACTATCTCTATTCTATTAAAAGAGTCGATTCTTCATCGTAAAGAGGCGTTCATTTATCAAATCCTTCACTTGAAAACTAATACATATAGTTTACACAATGGTTGACTATATTCCAGTCTAAGGTCTTATTTTAGATATAAAAAAAAGAGTCCATTAAGCAATAGCCTTTACCTTATATATAAAAGTAAAAAGCTTACCTATAGCCTTTACTCTGATTAAAATGTCGTGGCTCGAGCTTCTAGCAAAACAACACTTGATAGTCGGCTAGAGGCTCGGGTACTAGATACAAGTTTGAGAGAGAACATCGAAAAATCGAATGAGAATTCTAACTTCTCAGACTAGCTCGCGATTTATTGGATGTTCCCATGACCCCTAGAGGACCGTTATGCCTTCTGTTGGCGGTCCACCACAGAACTTCGTTACTGGACATGTGCTAGCCTCTAGTTGTGTGAGAAAATATCTACGGATAGCGAACCATTTGTGGCGCCGCTAGCAGATCGCTACGATGATGAGTCACTTGACTCGCATCAACATCACCGCATCATCCTCTGCCAGGTGTCATTCCCGTATTGATTTCTTTGTTGTAAAGTAAAGGACCGTTAAGCCTACGAGTAGCAGTACGACATCCCTCAAAATCCTTAACGGACCAGCATGAGTTTGATAGGGGTCCGCTATCCATGACTTCTCTTTATTTTCGATTTAAATCATGAACTTTACTTTTACTATTATTATAACATTTTGGCCACGGCATTTCCAGGTGTTACAAAGGGTGTGGCCATTGACATGGATTAAACTACCTAGTTAGCACAATAAACTTTCATTTACCTTGTATGATTGGTGAAAAGTTACATAAAAATGATGGTTAGGTAATCGGAACAGATCACCAGCGGAAACCGATCGTTATTAACAACTCGACTATTAGTTGCACCAATGCATACATGACTACATAGTTAGCAATGGCAACTTGGAGCAATGGGCATCCTACAAATATAAGTGTCCAACTGTCGATATTTATAACTGCTAAAGAGTTTTTTTATGAAGAGTTGCAATGTTTCTTTGCTTTTGCTCTCTAACTATAAATGGACGGTCTTGATCTCGTTTTTAGTATGCTTTATGAACAAACATTGCATACTAGTTCTTGGTTTCTTTTGATTTATCCAATTAAAGATTAAAAGTATCGTAAAATTATTATATTTTAATTTTGAAAGGGATTCGTAGACGATTAAAAATATAAATCTGCAAAGCGTGCATAACGTTCTAACTACACCTATTGCTGATGATATTTTGCTTTTCAGTGGATTGAATTATCATTATGAAGCTAATCTATCTTCGGGTCCCAAAATCCAAATAATTAAGAAAAAAAGTTGAAACGACTTAAATTTATACTTCTTTTGTTTACACACACTCCTTTTCTATCATCCTTCCTTTTCCCTTTTAACTTGTCTGCATTTATATTTCATTATTGACAACTTTTATAAAGAAAATATATAGTTGTAGCTTTTAACCACTCTTGTCAGAATTGGATATGACCTGCCGGCTACAGCGCTCACGTAACTATCTATCAGTTACTTGAGTATTTTTGAACCGTCTTTATTTACGTCAGATTATGGGTCAAAGCAGTTAAACCGACGAACTAGATAGGTAATTGTACTGATTTTATATAATACAATCACCTAAACTTTTGAATTGCATATGCACTTATATATTATTTTTAAACAACAATTTTAAACACCATAATACCACCATACCTTATAACTATTTGTTATTTAGCTTCAAAACTGATTAACCAGGCGAAAAATCAATAAATGCAGCAGCCGTCAAGCAGCATGAATCAAGCGAAAAATCAACAAGGGAACATGAACCAGGCGAAAAATCAACTAATGCAGCCGCCGTCAAGCAGCTCACATAAACGATCTAGAGCAAGTATATCATATGTTCCCTCACAGCGTTCCACATTACCACGACAGTTGGAGATCGAAATACAAAAAGCTCTGTATGACATGGTAGAGCCTGGCTTGTTGATCGTTGCAGACCTTGGCTTCGCTCAGAGTTGGTTCTCTGATTCCAGCTGGGCAGGGAGCTATTTTCTAGTTCATTAAGACATTATGGAGAGGTATTCGATTATCAACAATGCACGCAACAAGGAGGAGGACAGGAAGATCAAGAGGAAGCTGAGGGAGGGAAGCGCAAGGTAAGGCGGTGATTATTGTTTGTTTTAGCTGTGATGGATTGTTTGTGTTGTACCATGACAATCGTTTGTATCATGACAATCTTTTTTTTTCATTATCTGCAGCACATGACTCTTTTTAGTATGTATCATGCCAATCTTTTTTTTGATTGGTAGTTTTTTAATGTAGTTTTTTAAGGTTTTAACACGTCTGCCTTTTGCATGCACTCGATAATCTCCAAACTGGGGCACAATTACTTGCATAGAGGTGATAAAGAGATGCTGCATTTCACTAATATTAATACAACTAGGGGCATGAAGAAATTGACCAAGTGTTGGTCATCTGACCCTTCTTATGGATATCCGACCCTGTATAGTTTTCATCCGACCCATCAAGATTGGTCGGACAGTCTCTAACTGGCAAGTAAATGTGCTCCGGTTTGGAGATTATCTTTTGAGTGCATGCAAAAGGCAGACGTGTTAAAACCTTAAAAAACTACATTAAAAAACTACCAATCAAAAAAAAGATTGGCATGATACATACTAAAAAGAGTCATGTGCTACAGATAATGAAAAAAAAAGATTGTCATGAAACAAACGATTGTCATGGTACAACACAAACAATCCATCACAGCTAAAACAAACAATAATCACCGCCTTACCTTGCGCTTCCCTCCCTCAGCTTCCTCTTGATCTTCCTGTCCTCCTCCTTGTTGCGTGCATTGTTGATAATCGAATACCTCTCCATAATGTCTTAATGAACTAGAAAATAGCTCCCTGCCCAGCTGGAATTAGAGAACCAACTCTGAGCGAAGCCAAGGTCTGCAACGATCAACAAGCAAGGCTCTACCATGTCATACAGAGCTTTTTGTATTTCGATCTCCAACTGTCGTGGTAATGTGGAACGCTGTGAGGGAACATATGATATACTTGCTCTAGATCGTTTATGTGAGCTGCTTGACGGCGGCTGCATTAGTTGATTTTTCGCCTGGTTCATGTTCCCTTGTTGATTTTTCGCTTGATTCATGCTGCTTGACGGCTGCTGCATTTATTGATTTTTCGCCTGGTTAATCAGTTTTGAAGCTAAATAATAAATTATAATCAAGCTTACTAAATAAAACAGCCAAAACTTAGCACATCAAGTGCCATTCTAAGAACTTACAACAACCTATTCTGATAAGATCCAGACACTAATAATTCCACATCCTCTAGTTTTCATGTAAAACCACATAGACTACCAACAACAACCCCTTCAAAGGAAAAAAACAAACCAATGCAAGCCAACCGTGTATGTTAATGGACTGGTTAGTTAAAGCTCATTGTCTACATGGCATGGCGTTATGTTAAACAACACCATCCTGCTTTTTACCTATAGGAATTTACTCAATCGTCCCTCGCATACTTTCACTGTATTGTATCTGTTGTTAATATAAGTCATAATTTAAATTTTCTGAAGAAATTTAAATAAGCAGCAACAAATAACTTTTCTGAAGAAAATGAGCTAGGACGAGGTGGTTTTCGAACGGTTTACAAGGTAAAAACCAATCAATATATTGAAGGACGGATAGGTCTTAATATGTAAAGATCAAATACAAATGTAACTGCACAACCGATATCTCCTAACAACAGATACAATACAGTGAACCCTAATCTTTAACAACAGGTCACGATGAACCCTAATATTTAACAACAGATACAGATATC
Source organism: Bidens hawaiensis (assembly GCF_021521415.1). Taxonomy (NCBI): domain Eukaryota; kingdom Viridiplantae; phylum Streptophyta; class Magnoliopsida; order Asterales; family Asteraceae; genus Bidens; species Bidens hawaiensis. The sequence continues at coordinate 75,754 of NW_027492838.1, forward strand.
TCCTAATAACCGACTAAATCAATCAACACAACACAAGCAATGGTTATATCACTTTCACGATGAACCCTAATCTTTAATAAACCGGTCACGCAGGATGAACTAGGATAAAGACGTAGCAAATGGTACTTACAGCTGATGAAGAGGATGATCTTTCCTGAAAGGGATAGGATGTTCTCCGGGTTCTTGATCTTTCTTGAAAGGGATAGGATCTTTTCCGGGTTCTCATAGCAGATGGGTAGGATTGATAGATCAATTGATATATAGCAGGAGGTGATAATGGTGATGCAGTGGAGTAAGTGCGGAGCCATAGGCGAATTCAAGTGGGAGCAGTAGAGGTATAGGCATTGGGAAGGAGGAAAACATTTGGAGTTTTTACAAATCTTTTTATTTGATTATTTAATGAGTTTTTACAAATATCTCCTCCCTAACTAGCCTTATTACGTATTTCCCCAAAACTAAACATATAATTACATATTTCCCCTTCTAGTATGTAATTACCATATTACCCTTTGCCCTTCAAGATTAACCTTCAACAATTGAAACTAAACGAGCAAAAAATGCATAAATTTAGTGTGTTTTGTATTTTTTAATGTTGGTTTGACTATTTTGGAATATTAGGTTGATCATTTTAAAATATTTGGAAGCTACTATTGGGATGATGTAAACATTTCACTTCTTTTTAGTTTTCTTCTTTTGATTTCGTGAATGAATGTTTTTTATACAACCTATAAACTATGTAAAAAATATTTTTTTGTATTTGGAAACGAGTAAAAAATCGAATTCATATGAATTGATTAGCTTCGATATGTTCGTCTTAACGCCGACTTGATTTCTTTTTAAATTAGGGATATATGTAATTGTTACTATTAAGAAGGGGAAATTTGTAAATAAGTCAGTCTTTAAATAGTTCATTAAGGGTAAAATGGTCAGTTTTTTAGTTAATTTTAATGAAATGGGGAAATATGTAATATATATGGTTTAATGAGGGGAAATATGTAATTGATTTTTTAGGGTTGGGTAATGTGTACACTGGTGATCTGAGACAGTAGGGCGGGGAAGCGGGTGTGTACACCAGTGATCTGGGAATGTAATCGGGCAATGTGGTAGAGTAGCCCGGAGAGGTGGTTCGATTTAAACAATCACTACCCCATTGCCTCGAGCACACATGTTCAAGACTAACCATTATATGGTTGTATTAATATTAGTGAATTGTCTAAATAACACAATTCAAATCTTTGTTTTAATTTTTGAAACGGAAAAATTAAGTTTTATGTGATTGATTTTTCCTGCGGTTTCCACAACAAACAAATTCTTCTGATTGTGGTTTATATGCTCTTCTGTTTATTGAGCACTTCATTAACCACGCTCCCCGAGAGAAGAACGAAAAACGAATTTGAAAAAATGGTACGTGTTGATTGTTGGCTTCCTCTGATATTTATAACATTTTTTTATTCAGCAGTTATTCCAAGGGCGACATTAGCGGATTGACTCACTTGGAGAGCTTGAAAAAGCAACTCATTTTTCTTCTTTAGCACATTGCCCCATGCTTCTTGGCAACACGGACGCCATACCCTCTGTGTGACTATCTCTATTCTATTAAAAGAGTCGATTCTTCATCGTAAAGAGGCGTTCATTTATCAAATCCTTCACTTGAAAACTAATACATATAGTTTACACAATGGTTGACTATATTCCAGTCTAAGGTCTTATTTTAGATATAAAAAAAAGAGTCCATTAAGCAATAGCCTTTACCTTATATATAAAAGTAAAAAGCTTACCTATAGCCTTTACTCTGATTAAAATGTCGTGGCTCGAGCTTCTAGCAAAACAACACTTGATAGTCGGCTAGAGGCTCGGGTACTAGATACAAGTTTGAGAGAGAACATCGAAAAATCGAATGAGAATTCTAACTTCTCAGACTAGCTCGCGATTTATTGGATGTTCCCATGACCCCTAGAGGACCGTTATGCCTTCTGTTGGCGGTCCACCACAGAACTTCGTTACTGGACATGTGCTAGCCTCTAGTTGTGTGAGAAAATATCTACGGATAGCGAACCATTTGTGGCGCCGCTAGCAGATCGCTACGATGATGAGTCACTTGACTCGCATCAACATCACCGCATCATCCTCTGCCAGGTGTCATTCCCGTATTGATTTCTTTGTTGTAAAGTAAAGGACCGTTAAGCCTACGAGTAGCAGTACGACATCCCTCAAAATCCTTAACGGACCAGCATGAGTTTGATAGGGGTCCGCTATCCATGACTTCTCTTTATTTTCGATTTAAATCATGAACTTTACTTTTACTATTATTATAACATTTTGGCCACGGCATTTCCAGGTGTTACAAAGGGTGTGGCCATTGACATGGATTAAACTACCTAGTTAGCACAATAAACTTTCATTTACCTTGTATGATTGGTGAAAAGTTACATAAAAATGATGGTTAGGTAATCGGAACAGATCACCAGCGGAAACCGATCGTTATTAACAACTCGACTATTAGTTGCACCAATGCATACATGACTACATAGTTAGCAATGGCAACTTGGAGCAATGGGCATCCTACAAATATAAGTGTCCAACTGTCGATATTTATAACTGCTAAAGAGTTTTTTTATGAAGAGTTGCAATGTTTCTTTGCTTTTGCTCTCTAACTATAAATGGACGGTCTTGATCTCGTTTTTAGTATGCTTTATGAACAAACATTGCATACTAGTTCTTGGTTTCTTTTGATTTATCCAATTAAAGATTAAAAGTATCGTAAAATTATTATATTTTAATTTTGAAAGGGATTCGTAGACGATTAAAAATATAAATCTGCAAAGCGTGCATAACGTTCTAACTACACCTATTGCTGATGATATTTTGCTTTTCAGTGGATTGAATTATCATTATGAAGCTAATCTATCTTCGGGTCCCAAAATCCAAATAATTAAGAAAAAAAGTTGAAACGACTTAAATTTATACTTCTTTTGTTTACACACACTCCTTTTCTATCATCCTTCCTTTTCCCCTTTAACTTGTCTGCATTTATATTTCATTATTGACAACTTTTATAAAGAAAATATATAGTTGTAGCTTTTAACCACTCTTGTCAGAATTGGATATGACCTGCCGGCTACAGCGCTCACGTAACTATCTATCAGTTACTTGAGTATTTTTGAACCGTCTTTATTTACGTCAGATTATGGGTCAAAGCAGTTAAACCGACGAACTAGACAGGTAATTGTACTGATTTTATATAATACAATCACCTAAACTTTTGAATTGCATATGCACTTATATATTATTTTTAAACAACAATTTTAAACACCATAATACCACCATACCTTATAACTATTTGCAAGGATATCAAACCTATCATTACACATGTGAGAGAGAACAAACACCAAACCACTAAACCAATTGATGATTATGAGTGCATAGACGCGTATTTTTCTCTCACTACATTGTGAATCCATGTGCTACGAACAAGTGTTTATATGGTTGTCGTAGTTCTCACTTCTCACAATTGTGTATTTAAAATTTTGTTTTGTATCAAGAGCACCCATAATTTACAATCAATGGATCCTATTTTCACCCATCCACTCCTAATTAATACCCATTCCCACTCATTGTCTAGTTGCTACAACTATCCACATCACTGATGTCTGAATAATAGAGGAAGGTGCCTTTTCTTTAACAAAAATAAATAAATAAATAATATTAATAATAATAATAATAATAATAATAATAATAATAATAATAATAGGACTATGCATGATATATACAACTCTAATATATATGCTTGAGCCAGGCAAAGTAACAAACCATTCTAACCTACAAACAATATCAATAATGGCATCATCACCATCTTCCAGTAAATACCCACAACCAATTTACATGGATGATGATCTTCACAGTAGAGTCCCCAAACTCAAACGCTACAGGGTCAACTACTGGAAAATACACATGCACAACTATCTCGAGGGCAACGGTCTCATTGCTTTCATCAAAGGCGACATCCAGCCACCACCAGAGAAGACTGATGACGGACGTATCGAAAACCCAGATTATAAGGAATGGAAGGAAATAGATGGCTACGTACAACGTTCAATCATTTCAACAATCCAAGAGGACTTATGGAAAGAACTATCAAGTTCATTTTCTGGAAAGACTTCAGCTGAATTATGGACTTTTATCCTCGAAAGCGTTCAACGACCTCCTGCGATGACTCATGTTGATCGCGGTAACAATTACTTTACTCTTCTTAATTGTTACAATACTTTAGATATTGGCGTCACTCGATTTTCTGTCGTAAAATTTACATACAAAAATTATTTTTATAGAGCATCAGATTCAATTCCCCACCGTATAATATCCATATACATATATATATATATATATAGGAGAACTGGAGAACTCTTCAATTTACAGATAAAAGAATACTATAAAAATTTATTTTTCATGTAAAAAGCAAATTTTTATATAATCTTTTAGAGTTTTTTACATATATACACATGTAGAAGCCGTTTCCAAATTTATTTATTTTTTAATTTTCAGTTAAAAAACGGTAAAAAAAAAATTGTTACAATTTTTTTTATTGGAATGTCATCTACATGTATTTATAAACAAAAAAGTCCAAAAAAGGTTATGTTAAAACTAGTTTAATTTTTTACACGTGAAATTGAGCTTTATATTATTTTTTGACATGTAAAATGAAGAGTTCCTCACTTTTTTTGAGTTCACTCTTGAATCTGCCCATATATATATATATATATATATATGTTTCTCTCTCATTTTCAATTAAATAATACACTTTTATACTTTTATCATTATCATTAATTCTCATCATTCACTCACAACCACTTTTAAAAAATATTAAAATATTATACGGTGTAAACAATGAAACCACACATATAACTTTCCCGTTTTATCCATCATATATCTACTCACAACCACTTATAATCATATCATATAATTTACTCATTCCCCTCACATATTTTTAAGGAATAGGTTGAGCATGCTCTTACTGGTGTACGTCAAGTGACACCGGTGCTAGTAAGCTAGGTCCGTCCATGGTATCGACTATCAAGTACCCAAACGCACAACTATGCCAAGTGATTTGACCTTTGTCATCATTGGCTTAAGCACAGTTAAACTTTTAGCCGTGTTTACCATTAATCGTAGTTATTACTATTTGATTTATCATTTATCTTTAACCCTGTTAATTTGCTAGTCATTATTATATGTCTAGTATATTAAGATACTTATTGACGTTTTATCATATAACCATAGATTTATATACAAAAACCTTGAATTCTTTAGTTAACCATAAGAGTTATATACACAGTCACAAACGAATCAGCAAAAGGGAAGAACTTTACACAATATTTGGAGCTGTACAAGGCAATTGTTGGAGGCGATATGAACACTTTTCAAAAAAAATTGGATGAAGACCCGACCATCGTGAGGGCGATCATCACAGGAGCCTCTGAAACACCATTGATAGTTGCATCTCACAAGAAAACAAACATTAACTTAGTTAAAAAGCTTATAAGCTTGATGTCACCACAAGATTTGGCTATGCAAAATAGCTTTGGCAGGACGGCAATATTTGGAGCCGCTGTTGAGGCAATGGACGAAATGGTGAAGAAGAATCCTAACCTTCCTCACATTTGTGACATGTATAATCAACTGCCTATTCACCATGCTGCATATGCTGGTGAAAAAGATTCTGTTGACTACCTGTTACAAGTCACTAATATTAAAGATGTTCTTGACGAATCGAAAAGGTTAAGACTTGTGCATGCACTCATATCAGGCAGATTCTATGGTGAGTTCCGAAATTAACTAAATATGATATTTGATTTATTTATATGACATAGGCTGATAGGCGTGCCCTGTGATCACACTAGTGTTCGGAGGCAGGTAAGCTCAATCTTTGAGAGCCTAAAGAGTAATTTTTTTTTTCTTTATTTGCTTAGAATTCTAACACATTGGAATATGATAATATGATGACAGACATTTATCGTATACAATTTTTAAAATAATACACGATCATACATATTTGAATTGGAGTGAGTTTGAATGAACTGAAAACCCTTCCAAATATGCACCTTAAGGGAAAATTACCAATATGCCCATTTTGACAAACATATACAATTCCCGAAAGGCCGAAAATAATATCCATTCAAATCTCATCAGCTCCATTATGTCCGGCCCAAAATCATATGGGCCTCCTATTTATTCTACATCAATAATTGGGCGCCACGTTCTTAAAACTTGTCACGTTTGTTTCCCGTCAACTACCTAACAAAAATGTTGGTGCCGCCTGGTTATTTCAAAGTCAGGCGTCGTGTGGATTTTTCCAAGCACCTACTAGATTTTCAAATCCAAACGACTACTATATTAGTCTAGGCACCACCTTGTTTTTTCAAATTCAAATCCTTTTCGAATTATTTTTCATATAAGCCTACCAACATTTTATATATTATGTAGTTGATATTGCTGATATATCACCGGTGATGTATCGGTTATCAGTCTATAGTAAAATATCGGTACAAAATGTCGATCATCATATCAGCCCCGATATTATCGGCGATAATGACATATACTTGACCAATATTGTACCGATATTTAACCAATATACACCGATATTTGCGATATCAATTTTTCATATTTGATGTTAGTATTTCAAGTCTTAATAAGTTCATATTCACTACAATTGTTAGTGTTTTGCAAATTAGAAAAGGTTAATTTTTTAGTGGTAAGATAGTATACTGAATTGTTAGTGTTAAGTTGTAATATATATAATTACCAATATCCCACCGCGATAACCGATATCTCAAATATCGGTCCTTGATCGATACCCAATATTTTTCACAATAATGAGGAACATTTTTGTTGAGTTGTCAGAGACTCAAAAAAGGAGGCGGCCGACGAGAAACAAACTTGACATGTTTTATACATGTGGTGCTCGATTATTGGTGTAGAATATATAGGTGGCCGGATGTAATAGAGCCGGTGTGATTTGAATGGACATTTTTAGAATTGTGTTAATTATAATTGACATTCTGGTCATTTTCCCGTTCTTTAATCTTCCAATCAAATTCTATAAATTTCAATGAAATTAATCTAAAAATCAGGTTTCTCTTTAATATTGTGCTTGAGCTTTAGCTTACTTTTTTTACACTTGAATCCCCATGTTCAGAAGCAAATATCTTTAATACAAAATCGTGTGTCCTAGTCTCCTAGACGAAACAAATCCGTTGGTAATTACTGCGGATCCTAGGAAGTCCAAAATAAAAGGAAAATCCGTTAGTAGTTTGATCTATTGCTAAAAAGTTTGTCCATAGTTTTGTCGGTAATTAATCTGAAATCAGATGTACCCAACCTAATTTATGACAGAGTTGGACTTTTGATATATTTAACCGTCAGTGATACCCATTTATTTTACAATTAATTGTGCAACTTTACTGAATCTTCAACTAAATTTTGTAGATATATGTCTATCTTTGCTTAAAAGCTTTCCAGAGCTGTGTTACCATGAGCTTACACCCTTGGAAGCCCTAACTTTCAAGCATTCTGCGTTTCTTAGCGGTGCCCATTTCAGCTTCTGGGAGCGCATAATCTACTCATGTAAGCATCCACTAATTAAGTTTTAAACCACCTCTTGTATCATCTTGTAATGTTTTGATCTTGGAAAACTATGTTGTAGTTAGTCTTCATTGTTAGTAATATTTACGTAGTAGCGTTTAAATAAAATAGAAACTGATTTTAATGTGAGAAACTTAATATTACGCTATAGTTTTGAACAAGACTAACAATAATTACTCTAGTTCATTTTGTTATATGCTTATAGTTATTACATACAATGAAATCAACTAAACTAGAGTAAGTATTATTATTAAAGTATAAAATTATAACGTAATAATAATTACTTTAACATTAAGTATAAATATTCTAATATTTATTTTATTTTTCATGTTAAAATTGTTTGAACAAGTGAACAACTATACAAGGTCTAACACCAATATATGATTAAGTTTATGCAAGAAGTGTTCTTAGCGTGATAACTGATTTTAACTAATCACATTATTTCTCTTTTATTTTTGAATATAACTATCTATATAATTGTCTACCATGAAATCCTATGTGTCGCTCTCAGGTTGTCCCTCATATTCTTTAGAGCCACCAAATTGTTTGATTTATAAATGGAGGTTTCTCATGTATTTGTAGAAATCGCAGATATGGGTCTTACCAAACCCAGATAATCTTTAAATGAGTTATATCTCATTTATTTGTGAAACACTTTCATAATCAAACAATAATTTTCACGGGTCGTGGGTCTCATCAAAACCCGGATAACCCTTAAACGGGTTATAACATCTCATTTATTTGTGAAATAACCCCTTAATCATCAAAGAATAATTTCCACGTGTTATGGGTTTTACCAAACTCTAATAGCCCGCAAATGGGTTATAAGATCTTATTTATTGGTAAACACTTTCATCATTAAAACCTAATTTAATTTATCTCCTTTACATGTTCTCCGTTGCTGGTCTATCATTTCCATCACCGGTTAACTTCCAATACTAACCACCATCGTCAACTACATCAACGTCCACTTTTTCATTAGACAAATATTTGTGTTCATGTTCGTTCATTTAATAAAATCAACATGTTTGTGTTCGTTTATGTTTGTTCGTTAAAAAATACAATAACAAAACCTACACATCTCAATTGAAAATACTCAAACGCTAAAAAATTATAATAACAAACTAATATATATGTATTAAATTAAACCAAACTTCGTTAAAAAATAAAATAAATCATCATAAAATAACAAAACGATTAAAAACAAAAATTTAAATAAATAAATCATCAATTGAAAACAAACTACGTTAAAAAATAAAATAAATCATCAATTGAAAATACCCAAACGCTAAAAAATATAATAACAAACTAATATATATGTATTAAATTAAAACAAACTACGTTAAAAAATAAAATAAATTATCATAAAACAACAAAACGATTAAAAACAAAAATTTAAATAAACCCCCGTAACACGGGATGATCAAACTAATATTTAAATATAGGGGTATATTAATAAAGTGTGAATCGGTCTTTTTGGTAGTTGATGCTAATTAAATTAAATGTAAGTTACATATCGTTAACTTTTTTATCAATTGGTATTTATCATTTTATCTTATTTTCAATTCTATTTTCGTCATGAAGTTGAATTGTGTTATGAATTGTGTTATGACCATATTACTAAGCGTTGAGAGGATTTGAATTAACTAGATTCTGAATTATATGATATTTTTTTTGAAAGACAATCATGTGACTAGAACTCGTTTTGGTTTATGTTGTTCGTTATATTAAACAATATATACCTACACAAGCATATCCAACCAAACGCTAAAAAATATAATAACAAACAAATATATATGTATTAAATTAAAACAAACTACGTTAAAAAATAAAATAAATTATCATAAAACAACAAAACGATTAAAAACAAAAATTTAAATAAACCCCCGTAACACGGGATGATCAAACTAATATTTAAATATAGGGGTATATTAATAAAGTGTGAATCGGTCCTTTTGGTAGTTGATGCTAATTAAATTAAATGTAAGTTACATATCGTTAACTTTTTTATCAATTGGTATTTATCATTTTATCTTATTTTCAATTCTATTTTCGTCATGAAGTTGAATTGTGTTATGACCATATTACTAAGCGTTGAGAGGATCTGAATTAACTAGATTCTGAATTATATGATATTTTTTTGAAAGGCAATCATGTGACTAGAACTCGTTTTGGTTTATGTTGTTCGTTATATTAAACAATATATACCTACACAAGCATATCCAACCGAACGCTAAAAAATATAATAACAAACAAATATATATGTATTAAATTAAAACAAACTACGTTAAAAAATAAAATAAATTATCATAAAACAACAAAACGATTAAAAACAAAAATTTAAATAAACCCCCGTAACACGGGATGATCAAACTAATATTTAAATATAGGGGTATATTAATAAAGTGTGAATCGGTCTTTTTGGTAGTTGATGCTAATTAAATTAAATGTAAGTTACATATCGTTAACTTTTTTATCAATTGGTATTTATCATTTTATCTTATTTTCAATTCTATTTTAGTCATGAAGTTGAATTGTGTTATGAATTGTGTTATGACCATATTACTAGGCGTTGAGAGGATCTGAATTAACTAGATTCTGAATTATATGATATTTTTTTTGAAAGGCAATCATGTGACTAGAACTCGTTTTGGTTTATGTTGTTCGTTATATTAAACAATATATACCTACACAAGCATATCCAAATAAATACAAACTTTAATTAGAGTTGGTTTATGTGGTTTGTACATATTGTAAACTCTTTTGCTTTCTAATGTAATGTAGATCTATCTATTGAAATGGAAAGTCCCGTCGAGTATTATAAAAGTACTAATGATACCGAGAATCCGGTGGAGGAAGCTGACAAAGGTACGTAGCACTATTCCTTCAAGGTAAGATGGTGTGAAAGCATGATAGTTGGGTAATGAGTTGCATTTTGGTATCATAGGGAGCATCCGCCTGTCCCCTTTGGTATTGGAAAATTTTGGGATGGTGATTCTGTGCTATGTATATCCAGAAACTATTTTGCACCAATATCTTAATATTATGTTATCATTAATTAGGATAATATTATTATTAGTTACTATATGTTATCATTAGAATTAGATTTTATTAGTTATCATTATTATATTTAATTTATTCGTTATTATTATATTGGTGCAAAATAGTTTCTGAATATAAAATAGTTATCATATTTATTATTATTACATTGTTTTGTTAAAAATGGCCCGGGGTGGATGAGATAAAAAGTGAATGCCTTTTTACGGTTCTGGGAGGTGTTTGGAATTTTTTATTTTACCTACATATATTTTGTTCTTATAAGTTAATAAATTATAACTTTATAACTTATCTCTCATAATAACACAAAATACCAAACACCTTTTAAATTTTTCAAAAATTAATAAGTCATAATTAAGTTGCTTAAAATAAGAAATCCCATACACCCCCGAGATGATTAAACATGAAATGAAAATTTGATGTCATACTAATATTGAGATAAAGTTGCGGGATGTGTGGTTGGATATTAGGAAGTAAGTATTCCCCCTAACCTAGGGAGTCGAAACAACTAAGTACCGAAGGGGAACACCACCCCGTCAAACAAAATTCAACACAGGCGGTGAACTCGTGTTGACCATCCCGAATCAAATAATTAATAGAAAAAACCTAATGAAAAAATAATTACTATTTAATGTTAATAACGTTTATTTAAATTAAATAATAGACAAATGGTTTTGATATGAACGCGGTCATGAAAAGTTAATTTATTTCTATTGCTTTGAGATGAGATGAGATGAGATGGGGAAAAATAATTAATGCAACGCTGACATGGATAAAAGATAGTTGTAAGATGAGTGAGATGTAATCTAGCACCCTATGTATAAATTTAGGCATTATTTTTAGCTTAATCACAGGATCATTCTCAAAATATATTACGACCCATCACCAATAACTAAGTTGTTGTTTGGTTGCCTAAAATGATTCATTGATTCCATAAGATGGTCTTTGAATCATTTAATACAAAGTCTGGTTGATTCACTTAAAAAACTCTCATAATGACTCATTGAGCAATATTTTCATAAATGTGTTGACTCATTTAGAGGCTACATCTTAATCAGCAGTTTCATACTTATAAACCAATTCGTTTTCTAAAAGTTTGGGCATTCTTTTATGCTTTATCAAAGGATCGTTATCAAAAACTAGAATTATGGTCCATCATCAATAACTTAAAATCCTTAATTCTTTTTGTAGCCATTAAATGGTGTTGATACAAATTAACAAAACAAGAAAAACTCTATTTGTGATATACTAATATGTATCAATGGCATGCTACATATATTATATATGCTATTTTCCTTTATATAAACCAACTTGCCTTTTTATTATTTTCTTTCTAGTTTCTACCCTAAAATCTTTCTGATCAACATATTTATGCTAATGCATGATCATTTCCTTTGGCCAGACTCTAAGAAAGAGACAAACTGGAGCTTGGTGTTTTGGAAACTCGCTAGCAAATTTGGTATGTTCGACTACTCACATCGTTGCACTATATTCTTGCATTGTATCATGCATCACTCACACCACACATCGCGTGTTATATATGTGCTCGATTCATTTCTATAAAATAAACTATCAATGATGACCCCAATTGAACTCAGTAAGTAAAAGACAGACAACATTATCAACAAGAATACCACGACTAGGGATGAGCATGTGACAGTACCTGTATCCGTACCCGTACCTGATTGTACTCGTATAAAAAATCAATAAAAACACATTTTTTCGGTATGGTACGGGTATTTCGGTACAGTACCCGTTTTGTACCACTTTGCTTTTTTATTTCCAAATCTTCGACGATCTTGCAACCGGTTCATGTACGAGTAACAAACAACCAGAATTAGTCCGGGTATCAGTACTTTCACGTACGTGACATGTACCAAATTAGTACATGTACCGTATTGGCCGTCGAGTTAATGATAAGATAGCACTGAAGAACCCTAATTCGGTCGCCGACTTTAATTGATTTGTTTGTTGGCTTGAGTCTTGGATATTATATTATTTAATTTTGAAGGAACGTTTGGTACTTGTTTAATAATAACATGGTTGGAGAATTTATTTTATATATTAAATATGAAGAATGACAATTAATTCTTTACACACTCCAACGTGTACGTAATACCAAATGCACTCGTACCGTACCCGTACATGTACCCGAATTTATATGTACCAAAATTCAACAAAACTGAGTACCAATACCCATACCGAATAAGCTAAATCGGTACTTGTACAGGTACGGTCCATGTACGAGTACACGTATTTGGGACAAAATGTTCATCCCTAACCACGACCGCACCACACCACCACCAACGATAACAACACAATAGTTTGGTAATAGACATGTAACAAATATTGAGGTTAAAGGGACATAATGATTGATGAAAATGCAGTGCCAAAGATCATGAAAATACAAAAGAAAAAAGTGATGCATACCCAAGCTCTTCAACTCCTTAGATTCATTTGCTCAGAAATAGCAAAACTGGATAGTAGTAAAAGTATAAGAGATCTTATTGGACATTCTTTAGAAGCAGCTGCGACTATGGGGAACGCCGAGGTTGTTGAAGAGATATTGGTTACCTTTCCAAACGCGCTTTTTCTAGTGAACAAAAATAGAAACAATGTATTCCAAATTGCAATTGCAAATCGTAAAGCCAACGTCTTCAATATTATATACCAGATAAAAACACGTCATCTTGTGCTGGCACAATATGATGCCTCATATAACACCGCTTTGCATTTGGCTGCCCGTTTGGTTGAAGGAACTGAGGATCACGCTAGTCCCAATCTCAGATCAAGTGCTCCTGGTGCAGCTCTTCAAATGCAACGTGAACTACAATGGTTTAAGGTATGTGTAACAGCAACTTTTCAATTGCTACACATGTTAATTTCAAAATCCATTATTAGGGTATTTTTAGAAAATATGAACATTTGTGGGCTGTAGGTTTTTTAAATTAAACTCATAAATAGTAGAAAAAAATATAAAGACGCAATAACGTGGAAAAGATTGAAAGTTTTGATATAAGTTTAAACAAGCAAATAAACATATATCCGGTATAATCTAACTCATCCAGTAGGGTAGATGTGCACAAACTGGGTTTTCCAAATACCCGGTTTCGGGTATGGAACCGGGTTCGGGTATGACCAGGTATTGGAAAATCAGGTATTAGCAATACCTGGGTCGGGTCCGGGTATTGTCTCTAAAAACCATACCCTATGCATCGGGTTCGTGTTGGGTATAAAACCGGGTATTTGAATACCCTATTTCCAGGTATTGAAAAAACCCTATTTCTGGGCTCTTTTTTTGTATTTTTCGGGTATAGATCGGATTTTTTAAAGGGTTTGCACTTTTTAAGGGGATTTTCGGGTATTTTTTTAGGTATTTTTTAGGTAATTTCACTACTAGAAAACTGGGCATTTGCAACCGCTGTTTCGGTCGCAAATCAGTCGCAAATGCCCTTTTGCGACCGAATTGCGACCGGTTTCAACGGTCGGTTAAACCTTGGTCGGGAATTATTTTGCGAACATATTTTGCGACCGAAAATATTGTTCCGACCGCTTTCATGACTACAGTTTCGGTTGTCAATTTTGTGACCGTATTTGTGACCGAATCATTTTTGCGACCGATTTTGTGAAAGAACTTTTAGCGACTGAAATTGTGACCGAACCTTTTACGACCGATTTTCCAACCGAATGTTAGCAACCGAAATCGTGACCGGAAGTATTTGCGACCGATTTGGCGACAACATTTTTAGCGACAGATTTTACGACCTAAACTAGTTACAACCGATTTTGCGACTGAACTTTTTACGACCATTTTCCAACCAAATGTTAGCAACCGCAACCACAAGTTTTTGCAACAAGTTTTGCGACTGATATTTTCAGTTACGATCGAAGCTAATTACAACCGACTTTGCAACCGGGTTCTTTAGAGACTACCAACATTATGACCCGTTTTAAATCAAAAAATTAATATTAAAAGAATTATTTTTTTCTGCTATTTATAAATTTCAATAACATAATTAAATAAATCTATAAATTCACAAAGTTAAAACAAATTTATAAAGCTAACCAAACATTCAAAACCAAATATGACAAAATATCCAAATTTAAGTGCGATAAGAATACTAAATATCCAACTACAAGTACGATAAGAAATAGCAAACATAGGTTCACCAACAAACATATGAATTGACCTAGTTAACAAAAAAATTAGACACTTAACTAGTTAGAGCTACTTTTGGGTATGTTCTTGAGAAGAAATCGAATTTGCTCTTTCATTTCAGTGTTTCCTCTTTCATAACAGCGTTTGCAATCCTATTTTGCTCAATTTGCTCCATCATTGTAAGTTTCTCTGATCTTTCTTTTTCTTTCTCCAGCCGTTCTGTTTCCTTTTCTTGTTGTAGTTGCGCTATTTTCTCGTTCAACCGTTGTACCTAACATAAAACAAAAAGCATCCAGAAAGTCATTTCAGTCTCTAATGTTGAAATGCTTATACTTTTAGGTAAATGAATATGTTTCTTATTACTTAATGGCATGCATTAGAACTGTTGGGTTTCTATGGATATTTTAAACTTAGTTAACCATTTAACTAGTCACAATTAAGGCGGAAGCGTGATATAAACAAACTAAACATATGTATCCATGTGAATATATATGTATATATATTACAAGTTTATAGGAAATGTGTACATGAACAACCTAATTTATTCATGTTATAAGATTACCAATAATCTATTTATTAGAAACCCGAAGCAAGGATCAAATGATACGGAAAAGCTAAACTATCAAAGCAATAAACACTTACATTCTTAACCCTTTAAGAGTGTAGTGGATGTTGAAGAAGATGATGATGTTGATGCTAGACTTTCAAAGGGAAAATCCTCAAACAGAATATACCCCGAGCCTCCAACACACACCGAGCTATGTTAGGAAGCTTGAACACGAGAAACCGAGACCCGAACCTCTTCTTTCTTGATTTGGCCGAACCAAAGAAAACAAGAGAGAAAGAGAGTGGTTGTAGTTATATTTACTTGAAAGTCTTGAACCTTTTATATATAATGAGATCATATCTCAATCAAATCATTTGTTAGGTTTTAGTCAAGTGATCCTTACTCAACCTCCAACAAACCTTACCAACTTTGACCAAGTGTATGGAGTGTGTATGACTCATGTTTTTATCATATGTTTTATACCTTATAAAATATATAAACACCCCATCTTTTATAAAACATTTTATAAAAGAACACATGGTTAAATAATCATTCCAATAATAATTATTTGAATAAATAAATTAACCAATTAATTTATTTAACACTTTCAAGTAATTATTCAGAAACCCGATTTCTGAATGTGTCGTGTTCTGTATTTGTTTTATAGATCATATCTCAACAAATACATAATTGGTGTGTGTCTAACTCGTTATTGGGTATGACCCGACTTGGATCAAACACGGCTAGCCACATTAACCTAATTATGCGTCTCGGGCATACGGTATTCCAACAATCTCCCACTTGCACGAGACTCATAGGAAGTTAATGCTAATGGTGAATACCGCCTAACAACAGGTCACCACCCCTAGTGTGTTTGACTAAGTGCCATTCAATAACATCATCCCCTTCAAGTCCATACTTGATATGATATAGGTAAGTCTTATCATTACATCCCTTTGTTACTAGATGTCCTGTCAAATCGAAGAGACACAGAGTGATCATTCTCTCAACGATTTAACTTAACAGGCCTTAGACATCTAAACTCTCAACACATAAGAGGAACAAATCCCATCTTGACTGCATACATCCTTGTTGACATCTCGTATGATATCTGAGCTCTTTCTTTTACGTCATCGTGTTACCGAAATAACAAAGAAGAGAGTCAAGTTATCAGACTTGATGAAAAAACAGATCCAATATGCATCTCAGGTCAAAGGACACAATGATACTCGCCTTTACTCAAGGATTACTTATGATCAGTTGCACTAACTCCATGCAGTGATCCTTGAGAGCGGATCATGTCCAATATTTGTATCCCACAAATATCTATGAACCTTGGTGGCAAACCTATGCCCTATATTCATCACATGAATATCAACCAATCCAGGTTCATAACAGTCTTACCTTCATACTTGTTCCCACAAGCATGATCGACTACGGACATTTAGAACAACATAAGTCATTCATGGATTAAACATGCAAATATAGAACATAACCCATTGAAAAATTAAAACATAATTAATTTTCATGAGATACCCATTACATTCGTTTTTATACAAACACTAAACACAGATTAAATCCACTCACTAGAATACCAAAGTCCTAATGCACAAACATGACCCTCATGCTTTGGCCTATCGAGGAGCTTCGTGAGTGGGTCCGCAATATTTTGATCGGTATGAACTTTATGAATACATATCTTTCCCTTTTCAACTTCATCTCTTATGTAGTTGAATCTGCGCTCAATGTGCCTCGTTTTCTGATGAGCACGAGGCTCCTTGATCTGTGCAATAGCACCCTCATTGTCACAGAATATCTCTAGGGGCTCCTGAATGGTAGAGATAATCCCCAGATCCATGATGAACTTTTTCATCCATGCAGCCTCTTGGGCTGCCATTGAAGCGGCGATGTACTCAGATTCTGTAGTGGATAACGCGACAACATCCTGCTTCGAACTCTTCCAAGAGACAGCGCCTCCATTCAAAATGAAGACATATCCCGACTGTGACCGAGAATCATCTCGGTCAGTTTGGAAACTCGCATCCACGTAACCCTTTACGACGAGTTCCTCCTCACCAGACCCATATATTAAAAACATATCCTTAGTTCTTCTAAGGTATTTTAATATATTCTTGACAGCCATCCAATGACTGTCACCTGGGTTGTGCTGGTATCTACTCGTTATGCTTAAAGCATACGATACGTCCGGTCTGGTGCACATCATTGCATACATAATTGATCCTATTGCCGAAGCATAAGGAACATGCTTCATCCTATCTTGCTCTTCCTTAGAGCTAGGACTTTGGGATGAGCTTAACACGGTTCCTCTAGGAATAGGTACCAAACCTTTCTTAGAGTTTTCCATCCTGAACCTTTTCAGGATTTTATCAATGTACGCACTTTGATTGAGTCCGATCAATTTCCTTTGTCTATCCCTATAGACCTTTATTCCCAAGATATATGTCGCTTCTCCAAGATCCTTAATTGAGAAACGACTACTTAACCACGTTTTAACGCTTTCCATACTTGGTATATCATTTCCAAATAAAAGTATATCATCGACATACAAAATAAGGAACATGATTATACTCCCACTAGCCCATTTATACACACACGCCTCATCACCGTTTTGGACGAAACCAAACGCTTTGATTTCTTCATTAAAACGATGATTCCACATCCGTGATGCTTGTTTCAACCCGTAGATTGATTTCTTTAACTTACATACTTTATCAGGATTAGATGGATCGACAAAGCCTTCAGGCTGAACCATATGGACATCTTCCTCAAGATATCCATTTAGAAAAGCGGTCTTGACATCCATTTGCCATATCTCATAATCAAAATGAGCTGCAATGGCAAATAATATCCTGATCGACTTAAGCATCGCGACCGGCGAGAAGGTTTCATCATAATCAATCCCTTGAGTTTGCGTGAAACCTTTTGCGACAAGTCGGGCTTTGTAAGTATCTAAATTTCCATGCATATCGGTCTTCTTCTTGAAGACCCACTTACATCCAACCAGTTTGGAGTTAAGTGGACGATCAACCAATTCCCAAACTTGGTTATCCTGCATGGATTGCATCTCGGCGCTCATGGCTTCAAGCCACTTGTCACAATCAGGTTGTGACATAGCATCTTTGTAGGAGATCGGTTCATCCGAATCGACCAAGTAGCAATCATCCACAAGAAATCCATATTTCTTGGGAGGTCGACTAATCCTATTAGATCTGCGAGCAACGTGTGTATGATCAACCATTTGATCATCTTCAACATCCTCGTGTTGAACGCTAGTATCGACCAACTGTGTATCATCCAGTGATTCTTGAACCTCTTCAAGTTCCACTCTTTTTTCACTAGGTCCTTCCATAAGGAACCTAGTTTCTAAGAAGTATCCTTTGCGTGAAATAAACACTTTTTGTTCACTAGGATCATAGAATATATATCCTATATTATCCTTTGGGTATCCTATGAAGATACACCTGATGGATCGAGCCTCAAGCTTATTTGGGGTGTCACGTTTAACATAAACTATGCATCCCCATACCCTTAAATATGAAAAGGATGGAACCTTTCCATGCCACACTTCATAGGGTATTCGATCCACCTTTTTGGTCGGGCCATATTCAAAATACGAGCCGCTGTAAGTAGCGCATATCCCCAAAATGATGGCGGTAGTGAGCTTCGTGCCATCATTGATCGAACCATGTCCAACAGTGTTCTATTCCTCCTCTCGGATACTCCGTTATGTTGAGGAGTTCCAGGAGGAGTGAGCTGTGAAATAATTCCACAATCTCTAAGATGACTTTGAAAGGCATCACTTAGGTATTCGCCTCCTCTATCGGAGCGGAGTACCTTGATTGTTCGGTCGAGCTGATTTTGTACTTCATTTTGAAATTCCTTGAACATTTCAAAGGCTTCATGTTTGTGTTTCATTAGATACACATACCCATATCGACTAAAATCGTCGGTAAAGGTAATGAAGTACCTTTCACTATTCCTACTATTGGGCTTGAGAGGTCCGCATACATCCGTATGTATGATACCTAACAAGTCCTTAGCCCTTTCATTTGTACCTTTAAAAGGTTCTTTGGTCATCTTGCCTTGAATACAAGATTCACACTCATCAAACGAACCTAACTCATTTGTTTTCAAAAGACCATTCTTTTGGAGAGTATTTACACGATTCTTGTTTATGTGTCCAAGACGACAATGCCAAATGTAGGAATCACTCAAATCCTTTTTGAGTCTTTTAGTGGAAGTTTGATATAATGAGCTATTTGAGGTATTGTCATGAACCAATTCATAAATACCATTGTTTGGTACAGCTTTAAAATAAAAGATACCATTAGATGATACATGCATTTCTGATTTTACAAATTTAAAGTCAAAGTTACATTGTCTAAGAAGGTGCACGGAAATAATGTTCCTAGTCAAACTAGGAGCATACAAAACATTTCTCAAAACAACTTCCAAACCACTTGGAAGCGATAAAGTGAAGTCTCCTCTAGCGACCACGTGCACCCTTGCACCGTTGCCCATGAAAAGACTCACTTCGCCCTTCTTTAAGTCTTCATTCCTTTTGAACCCCTGCAACCAATTGCAAATGTGAGTTCCACATCCGGTATCCAATACCCATGTGTTAGAAGAAATAAGATTTAGCTCAATATTAATCATAAAGACATTACCCGAGGTATGCCCCGCATTCCTTTTGTCTCTTAGCTCTTTTAGGTAGACCGGGCAATTGCGTTTCCAATGTCCGGTCTCCCCACAACCAAAACAAGGATCATCCTTATGACCCCTCGGTTCCATAACCTTTTGTTTCTTTGCCATAACCGGTGATTTGCCCTTACCCTTAAGATGCACAGGAGGACCCTTTCTTTTTGCTACCTTAGCCTTAGGATTGGGTTGAGATCGATTCTTGGATCTACCTTCATTGATCGCAAACACGGGTAAAACCCTTTTACCCATGCTCGCCTCGGCTGTTTTAAGCATTGAGTGAAGTTCTCCAATGTTTTTGTCCCACCCGTTCATGTTATAATTTAACACGAAAGTGTCGAACCTTTTCGACAAAGAGTTAAGGATCAAATCCGTTGCTAACTCCTTTGAGATGGGACAATTGAGCTTGGCGAGGCGATCAATGTAACTTTTCATCTTAAGTACATAAGTTGAAACTGGTTGATTATCATCCATTCTACATGCATGCAAGGCTCGAACCGTTTCGAACCTTTCAACCCTCGATTGCTTAAGGAACATTTCCTTAAGTTGAGTAATCATGTCGTACGCATTATGGTTTTCGAAATCCTTTTGGATTTCGGGAACCATAGTCGCCAACATGAGGCATGACACTTGAATGGAATCTTCCGTGTGTTTGACCCAATTCATGTATTCGACCTCAGTTCCCTCTTCCGGTTCGTTGGGGATAGGTGTTTCCAAAACATGATATAATTTTTCTTGTTTTAGAACAATCCTTAAATTTCGGAACCAATCCGAAAAGTTATTGTGGTTAAGACGGTCTTTAGCGAGAATAGATCGGAGAGATACGTTTTGGACGTTAGGGATTATGTTGTCGTCGACGTGTGCGGCCATCTGCAGAATTTTAATTAAGTTCATTTTAGTGTTTTACCTTTTAATTATTAATACCCTTTTATATATACCAAATATAATTAATAATTAAAATCTAGAATCCAACGATAAACCCGACTCCGGTTAGGTGACCTTTTTCCCATTGTCGGTTTATCAAGGTAGTTATTCATAACAATTGCAAACCCTTTTGCAACTTCTAGAGTTTATGGGACCGGTTCGAAATCATATTTCGTGTCGGCATGTTAATCCCATCAACACCTATTAGACCCCATGCTTGGGTGACCCTCTTCACATGGTTCCAATTTAAGTCGTCCTACTTGTATCAACTTGTAATATCAACATACAAACGGTTAGGTGACCTTTTTCCCATTTATATGCCAATATTACCTCAACATATTAATTTACTCTACGCGGTTAGGTGACCTTTTTCCCACTAAGAGCTTACTAATATGTTAAGCGTTATACAAAAGGATGGTGTTTAACTTGTTATCCTTAATTTTAAAAGGGATTTTAAGTTTTAATAATTCTAGTTGTAAAACTTTAAATCATGTTCTAACATGCATTTAGTAACATGATATTTTGAAACCATTTTCAAAATTCTAATTTATAATAAAACCATTTTATTATGGGCGTGAGACGGCTAGTTAATAAGTCCATTTTATTAAACTACGTGTCACGTAATTACCGATAATTATTAGAACCCGTTTTATGCTTTGTTAATTAATTCTATGTGACGAAGTTGATATCCTAATATCTAACAACCACACAATCAAATAATCAATTAACAAGCATACACAATTATACTAGACACGAGCCACTAAGTTAGACCACACTTGTTAGCCGAAACAAGTGTGTGTCTTAGGTCCGATCCTAAGGGACACATGACACATGGATGTTGTAGCTCCCACTCGATCCCGCATCCAAATGCTTCGAGCATCTTCTTCAACCCCGTTGTGATCCATTGGGCTTGAACTTGGGCCTTAGCTTCCATAAGCTTCCATTTGGGCTTAATTGGTGGGTTTAGGTCCTTTTGGGCTTGAATCCCCTTAATAGGCTTGTGAGACCCATTATCACCATACCCGGCCCAATAAGGCCCAAACTTCCAATTTTGCAATCTTCTTAATTTTACAAAATAAATGTCCTAATACATTTTTCTATAAAATAAAGATATTACAAATAATCTATTTATTACATACCCATATGAATAAATAATTACAAAATTACAAAATTGCCCCTAATTAATTATTACAAACCGAAACTTTGAATAATTAATAACAATCACAACAAACATCCATTTGGTCTACGGCTCGGTCTAGTTTTAACAAACATAACCCGTAAAGTCTTAGGAACCCGTTCCAAAACCCCTTGACCTTATCGGGCCTAGCCCAACCCATTTGGGCTTGACCCAATAACATGATTATGGGCTTCGGCCCATATGTACAAAACACATGGGCTTCGGCCCAATAGAAAGTTTCATGGGCTTCGGCCCATTTAACCAAAAATGGGCTTCGGCCCATTTACTCTCTCCCCTTTTTTCCGGTTAGCCCATTAACCAAAACAAGTGGGCTTCGGCCCAATTTCACCCGAATTGGGCTTCGGCCCATTTACTCGGTTTTTATTTATTTATTATTTTTTATTTTTTTTTTTTGAACAAAGCCAAAAATAATAACAAGATTAAATACAAAAAAAATCATGCATGTTAATTTTTGTATAAAATCTTTCAAGGGGAAAAATATAAAACCGAGAACCCGAAGCTTAGTTTCCCGTATCCCGGCTCTTGATGCCATTTGTTGGGTTTCTATGGATATTTTAAACTTAGTTAACCATTTAACTAGTCACAATTAAGGCGGAAGCGTGATATAAACAAACTAAACATATGTATCCATGTGTTTATATATGTATATATATTACAAGTTTATAGGAAATGTGTACATGAACAACCTAATTTATTCATGTTATAAGATTACCAATAATCTATTTATTAGAAACCCGAAGCAAGGATCAAATGATACGGAAAAGCTAAACTATCAAAGCAATAAACACTTACATTCTTAACCCTTTAAGAGTGTAGTGGATGTTGAAGAAGATGATGATGTTGATGCTAGACTTTCAAAGGGAAAATCCTCAAACAGAATATACCCCGAGCCTCCAACACACACCGAGCTATGTTAGGAAGCTTGAACACGAGAAACCGAGACCCGAACCTCTTCTTTCTTGATTTGGCCGAACCAAAGAAAACAAGAGAGAAAGAGAGTGGTTGTAGTTATATTTACTTGAAAGTCTTGAACCTTTTATATATAATGAGATCATATCTCAATCAAATCATTTGTTAGGTTTTAGTCAAGTGATCCTTACTCAACCTCCAACAAACCTTACCAACTTTGACCAAGTGTATGGAGTGTGTATGACTCATGTTTTTATCATATGTTTTATACCTTATAAAATATATAAACACCCCATCTTTTATAAAACATTTTATAAAAGAACACATGGTTAAATAATCATTCCAATAATAATTATTTGAATAAATAAATTAACCAATTAATTTATTTAACACTTTCAAGTAATTATTCAGAAACCCGATTTCTGAATGTGTCGTGTTCTGTATTTGTTTTATAGATCATATCTCAACAAATACATAATTGGTGTGTGTCTAACTCGTTATTGGGTATGACCCGACTTGGATCAAACACGGCTAGCCACATTAACCTAATTATGCGTCTCGGGCATACGGTATTCCAACAAGAACATGGAGACATAACCATACAAAAAGCAAACTAGTCAATCCTAATCAAGTATAAGAGTGGGATCTGCTAGTTAAACCATTCCTAATATATGCAGAATAAATTATTTAGAAAGTAGAATAATAAATGATCAAATCACAATTTTATATGCATAGCATCGTATTTTGGTGTTTACTACAAATCTAAAATCCATACAACTGTATAAAAGAAACTAATTCTTGGAGGCGTGTTTCATATACAACAATTAATACTTCTTATGATCAGTTAGGGCCAAGTCTAACTCACTAACACAGTAACATCAGCTATGAGCTATTATATGACTTGAATATAATTGAAAAACTCGACCAAAATAGAACGAACATACCTCTTCATTTCTTGCAGGTAAATACGGAGTACTAGTACCCGACATTGAAGGTATACCCGTCATCACAACATGTGGATCACTGATATCGTTAGGGGTGAGCAAAAAACGGTTCGGAACCGTTAGAACCGAGGAACCGGAACCGAACCGGTGCCTCAGAACCGCTAATGTTTGTACCGGTTCGGTTCTCGGTTCTCAGAATTTGCATTAAACGGTTCCCGGTTCGTTCCGGGTAAAACCGGCGGTTCTAGACTTGGAACCGAAGAACCGGAATATTCAAAACGCTTTAATTAAATTTACCAATCCCCATTTTTATAGAGTAAATTATTAACCGGCATCCATTCAATCATTTTTTTAATTCAAATCTTCTTTCTTTACGTTTAAGAATTAGCAACCATGTCAATTTTGATTTAACCTATCAAGGTAATTTATTATAAAATGATATGATCTTCCATTAATCTATCGTTGCTAATGGTTTATTTAACTTCAACACTTAGGTTTTAAAAACGGATGTTCATGTTGTAATCTAAATTAGTTTTACCGTGAAAGAAGACATACAATTATATAAACTTGTTTTGAAATTTGCAAAATATGCATAACTCATTTGATAAATAAATGATCGAACCGGTTCAAGCCAGAACCGCTTAGCGAGAACCGGCTTTAGCGGTTCTAGAACCGAACCGGTTTACTATAATAGGTTCCGGTTCCGGTTCTATTTTTCACTCATTTTCGGTTCCGGTTCGGTTCTCGCGGTTCTGAACCGTTGCACAGCCGTAGATATCGTTAAACCCATACAGTCTACCTTTTTTCTTTCCCCCAACGGCTTGTACCCATGAATCTGGATCAAATAACGGGCGTTTGCTAGCGTCATCTCCATGCCTCTCCTTGACATATTTCTGATATGATTTCTATAACAAACAAGAACATTATATTTTGCAATATTTATAACTTTTAATAAATAACTAATAAGAATATATATTATATAAGTAAAGAAACTTACAAGAGAATCCTTTGCTCGGGTGTCAACCCAATCACAATCGTTTGGAATATCGATCTCATCTAAATTGATGGCCTCTTCTGAACTGCGAGCTATGATATCTACAACAAAAAATAAAAAGTCATATATATTTGATAAATTTTATTAAACAGAAAGGCATAGAATCATTATTTTCTGAACTGGAAGCATCAAATCGGGATGTTGATGATAATTATGTTTTGTTTATTTGAGAATTTATTTGAAGATTGAGTTCAAAGTGCAAACAAATTTCAACTTGTTCTTATACAAAACTTGTATATTTTGCTCTAGGGGCACTTTAGGTATTTTTTTTCTAAACTGAAAACTTACAACAATGTTTAGAATTGAAAGTTTCCATCAGGTTTCAAAGAAACAACAGTCCTCGGATTACAAATTACTTTCACCTATTTGACTATCACGGAAGTCAAATTCGAAAACTTGAGTTTGTAACAAAGTTGCAAACTGCATGAAAGGTGATTTGTATGTATATATGTTTGGATAAAAGATAGCATATGAGGGCTGCAAATAACTAGTTTTGTAATTGATTGAAATTCTAATGTGATTTTCTCTATTAAATTACAGTAATTGCAATATAATGTATACAAAGTAAAAGAGTGGGTAATCAATCTAATTACAAGACTCCGAATAGATAAATATGCAGATGATGATATGTACCTTTACCAAATTGATCTTGGTTTTCAAATCGCCATGAGAGAAGAGAGTGATTGAGAGTTAAGTTATAATAACCGGTAGAGACCAATAATGCGGAGTGCTCCATAGAATGAATTAGCGGGATCGGATGAAGGGACAAGTGGCGGCTTGAACGTGGGTGGGTAATTAGGGTTGGTTGAATAAGGGAAAGAGTGATTTGAGATAAAGATGATGAATTTTAGCCACAGATCCCTTTCTTTTCTTCTTCTTTTTTTTTTTTTAATTATAACATAATTTAGGGTGCGAGTATTTGACATTTTATATAAATGTTTGGATTGGAGTCAATTTTGATAAACCACTTGCTTAATGATTAATTGTTATTATTTTTTCTTATATTGGGTGTGTGACACAAGTTTTCCACTAATCATTCAAATGATACTGCTTATGTTTAGGGGTGCAAACGAGACGAGCCAGCTCGAGCTCGACTTGTTTAACTTACAAAAATTTCGAGCTCGGCTTATTATGAAATATATTTTCAAAACTCGAGCCTGGCTCGTGAATAGATTTTGAAGCTCGAGCTCGGCTCGTTTACTTATGTTTTATATAATTATAATTATTTTATATATTTTTTCTGTCATAGCTTTATGTATAAAATAGTATATATTATTAAATATATATTTTTAAGAAGATATATAAATGACAGTATTGTTTAGGCTAGTGAGCCGGCTCGAGCTCGATAAATGAAGCTCGGGCTCGAGCTCATTTATTAAATGAGCTTACTTTTAAGTTCGGGCTCGTTTGTTAAACGAGCTTACTTTTAGGCTCGGGCTCAATTAAGCTTAGCTCGGTCGAGCTTTTTAACAAGCCGATCTCGATTAGCTCGTAAGCAGCTCGGCTCATTTGCACCCCTATTTATGTTTAGATCTACTGAGCGTCGATAGTCTAGGTACTTTATTTGTTATTCTTTGTGTCAATTTAGCTCGAACACGAATTTCTAGTGTTTTATTTGTTGTGAATGTTCTTGTATTTAAGTTAGGTTTTATCGTTCATTACATCGGTAAAACTTGGATGTTGGTAATACATGAGTATTGCAGTAAACCCTAGTGCTGGTAAACCTTGAGCGTTGATAAAACCCGAACGTTATAGCAACATGTCAGTGTGAATTTTATCAATATCGGTTACACACATCCCTGGCGTTGGCGCGCACCAGGTTGAAAACTAGTTGTATTCATTTTCCTAGTTTTGGATAAATAAAAACAAAAATAGGAATACTCTTTTCTCCTAAAGTTATCGAACCTCTTCTTTAGGCATGCAAACAAACCGAGTCAAACCAGAGCTCAACTAAGCTCGAGCTCGACTCCTGAGTAGTTTTTTTAAACTCAATATCGGCTCATTTGCTATTTATGAATATATTATTGAGTTATACTTATATATAAATTGAAATCCAAAATCTAAAATGCACTCAATATGTCGAATGAAAAACGCATTTCAAATGGGTCAATTTGAATTGATTTGAAAATTATATGGGTTGATTTGGGTTAGCTATTTTAACTAAAATGGTCAAAATTGGTCATTTGAAATTCAACCTTTTTAAATGGGTCAACAAATTTACTAAATTGGGTTGTTGTGGATTAGTGTCCTAAAGAAATATGACAAGTTCAGGTCAGATAGGTTTCAACACAAAACGAGTTTTAGATTGGAATGAGTTCGGTCAGGTTTTGACTCGAAAAAAAAAAACGAAACCTGTTCCGATTCATATTTAATTCATATATGATTATTCAACTCATCAAGTTTCTGGTGTCCATGTTCTAAGTTAGAATCGAATACTTTAAATGTATAAGGAAAATATACAACAGTTCCCGGGGGTCGGTTGTATTACGTGGATAGATGAATACGACATTCAGCTGATACAGAATCGTCTTGCTTATGGGTGACAAGTTAGCGATGATTTAAGCGGGATCAGGTGACTTACTGATATTAGGGTAGACTATCGTAAGATTGATTTGAGGTTAGGGATGAGGCTTAAAATTTCTAAATTTTAGGTGTGTTTGTTGATGTAGATAATGAGAAGAAAAAGGGATTTCAATAATTCTATCGTTTAATTATTATTATTATTATTATTATTATTATTATTATTATTATAAACATAAGACTAAAATTGTAAATGCCACAAACTATTTTTTTTTTCATTTTAAGATAACGTGACTAGCAAATCAAACTTTGATTTGGTCGCTAATGTTGCAATTGAACTCCTTTTTTGTAGGAAAATTTACAACCTTTTTAAATATATTCTATTCTTTAAAAATAGAGCCCATATTTGCGACCGAAACAATTTCTGTCGCTACACTTGTGACGATTAACAACCGCATAAGTTCGGTCGCCAATTTTTCGGCCGATCTTGTTTTTGTTGTAATTTTGTGATCGAATAATTTTGTGTAAACATTTGCAACCATTTTTGCAACCAAATAAACTTCGATTTTGTTATTCTTTAAAACTGCGACCATATTTACAACTGAAACATTTCGGTCGCAAACATTTGTGACCGTTTAATGACCGAAAATGTTTGGTCGCTAATTTTGCGGCTCTTCTTGTGCAAGTAACTGATTTTGGCGACCGAAACAATTTGGTCGAAAAAATTTGCGACCATTTTTGCGACCGAACATATTTACATTTTAAAAAGAAAAAAATTGGCAACCATATTTGCAACCGAAACAACTTCGGTTGCTACAACTGCGACCGATTAACGACCGAAAATATCTGGTCGTTAATTTTGCGACCGATTTTGTTTTGGTCGGTAAATTTGCAACCGCTATTGATTTGGTCGCTAATACAGTCGCTAATTTTGCAACCAATTTGGTTGGTCGCAAATTTCGGTCGCTTTTGCCACTTTGTGTAGTAGTGTTTCGGGTATAGATCGGGTGCTCGAAAAACCCAGTTTCGGTTACTCGAAAAACCCAATTCCGGGTAAGGAACCGGTTCCGGTTTTATTACCGGGTATAAATCGGGTCCGGTTCCGGGTACGGGTTTTGGTACTGAAATGCATACCCTATTTGTACCCTACGGGTACGAGTATTAAAAACCCGGTATTAGAAAAACCGATTCCTGTTATTTTTTCCGGATCCGGTTCCGGGTTCGGGTTTTTTTTTCACACCTCTACAGTAGGGTACGGGAGGATAACATGAGGGCAAAAGTATAAAAATTGTTAACTATAGAAAACTACTCTTTAAAGCATAATAAAAACAAAAATAAAAATACTAATAACAGAACCTAGAATACAATAACATAAGTTATAACATAAAAATACTAGTAATAGTAGAGGAAAAGAAAAAAGAGCTAGCACAGAACCTAGAAAGTAACTAGCATCAACGCCATAATGAATTAAAGCCCGATTTATATAATTATGGCAGGTGGTTAAAAAACTATCGCGTCATCAAGAGAAAGAGCAAAGGAATATCCGTGGCAAGACACCATCAACAATATTTACTGAATCACATGACAAATTAGCAAAGGAAGGCGAGGAATGGATGAAAGATAGAGCTAACTCCGGGATCATTGTAGCAACACTCATTGCTACCGTTGTGTTTACCTCTGCAATTACTGTACCAGGTGGAACAAATAGCGGCAATGGCTTGCCAATATTCTCCAAAAGACTATGCTTTGTTGTATTTGCCGTTTCAGATGCTCTCGCACTCTTTATGTCAGCTTCATCTATGTTAATGTTCTTGGGTATACTTACCGCACGATACGCTGTTGAAGATTTTCTTTACTCATTACCAAAAAGATTGATAATCGCACTTGTTACCCTCTTCCTCTCAATCATATTCATGATGGTAGCCTTTACATCGATACTTTACCTGGTCTTCGGAGATGAACAGGGATGGGTACTTGCCCTTGTGTCTTCATTGGCCACTGTACCTGTACTTCTGTTTGCATTCTTGCAATTTAACCCTCTTTTGGACATCATTTCATCCACATATGGCCCTGGAATGTTCAGGAAGCGTGGTGATTGCATTCTCATATAAACATACACTTCATGGAGAATCTATTAAGTGTTTTTATACTCGGTATATGATGATTTGCTATTATGTAACAAAGAATGAATGTTGCCTTTGTTTTGTGAAATAATGTTGGTACTGCTGCTGTATTTTCATTAAGAGTGTGATTTGGTTGTAATCTTTTTATTCGTATCTCAATAAAATTTGCCAGCCTCTTTAATTACCAAAACAAAACCCATTTGCTCCGGCCATGCGGGAGCCAAGTGCATCAGATACGCCAAAGCATAGTCTTTCAGAGAATATTGGCAAGCCATTTCCGCTATTCGTTCCACCTGGTACAGTAATCACAGAGGTAAATACAATGGTAGCAATGAGTGTTGCTACAATGATCCCGGAGTTAGCTCTATCTTTCATCCATTCCTCACCTTCCTTTGCTAATTTGTCATGTGATTCAGTAAATATTGTTGATGGTGTCTTGCCATGGATATTCCTTTGCTCTTTATCTTGGCGTCGCTATAGTTTTTTAACCTCCTGCCAAAATTATATAAATCGGGCTTTAATTCGTTATGGCATCGGTGCTAGACTGCTAGTTACTTTCTAGGTTCTGTGCTCTTTTTTTCTTTTCCTATACTATTACTAGTATTTTCTAGTTTCATCATTTTACTACTCTTATTGGTATATATTTTTATTTTTGCTTTTATTATTTATAAGTTATGTTATTGTATTTTTATACTTTAAAGAGTATAGTTTTCTATAGCTATCATTTTCTACTCTCTTGCCTTCATATTATCCTGATATCCTCCCATACCCTATTTGATGATCGAGTCATATTTTACTGGATATATGTTTGTATGTTTGTTTGCTTGTTTAAACCAATTGAACTTATACCGAAACTTTCAATCGTTTCCACGTTATTATGTCTTTATATTTTTGTAGTATTTATGAGTTCAAGTTAAAAAACCTATAACCCACAAATGTTCTTGTTTTTAAAAATGCCCTAATAATGGATGTTGAAATTAACATGTGTAGCAAAAGAAAAGTTACTACACGTACCTTGAACCATTGTAGTTCACGTTGCATTTGAAGAGCTGCACCAGGAGCACTTGATCTGAGATTGGGACTAGCATGATCCTTGGTTCCTTCAACCAAACGGGCAGCCAAGTGCAAAGCAGTGTTATATGAGGCATCATTTTGTGCCAGCAAAAGATGACGTTGTGTTTTTATCTGGTATATGATATTGAAGACGTTGGCCTTACGATTTGCGATTGCAATTTGGAACACATTGTGTTTATTCTCATTCACTAGAAAAAGCGCGTTTGGAAAGGTATCCAATATCTCTTCAAAAATCTCGGAGTTCCCCATAGTTGCCGCTGCTTCTATAGAATGCCCAATAAGATCTCTTATACTTTTACTACTATCCAAATTTGCTATTTCTGAGCAAATGAATCTAAGGAGTTGAAGAGCTTGGGCATGCATCACTTTTTTCTTTTGTACTTTCTTGATC
This sequence comes from Bidens hawaiensis, assembly GCF_021521415.1. Taxonomy (NCBI): domain Eukaryota; kingdom Viridiplantae; phylum Streptophyta; class Magnoliopsida; order Asterales; family Asteraceae; genus Bidens; species Bidens hawaiensis. The sequence continues at coordinate 107,011 of NW_027492838.1, forward strand.
TTCGGCACTGCATTGTCAGCAATCATTATGTCCCTTTAACCTCAATATTTGCTACATGCCTATTATCAAACTATTGTGTTGTTGTTGTTGTGGTGGTGGTGGTGCGGTCGTGGTAGTTTGTACTTTGTTATTAGTGTCACTTAACTTCTTGTTGATAATGTTGTCTGTCTTTTACTTACTGAGTTCAGTTGTTGTCATCATTGATAGTTTATTTTATAGAAATGAATCAAGCATATATATATAACACGCCATTTGTGATGTGTGTGATGCATGATACAATGCAAGAATATAGCGCAACGATGTGAGTTGCCTACCAAATTTGCTAGCGAGATTCCAAAACACCAAGCTCCAGTTTGTCTCTTTCTTAGAGTCTGGCCAAAGGATATGATCATGCATTAGTATAAGTGTTGAGAAAGATTTTAGGGTAGAAACTAGAAAGAACATGTTGGTTTATATAAAGGAAAGTAGCATATACAATATGTAGCATGCAATTGATACATATTAGTATATCACAAATAAATAGAGTTTCTTGTTTTGTTAATTTGGATCTACACCATTTAGGGGGTGTTTGGTACAGAGAATGGAAATAGAGAGAAAATAGAAATAGAAATGGAATTGTAAAGAAAGAGAATTGGTATGGAGAATGAGAATCATTTCTCTTGTTTGGTACACGAGAAAATAAACAGAGAACTCTACCATACCCAACCCCACCTCCACCCAACCTGACACCACTCACCACCGCAGCCCCACCACCACAGCCCCACCACCACAGCACCACCACCACAACCAGCCCCACCACCACAGCCCCACACTACCAGCACCACCACCACAGCCCTTTCTTCAACCACAGCCCACCACCACCGGTTGCCGCCACCAAACCCTCTTCTTCAACCACAGTACACAAGAAATTAAAAAGATTTAAATTTTTGGAACATAAGATATAGAAAAAGGAGGCTCAGATCTGTCATCACTGCCTCTTTGGAGATTTTGTGGTGGTGGTTGTGGTGGCGATGATGATGATGATAATCAGAAGCCACCTGCAACCAACGCCGATTTCCACCACCACTGTCACCCACCTGCGACCACAATCAACCGGTTACCATCTCTGTGTTCACCACTGCGAACGGCGGAGACGGGTTGGTGGTTGCAGACTTGGAGACGAGGTGGCGGTTGCAGACTTGGAGACGAGGTGGCGGCCGGAGACGAGGTGGTGGCCGGAGACGAGGTGGTGACACGCTATGAGGAGGCTGCTGAGAAATGGATTTCTCTTTGTTTTAAAGAGAAATGGAATTCTCTAGTTTTAGAGAAATAGAAAGAGAAATAGAAATGAAAAGTGGAAAACAAACAAAAGAAATATTTCTAATTCCATTTCTCCCCAATCAAATCCCTCTACCAAACACCCCTTAAGGGATTATAATTTTTAAGTTATTGGTGATGGACCATAATTATAATTTTTGGTAACGATCATGTGATAAAACATACAAGAATGCCTAAACTTTTAGAAAACCGATTGGTGTATGAAACTGATGATTAGGAGTTAGTTTTTAAATGGGTCATCATGTTTCTAAAAATTATTCATTAAGAGACTCCATGAGTCATTAATAGGTGTTTTGAAGTGAATCAAACATACTCTATATTAAATGATTCAGAGATCCTCTTGAAATCAATGAATTAACATGCAACCAAACAGCAACTTAGCTATTGGTGACGAATAATTTAGAATGATCCTGTGATAAAGCAAAAAGGAATGCCTAAAATTATACTTAGAATGCTAGATTACATCTCACTCTTTTATCCATGTCAGCGTTGCAATATTTTTTTCCCATCTTATCTCATCTCATCTCAAAACAATCGAAATAAATCAACTTTTCACCACGATCATACCAAAATCATTTTTCTATTATTTAAATTAAATAACATCATTAACATTAAATAGTAATTATTTTTTCTTTAGGTTTTTTCTATTAATTATTAGATTCGGTATGATCGGCACGAGTTCACTACCTATATCAAATTTTGTTCGATACCACAAGCATAGGGTGGTGTTCCCCTTCAGCACTTGGTTGTTTCGACTCCCTTAGGGTAGGGAGAATGCGTTCACTTTTTTCATCCCGCAACTTTATCTCAATTTTAGTAAGACATCAATTTTTCATCTCATGTTAATCATCTCAAAACTATAAGGCTATGCGTAGTGGAGGGGCTACAAATTAGGGCGTTTTGCGCCGTGTGGCGCCCAGTCAGCAAAGGGTGAGAATTTGTTTTTGGGGTGTAATGGTGTAGGGGCTACAAATAGTAATATAATATATATAGGTATATATATATAACACTACTAATATAATAATAATATAATCATTCTCCTCCCCGGCGACAAATACCCCACGCCCTTGCACATTTCGCCCCAATTTCGCCCAGGGGGCGGTGTTCCACCCCAATATCGCCCAATTTCGCCCGGGACACATTGCCTAAAAATGTGTTCACTTTTCATCTCATCCACCCCCTACCAGTTTTAACTTTACAAATCAATAACGTTGAGATAAATAATAATATAATAACAATGCTATAACAATAAAATATAACATATAATAATAATAACAACTAATAAATTAAATATAATAATGATAACTAATAAAATCTAATTCTAATGCTAAAATATAGTAACTAAGAATAATATTATCTTAATTAATGATAGCATAATATTCGATATTGGTGCAAAATAGTATAGTTTCTGGATACACACAGCAAAGAATCACCATCCCGAATTTTTTCAATACCAAAGGGGACAGGCGGATGCTCCCTATGATACTAATATGCAAACTCATCACCATTACATCCCCATCCCAACTATCATGCTTTCAAACCCTCTCACTTTGAAGGAATAGTTCTAACGTACCTTTGTCAACTTCCTTCACCGGATTCTCGGTGTCATTAGTACTTTTATAATAGTCGACGGGACTTTCCGTTTCAACAGATAGATCTACATTATATTAGAAAGCAAAAAGAGTTTACAATATGTACAAATCAAATAAACTAACACTAAGTTTGTATTTATTTGGATATGCTTGTGTAGGTATATGTTGGTTAATATAACAAATAAACCAAAACTAAGTCAAGTCACCCGATTGCCTTTCAAAAACAAAAGTATCATATAACCTAATTAGTTAATTTAGAACCTCTCAATGCTTTATAATATGGTCATAACTCATAACACAAGTCAACTTCATGATGAAAATTGAATTAAAGAGATGTAACTTGCATTTAATTTCATTATCGTTAGTTACCAAAAAGACCAATTCACATTTATTAATATTCCCATTGTATTTAAATAATCAAAAATAGAAGAGAAATAATATAATTGATTAAAATCACTATAATATAATTGATTAAAAACAGTGCTTGCATATATTTATTCAAACAATTTTTAACATGAAAAATCTAAGAAGTATTATAGTATATATACTTCACAGCTAACGCTAAAAGTAGTTATTATTACGCTAAAGTAGTTATTCTTACGCTACGATTTTATACTAAAATAATAATACTTACCCCAGTTGATCCATTTTATGTAATAACCATTACTGTATAACAAAACAAACTAGGGTAATTATTATTACTCATGTTAAAAAGTATAGCGTAATAATAAGTTTCTCACATTAAAATTTGTTTCTATTTATGGATGTTACGTAAATACTACTAACAATGAAGAGTGAACACTTGACTAACTATAACATATATAGTTCTCCAAGATCAAAACATTACAAGATGATAATGAAGGTGGTTTAAAACTTAATTAGTAGATGCTTACAGGAGTAGATCATGCGCTGCCAGAAGTTGAAATGGGCACCGCTAGGAAACGCAGAATGCCTGTAAATTAGGGTTTCCAAGGGTGTAAGCTCATTGTAACACAGCTCTGGAAAGCGTTTAAGCAAAGAAAGACATGTATCTACAAAATTTAGTTGAAGATTCAGTAAAGTTGCACAACACACCATAAAATAAATAGGTATCACTTACGGCTAAATTATATGTCAAAAGTCCATCGGCCATACTTCGTCAGAATTCAGGTGGGGTACATCTGATTACTTATAGATTGATTACGGACGAAACTATGGACAAAATTCTTAGCTATAAAACAACTAACGATTTTCCTTTTATTTTGGACGGATCCGCCGTAATTACCAACTTTGTATTAAAGATACGTATTTGCTTTTGGACATGGGGATTCAAGTGTAAAAAAGGTAAGCTAAAGCTTTTAGCACAATATCAACGAGATACCTGATTTTTAGGATTAATTTCGTTGAATTTTTAGATTTTGATCGGAGGATTTTTAGGATTAATTTCGTTAAAAATGCCATTCAGATCTCACCGGCTCCACTATGTTCGGCCAAAAACCAATCGTGTCGTCTATTTAATCTACAACTATAATAACTAGTTTTATACCCGTCCGGTGGACGGACATTTTAACATTATTATGACATAAGTATATTTTATTCACATTATTTGTATAATACAGAACCAAGTTTCTAGTAGATGTATTTTAACTTCTTAGTATTAATAAAATTAAAACTTAACCAATATATTCACCCAAAAATGCTTTACTAAATTAACATTAATAACACCCTTGAATCATTCTGCAAACTGCAAAGTATTCACTTCATATCAAAAACATATATGTATATAACATGACTGTTGTAGTTGCTTTAATGAAAGAAAATTAATGAAAGAAAACTAACTGCAACGCTAGAAACAAACTCCATTTTCCTCTTTTTAAATTTGTGAAGAAACACTAATCGACCCCGGGCAGATTACGGATAATTTGGGGGTTAAATAGATGTTTCCCACGAGGGTTATGTCCGGCAAAGATGGTTCTTCTGATGACCTGCAAAACAGACACCGTGAGCTCGTCACTGAGAAGGGGGGGGGGGGGTACCTCCGTGTGACCATCCTCCGGCGTGAGAATCAGACTATATTGCTCTTGAATATAAGTGTATATTAAGAGAATGACTAGAGCAGATATCAGGTAATATATGAAGATATAAGATATTAAGATGTGATAATACCATTCCAAGATGTTGGAGTATTTATAGCCGAAGGTAGGTTTCCAAGCAGGTACAGCCAGCTGTATAATAATCCTTTTCTACCAACTGTGGGCCACGTGCCATGCTGGTTGGTGGGTAGGTAGCGGCTGATAGTGACAAGGCCGGCTATGTACTATTCCTTTTCCACCAACAGCAGGCTATGTACGTGCCACGATGAGGGTTGGTGAGTAGGCAGCGGCTGATAGTGACATTTCGTACTAGAGGGTGCTCCTCCTCGTACTATTGTCGGTGAGCTGTCACCCTGTGATTGGTTCATGGGCTGCTTTGGTCAGATCTTGTCTATTTTGTCCATACCTTGGCAGGTATAGTACAAAAGATCTTCCAGAAGCATACAGACTGGCTCATTTTGGGCGGGAGTATTCCCCCTCCCGCCATGCTCATTCCTTCTTCAGGTGACACTGAATTATTGAGAGTTAGTGCCTTTTGCGTGTAGCCTTGCTGTTGGTGCGGGTAGCCTTCCCTGATGGCTAGTATCCGCAGCTGCGGGAACAGGCGGAGTACTTCGACCATTGGGAGGCTTTTCCTGCGGGAACAGCTTGCGTACTGCGCGTAAGGACGTCATCTCTCTGAGCGTGGTGGGTCCTGCGGATCCAGTTGGTCTTTGCGCAGACGTCCCTGTAAGGAGTCTTGCGAGTACAACTGCGCAGACGTCCCTCTTCGAGGTGAGTCTTGCGGGTCCAACTGGGCTCTGCTGGGACCTACCTCTTCAAGTCCCCCCAGTCCAATGTTCTTCTCATGAATTGTTAATGAGGTGAACTTTTGGACTTAAGCAGAGGGTTTTGAAAAGGGTTTAGTTTTAAGGTTTTCCGCGGGGATTCTTCCCGCGGGTTTCCTAATGTCACGTGCAGAATTTCCCACTGTTCTGCTTGATCTTTGGGTATGATGCGGGTAGGTGTGTAACCTCTTCGCAAGTCAGGAGCGTTGAGTTTCACTTGTAGATTCTCCACGAGGTTTTGGTAATTTGACATAGTGATCAATTATGTTAAACAACCAATTCCATCTTGGAGCTTCAAACAATCTAGTTCTCAACGTTCCCGCTATGCGGGGATGTTAGTTCCCTTTCCGCAAGCATTGCCCAGAAGATCCTTCTTGGTTTCAATTCCCTGCGGAGTGCTAAGTATGTGAAGGGTTTTGCCTTGACACTGTACCCGCACTCGTCTTATAGTTATTTTACTTCCAAGGTATTCCTGGCGTCAATTCCCTGCAGGTGCTAAGTATGTGAAGGGTTTTGCCTTGACACTGTACCCGCACCTGTCTTATGGTTACTTGGTTGCCAAGGTATTCTTGGCTTCAATTCCCTGCGGGTGCTGAGTATGTGAAGGGTTTTGCCTTGACACTGTACCCGCACCTGTCTTATGGTTACTTGGTTGCCAAGGTATTCTTGGCTTCAATTCCCTGCGGGTGCTGAGTATGTGAAGGGTTTTGCCTTGACACTGTACCCGCACCTGTCTTACGGTTACTTGGTTGCCAAGGTAAGGGGGTATTTTCCCGCTTACTTTTGAATCTTTTTGAAACTTTTTTGAATTTTTTGAAATTCGAAGAGTTGGTGAAAGGATAAGAACAGTCCCAACTGTTGAAGGGACGGTTGCGTTGTCCGACGGTTTCTTCTGACAGTTTCAGGACGTGCAGGAAGTTATGGCGACGTGACAATATATGGTCATTCCAGACGCTTTTTCAGGCGCGTGGGCGCGAGTTTTCGGGCGCGTGGCCGCGAAGTTTACGGCGCGCGTCCTGTCAACAGCTATTGCCAGCTTGCTTTTTCCACGTGTCATAATTTCATTGCACATGCACTTTCCTCTCTCCTCCGCATTAAATTCATCGCATTCATTGCGATGAGTATATAAAGGGGGAGAGGGTGCATCTTAATCCACACTCACTTCTCTTCTTCTTCTCAACGATTTCCGGCGAATACTCTAACCTTTCCGTCGAGCATTCTCTTGAAATCGTTTTCTTTCATACCTGCAAGATGTCTTTTACTCACGATCTTGAGGCTACAGCCGAGGAGTCGGAGGTGTATACTGAGAACCCGTCGTCCACGTCTGACAAGGACGATAAGAGTACTGCTGGCGAGTGCCAGTGTGCTCTTACCGTCGAACTGTACCAGTACATTGTTAGGAAGTTCATGCTCGAGCCTTTCGAGCCTGAGTTTCCTAAGCCTCATCAGACGGTGTACGATGCCCCGAAGGGCAAGATAGGGGTATATGCTGCATTCTTCGTCTATGGGAATCTCAGGTTCCCATTGACGAAGTTTGTTTACCGTGTTCTGGAGAGACACGGTGTACACCTGACGGAGGTGCACCCGATGGCGATCGCAAAGGTTCGCCACTTTGAATGGGTGTGCCGCATTCTGGGCGTTGAGCCCCACGTTGACCGCCTGATGACCTTCTATTCATGGAGGTGCATCCAGAGGTGGTATACCTTGGTCACCCGGATCAAGGGTCTGAAGATCTGCGCTACCGAGCGCAGTCTTCGGTCTTGGAAGCGGGAGTTCTTCTACATCTCTGCCTGTGTCGTCCCCATTGCGATGACATTCAAGAACGGGAGAGCACTCCCGAACCTTCACGCCTCCAACTACGAGGAGGCAGAATGGTTTACTAAGATCTCCCGAATCCAGACTCCAGTCTACCGCTTTGCGGAGTCTGGGATGGTGATGCTCGGGATGAGCCGAGTATGGAAGGATGCTGGGGCAGAGGTGCCACAGATTCCCATCGTCCTTGAATACGGTTTGAACTCTATCCCTTACGGTATGTTCCGTCTTCTTTGCTGATTTAGGGTTTTTCTTCTAACCGTTTCTTTCTTTTTATTTCAGAGGGGAATGACCTACAATCGCTCCTGCATCCGCGGGAGGCTGGTGGTCCCGCTCGGATGGGTACTCGCGCTCTTGATGAGAACGAGTTGCCCATCTTGGAGCAAACGGCGGATCGGTTTGTGGAGGTCTACCCGCCAGGCCACGATCTTCTGAGTGCCACGCGGCCAGGTAAGGAACTCTTTAACCCCCGCCCTCTCCATGCTCAAACCTCTGCTGGAATTCCTCTAATCTTGTCATCTTCTGATGAGGATTCCGCAGATGGTCCTTTTCTCGTGAGGAAGAAGAGGGCTGCTGGCGCGAAGGGCAAGGCGAAGGTTGCCTCCACTGCCGATCAGGGAAACCGGTCTGGGTCGGAGACCGAAAGCGAGGAGGCGGCGGGGAACCTTGGTGGTGTTGAGACCACTGTTCCGGAGGTTGAGACCGCTGTCACCTCCGGGCAGCCCAGTATGGCGACGGTGACCGGCGTGAAGAGGCCGGCTCCATCTGGTTCGTCCCCGCCGATCAGAACCTTCAAGCTCAAGAAAACTCGTAAGTATTCTTTATATCTTAACTGCATATCTTTCCTCCATCATACTTATATATCTTGTCTTCGTGCAGGCGTGGATGCAACCGCATTCCCGAGTGGAGCGGGAAGTAGCATTCCTGGACCCATGACGGTAGGTTTGGTCAACCTACCCGAGGCGATGACCCAGGCGACTGCGCCTGTTTCAGGTGTTGGTTCGGTTGCTCACCCGATTGAGGCAACTGTTCCAATTGTAACTTCATCTCCGCCGGCTGTCAGTGCCATCTTCACGGAATCCTTTACTGAGCCGGCGGTGGTGTTTCCTGCGGGTTCTTCCGCAGCGGCGGCCACGGTTGTGAGTTCACCTCCTGTGAGTTCACCACCGGTGGTCTCTACCGCGGCGGCTTCAACCGTGCCTCCGGCACCGGTGACTACGTCGTCCCCGGCCGGTTCAGCAGGTATGTCTGGGGCTTCTAGCCACTCTTTGCCTCCTTCCCATCTGCCTGACCTCTTGGATGGATATCCCTTAGGTTCAGGTGATGGGTTCGGCGGCTACCGGCCTGTTGTCGACCCTACAGGTGCGTAGGGTTATTTTGGCCTTTTTTTTATATCATCTTTTCCTAACTGCTTTTTGTTTTTTGCAGTGTCGGATTTCAATGAAGTGTATGTTCCACGATGGAACATCCGCCGAGGAACAACCCTTCGCCCGTCTGTGGACTGCGTGGATTGGGCGCGCCACGCAGCTCCCAGTGGTGCGTTGGGGGAAGCAATGGCTAGCTACCAGGAGGGTAGGCTAACCACTGAGCTTCGAATTCTTCTTGCCCGGATGCAGCCGCGCGTGGAGTTGCTTTGTCATGAAAACGACAAGTTAAAAGCTGCGCGTATCCAAGAAGTGGCTCAGACGCGGGCCATCCGGGAAGAGAACAGGAGGCTCTCCGCTGTTGCTGCGGAGAAGGAAAAGGCCTTCAAGGCCCTCGAGGTTGAAGTTCAGGCCCGTCTCGAGGCCCGTTCCAAGGCTGCCCAAGCTGTTAACGAACAGCTTCGGTTGGCTAAGGAAACTGCTCGGAACGCGACCGAGAGGGCCACCAAGGCTGAAGCTATTGCCGAGCCTCTGCGCGCTGAGAATGAGGAGCTGAAAGCCAAACTAGAGAGGCTCCAGCAGGCTCATGATGCCTTGGCCATGGAAGACGCCAAGAAGCTTCAAGAGATCTTGGACCAGAGGGGGGTGCATGACCATACTGAGCGTAAGCTAAAGGGCGTTGAAGAGGCTGCTGCTAAGGAAGTGTTGCTTGCCAACCTTAACAAAAGTGAAGCCGAACGCGCCCGTAACCAAGCTCAAGCTGCCCTCCAGGAGGCTCTGGTTACCAAGGAATGGCTTCTTCGAGAAGCGTTGTCGCAGATATGCGTAGCTTCATAATGTCTTCACGCTTTTCTTTGTACTTAGAAAAGGTTTTGACACATATTGATCTTTTTGTAGGTTGTGCATCGGGTCTTCACGGATACATCTTATGACGATGCTATGAGCTCAGCCCTCAACGCTTCCCATGATGATGGGGAAAACGCAGGTTTCCTGCTTGGTCTGGGGTATGTTGAGAAGGGCATCCCGCCTTCCAACTTCCCTCTTTATGACGTAGATACTGAAGTTGCTTACGACCAAGCAGTGAGCCAGTACGCTGCCTTCCCACATCCGGTGATGGAGAAGGTGAACGAAGTTGCTGCTGCTGATGATGGGCTAGCTATCCTCAAGGCTTTCCTTGAACCGCCACAGCCAACTGATGGTGCGGGTTCAAGTGGGTTGGGGGTAGTGGTCCTGAAGTTTGAACCTTAAGATCCCTTCCCACCGTTAGGATAGATTAGGATAGATTTATATTTCTGTAGGCGGGTAGATACCCGGCCATTCTTGTAATTGAATTTTTTATGAAATATAAATGTTTGTGCGGGTAGGACCGCCAGTTTCACTGGATGACTTGCGTTATAAACGTTATATGACTTGCTCATGCATATTATAGCTTAATTTGGCACTTGTTTTGCCGCATAAACAATATATGATTCGCTCGTGCATACTTTAGTTTAACTTAGCAATTTTCCAAGTGTTTTGAATAAGTTAACCGTTCGACGCGCGGTTGTCAATAGGTTAGTGTTCAGTTTCCTCTATCATGATTGTGCGGGTAGGACCGTCACTTTCATTTAGTGGGATGACCAATCTTCACCTATAACTGACCTGCGTGAAGATTTGCCGTTTTTTGTGTTTATGCGGGTTTTGCCGCCGTCCACACGCAACGACTTCCTTTCACACTTATTTATGCGGTGAATACCGGCATATCAGTGTGGAAAGTTAATAAGTATAAATGTAAGACCATCAGCATCAATGTGATAAGGAGAATCATTTCCATTAGAAGTGGCTCTGGGCCTTTTCTTTACAAGTTTGGAATTGATCTACATGGAGCCTGTGTAATTAAGCTCCCTTCCATGTTCTTGGGATGGGAGTGTCATCGAGCCTTTCGAGCCGATATGCACACTTGGTTCGGAATCTCGTTGTTTACGCAGTATGTAGTCTCCAACATTGAAGCTGCAGTTTCATCCGTGTTTTCCCCAACTGGGGTTCTACACACATTTGCCTGCTCAGCGTTCATTACGCCACGAGGTGCGCGAGCATCCCATCTCTGACAAATGCTTCGACGATGTCCTTCAAGTCTGTGCATTCTTCAGTGGTGTGGCCTTTTGTCCTGTGGAAGTCACAGAATTTGCTTTGATCAGTGTTGTGACGCTGTCGGATTATTGGAGCCTCTGGCCATGGGAGCCTCTCGGTGTCAAATATCTCGGTGACGCTTTTGGTGAGTGGCGTCCATCTGGAGTTCCGGTTCGAAAACCGCATGTAATCCCTTCCGCCCAACCGAGGGTGCGAGCCTGATGAGGTGTTAAAGTTTACCCTTGACTGCCAAATGCCTAGCTTCCTCTTTTTGTTGAGTCGGGCGGTAAGGACGTTGTTTTCTCTTGTTTTCTGGGTGTAGAGGTTTGTGCTCTGGGGAAGATCTCTACCCAGTTGTTTTTCAGTTTCCGCAAAGCGTTTAGCTGCTGTCATGATGGCATCCCATGTGAATGGCATGCCATCTTTACCCGTTAAGGTGCGGATGAGCTCTGGGTCTTTCGCGCCCTGGATGAAAGCAGTGCGAACAAGGTCTTCACTAATAGTGCCCAGACTTAGCTTCTTTGAATTGAAGCGCGTGATGAAGTCTAGTAGAGACTCATCCTCCTCTCGGATGCAGTTGAGGATTGTCCATAGCTCTTCGGTATACTTTCTTTGTTGGCTGAAGTGTTGGCTGAACTTCTGCTGGAAGTCTGCCCAATCGTAGATGTGGTGGACCGGTAGACGATCAAACCACGCTCTGGATGCCCCAGCAAGCGTCATTTGGAACATGTAGCACCACGTAGGTTCCGTCCAATTACTAACGGTTGCCCCCGCTATGAATCTGTTCAAATGATCGTCTGGGTCAGATATACCATCGTATGTGCCAATGTTGGACATCTGTTTGGCACTTTTCGGGGCGATTGCTTCCGCAATGTCCCTTGCGAACTTGGACGTTCCCGCATTTGCAGCAGTTGGTCTAAAGGTTTTGGAGAAATCACGTGGGTTTCCACCCGCGTTTTTTGGTTTGAAGGTTTCTCCAAAATGCCTTCTCGGTTGGGAGTCCGTTACCTTACGCTTCCCTTTCGCCCTATGGCGAGGGTTTACGTCGGTGTCGGATTCCTCCCGATCATCGTCCCAGTACTCGAACTCATTGCTCATGTTGAGCTGTTGAGTGTTTCCGAACTCGTCAGCCTGTTGGATTGAACGTAAGCGTTCTTCCAACTCAGCTTGGAATTCCCTCTGTCGTGCTTCCGCCCACGCTTTAATTTCATCAAGTGTTTGGCGGGGGAGCCTCGTCCGTTGTCTCTCCAACTGGGTATCAGTGAATCCCAGTGAAGGATTATTTACTGCACTTGCCCCAGCTCGGGTAACCGGGGTAGTGTTCGTAAAATTTACTGCACTTGCCCCGGCTTGGGTAGCCGGGGTAGTGTTCGTAAAAACTGTGTACTCGCCGGTGTTCCCCCCAGTAGCTGGGGTTGTGATTACCGGGGTTTCTTGGTCACTCGGTGGCCTTGGGACCGGAGTAACGTTAACCATCTTTCCAGAAGTTTTGAAAAAACTGAAAAAGAGTAAGTTCTAGCTTTTATGCACGGATGGCGCCAATGAAGAAACACTAATCGACCCCGGGCAGATTACGGATAATCTGGGGGTTAAATAGATGTTTCCCACGAGGGTTATGTCCGGCAAAGATGGTTCTTCTGATGACCTGCAAAACAGACACCGTGAGCTCGTCACTGAGAAGGGGGGGTACCTCCTTGTGACCACCCTCCGGCATGAGAATCAGACTAGATTGCTCTTGAATATAAGTGTATATTAAGAGAATGACTAGAGCAGATATCAGGTAATATATGAAGATATAAGATATTAAGATGTGATAATACCATTCCAAGATGTTGGAGTATTTATAGCCGAAGGTAGGTTTCCAAGCAGGTACAGCCAGCTGTATAATAATCCTTTTCTACCAACTGTGGGCCACGTGCCATGCTGGTTGGTGGGTAGGTAGCGGCTGATAGTGACAAGGCCGGCTATGTACTATTCCTTTTCCACCAACTGCAGGCTATGTACGTGCCACGATGAGGGTTGGTGAGTAGGCAGCGGCTGATAGTGACATTTCGTACTAGAGGGTGCTCCTCCTCGTACTATTGTCGGTGAGCTGTCACCCTGTGATTGGTTCATGGGCTGCTTTGGTCAGATCTTGTCTATTTTGTCCATACCTTGGCAGGTATAGTACAAAAGATCTTCCAGAAGCATACAGACTGGCTCATTTTGGGCGGGAGTATTCCCCCTCCCGCCTTGCTCGTTCCTTCTTCAGGTGACACTGAATTATTGAGAGTTAGTGCCTTTTGCGTGTAGCCTTGCTGTTGGTGCGGGTAGCCTTCCCTGATGGCTAGTATCCGCAGCTGCGAGAACAGGCGGAGTACTTCGACCATTGGGAGGCTTTTCCTGCGGGAACAGCTTGCGTACTGCGCGTAAGGACGTCATCTCTCTGAGCGTGGTGGGTCCTGCGGATCCAGTTGGTCTTTGCGCAGACGTCCCTGTAAGGAGTCTTGCGAGTACAACTGCGCAGACGTCCCTCTTCGAGGTGAGTCTTGCGGGTCCAACTGGGCTCTGCTGGGACCTACCTCTTCAATTTGCAAGTTTAATCAATCATTTGCCACCACTTGTCCTATACTTGAAACATATGCTTACCGAGCTCTCCGGCTATATTCTTCAAACGACATGAACACTCGTTTAAGATTTAATCGTCACCGAAAGTTGTCTTCTTTCCTGAAAAAGAAAACCATTTGCTTATAAGAATCTGCTTTTGCCTAATGACTTGGTTAAACTAAAAAGGGAATATAAAGAGCATATAGCTTTAACGGGTGTTGTCAAGCGAGGCGCGCTAGGTCCACGTCCTGTGCCACCACCACAACCACCATCTCCGCCACCAAACCTACCTCTTACGCCACTCATGCCATGAATTAAAGCCACCACAAACTCCACCACGTCCTGAACTTTCTCCTTCACCTCTTGGTTTGCTTCCTTCACAATTACGTTTCCTCCATTAAATTCAGTTCCATAGAGTTCAATAGCCTTGTTCAATGCATCACAGTCAGCAAAAGCTATGAAAGGGCAACCCTGGAAAAAAAAAGTTTCACACATCTAAGATCAGAACATCCTGCTATACAGCAAGTATGTAATAAAACCTATCCTTTAGGACCACCCTTTTTTAGAGCATGTAAGCAGCTCAGTCAGTCAACTCTCGATTTTTACTGGCATAAACCTGAAACTAAAAGAATATTAATTTTGATGATACATCCTGATATAGAAATAACATTTGAAAGTAAATAAGAAGATCCAATAAAAAATGTTCTAAAAACTGATGGATGTTAGTCAAAAGCTAATATAGTTAATAAGGAGTTAAGGACTATAAACTATGTGTGATCATATATTTAGTTTTTATTTTTATTAAAAGCTAATCCATTACTTGTAAGTAAAAGGAAGAAATATGAATAGCTAATTTACCAAAGCAGGAACTCATTTGTGTGTTATCGGAGCATCGAGATCCCACCATGAGTGGGTATCTAAAGATATCAACACTTTGTAAGCCTGTAAGGGTAGGCATTCGTCCAGACTCCTCAAATCACCTTGCAGCATAATTTTTACATTATAATTTTAATTAGGAAAAACAACAACTTATTTTTTAAATGTAAACTATCATCAAAATTCTTACATTTTTCTCTCGGAGTAAAGCGAAGTTCATCGGTGTCCTGTTCGGCCTAAAAAGCATGAAGAAACGAACATTCTAAATATCATGATTAAGTCACATGAAAGTTTTTTTTATCATGGCAATTATATAATTATTTTAAAAAAAAACTATAAATCCTAAAGAACAATAGGTTTAACCGTGTAAGTTCAATCGAATATTGGTTTACCTTCAAGTCAAATTTATGTTGGATCGAGCAAAGAATAAAATGTAGATTAGGATCTCTAACCTGAACTTACCATTTCTATAGATAATAATCCCTACCAAAACCAAGCATAGCATGAGCAAATTGGTAAAAGAAAAAAAAAAGTCACCAAAGTATTAGAAGAGTAACAAAATCATATATAATCAAAATGGAGCAATCTAATAACTTTTGAAATCCTAACAATAGATTGTTGATTGGTAGAAATATAAATTTACCATTGGCCTGAGGAACTTAATTGATTGTTGTATGATCACAATTCGTCAAGTGAAGATGTGCGTATGAGAGAGCGAGGAACTGCCCCCTCATTTGTGTATATATTAGGGTTTGAGAGGAGTGTTATGCGGAGAGACTTGAGCGGGAGTTGAAGTAAGAAAACTGCTAGTAACCTCCCCTTCTAGAAGGTATTTCATGACTTTTAACGGCTGAGATTGCTTCTCAGATTCATCCAAAGGCTGAGATTCAAACAAAATATGGTTACTTGCATTGAAAACAATAATATATATAATTGTGTACTTTTTAGAAATTGTGTACAAAAAAAAGTTTTACCAAAAATTCTAGAAATAGTCTATATTCTACAAAAATCCCAAAAGTAGCCTATATTTTCCGTTGGATCCGACATAATTTCAACATCATCCGACGGAATTCTTCATATTCTATCTCTCAACCCCTAAACCTCAATAACCAACCTCCATCTTCATGTTTCTTATTTCTCTACAAATTCAAGCTAATTCATAGTGCAAATCGCTTAGTTTTTCGAGGAAAACACAACCATAGTGTTCACTTTCACTATAGACCTCAAAATCAAAAACCCCCGAATTGAAAATCTAGGGTTCGACGAACAAATTAAACTATCGGATTTCGGATCCGGTGGAAGCATTACTGAACAGTCGGATCCAACTATTTATTATTACGTCACCTATAACACGAATCTGTCGGATAGCTTAAAAATACGTTGCATCCGTTGGAAAATTTGAATACGTATCAACATTTGATAGGCTAGCTATACTAATCCATCGGATCCGATGGGAAAGAAAAGGCTATTTTGGGGATTTTTGTAGAATATGTGCTAATTTTTTGGTCAAACTAGGATATTTTTGAGATTTTCCCAAAAATGTGTGTCATCATATTCCAAGGTGTTAGAATTCAAATAAAGAAAAAGTTATAAAAAGAGTCCGATTTTAGAATCCGCTTTAGCCCAAAAACATTGAATTTACCTCCTGAACACTAGTGTGATCACAAGGCACGCCTATATATGTCATACAAGTAAATCTGATATCATCTTTAGTTAATTTTGGAACTCACCATAAATTCCGCCTGATATGAGTGCATGCACAAGTCTTAACCTTTTCAATTCGTCAAGAGCTGCATTATCAGTGACTTGTAACAGGTAGTCAACAGAATCTTTTTCACCAGCATTTGAAGCATAGTGAATAGGCAGTTGATTATACATGTCACAAATGTAAGGAAGGTTAGGATTCTTCTCCACCATTTCGTTCATTGCCTCAACATCCCCGACAGCAGCGGCTCCAAAAAGAGCCGTCCTGCCAAAGCAATTTTGCATAGCCAAATCTGGTGGTGACATCAAACTTATAAGCTTCTCCACTATACTAATGTTTGTTTTCTTGTGGGATGCAACTATCAATGGTGTTTCAGAGGCTCCTGTGATGATTGTCCTCACAACGGTCGGGTCTTGATCCAATTTCTTTTGTAAAGTGTTCATATCGCCTCCTACAACAGCCTTGTACAGTTCCAAATATTTTCTGAAGTTCTTCCTTTTTGTTGATTGGTTTTCGACCGTGTAACTCTTTTGGTTAACTAAAGAATTCAAGGTTTTTGTATATTAATAAGCTATAAATCTATGATTCACACCAATTATATGATAAAAAAAGTAATTAATGATAAAACGTCAATCAAGTATAATGAGTAAAGTAAACTCAAAGTAGTGTATTGGTTTGGTGGTAGGCTTGGTTGTTACGAGTTCAAAACTTGTAATAAGCAAGTTATTAACAATTCTCATGAAAATGCCACAAAATCTTGTTTCGATTTAAACCTTCACATTCGTTGAGCCGGCCCTGCCACTTGGTATAGTTGTGCAGGTTGGGTACTTGATACCATGGACAGACCTAGGTTATTAGCACCGGTGTCACGTTACATGACACTGGTAAAAAGATAATTTTTGTATGTAACTTTAACGACCGAAAATCGAGTGACACCTATATCAATTAAGAAGAGTGAATTAAGTATATGTTACCGTGATGATCAGGATGAGTCATCGTAGGAGGTCGTTGAACGCTATGGAGGATAAAAGTCCACAACTCAGCTGAAGTCTTTCCAGGATATTGACTAGATAGCGCTGTCCATAAGTCATCTTGAATTGTTGAAATGATCCAACGTTGTACCTGGTCATCTATTTCCTTCCATTCCTTATAATATGGGTTCTCGATCCATTTCAATTGTTCGTCCGGAATCATCTCAGGTGGTGGCTTGCTGTAGCCATTGATGAAAGCAATGAGACCGTTGCCCTCGATATAGCTCTGCATGAGCATTCTCCAGTAGTTGACAGTGTAGCGATTGAGTTCGGTGAAGCTACTGTCAAGATCATTATCCATGTAAATTGGTTGTGGGTATTTACTGGAAGATAGTGAAGAAGAAGAAGAAGGTGTTGATGCCATTGTTGATATTGTTTCTAGGTTAGAATGGTTTGTTACTTTGCCAAGGTTCAAGCATATATATATATATATATATATATATATATATATATATATATATATATATATGTTTAAGTTCAAGAAAGAAATCAAATTATTGTAAGAAATGAGATAAATGAATATGAGCCACTAGTTTTATTTTAGGTTTTAAATATTTAAAAATAAATAAAAAAGATGTAAAAATGCAAAAATAAATACACACTCTCTCTCTCCAATTAATACAACTAATATAACCATAATAAATATCTCTAATTAATATATCTAACTAATTTAATTATAATAATTAAAAAGATAAAAACAGTACTTTAGTATTATTTTTTATTTACACATTCTTCATTTTATTCAACATAAATACAATTTATTCATATAATACTATTTCTTTATATTAAAAAAATAATTTCCACAAAATATATTAGCATATATCAACGTATTTAAGTTAAATAAATATACAGCCTACACAAAGTTATATAACCTACATTTGTTTTGAGCAATAAAAACGCACTACATACAAAAAACATATAACTTACATATGTAATTCGACATCAACAATTATATAAACTACACAAAGATACACATACCCTACACATACGTAGGTCATATGTTTTTCGTTTGTAAGTTATATGTTTCTTATTCTTAGAACAAGTGTAGGTTATATGTTTTTGTGTAGGTTGTATATTTTTTATTGACATTTAATGCAACCATGTGTAAGATAGTTTTTTGTATTATTTATCACAATGTAACTACGTGTTGATGGATATTGATATGTTGAGTTTGAAGAAATTGGTTTTGAAAAGAAGTTTAAGATAAAATTTTCGTGTGTAGATTATATGTTTTTTATGTGTAGGTTATATGTTTTCGTGTGCGTGTATTTTATTGATGATGAATTTTGTTTGTAGGTCAAATGTTTTTCGTGTGTAGGTTATATGATGTCTTATTCTTAGAACAAGTGTAGATTATATGTTATTGTGTAGGTTGTATGTTTTTTGTTGATATATAATGCAAACACATGTAAAATTGTTTTTTGGTATTATTCATCATAATGTATGTATGTGTTGATGGATATTTTAATATATTGAGTTGGAAGAAATTTTAATGTATGAATAAATTATACTTGTGTAGGATAAAAATTCAAGAAACAAAAAGTAAGTTATAAAAATAAATGAGTTCTTAATACTTTTTAATTAAAATAATTTAATTAGTTATATTAATTAAATAAATAAGTATTATGGTTTATTAGTTACTAGCATGGTGCCCGCGAAGTGCAGCGGGGCGCACGCGTAACTCAATATTTAACGCATAGTCCGTTTCGGTACATACGTCACCTAATGACAGTGAGCACATAGCCTAAAATTGGGCGTGTAACTCGTGCAAAGCCAGTTGCGTGGAATCGAAGATTGAACACGTATAACCGGACGTGAATGCACGTTACCGACATTAAAACATGCTTAACCAATATACAGTAACTTGAAATAAATCATTTTTTAAACCAACCCATTTTGGCCCCAAACCCGTTCTGACTCGACAACGTTCTGATCTGACCCATTTCTACTCGAACGAACCATAACCATTTTTTGTATCAACTCATAAATGACCCGAACTCGCCCGACTCGACTTGTTACCCGGTTCTAAATGGTAAGCGCGTAACATGCTAAATTTTTAAAACTAAAAACCATAACAATATTATACCCAAATTAAAGAGAATAAAATGCTCGTTTTTATGACGAATTTTTTTTTTAAAAAATATTAACGTGTGAAAATGTTATGTCCGTTAAAAAGTCGTGGGAACTGGTTTTGAATTAGGGGGCATATGTGTAACTATTATTAAACTTTACAAAAAAGGTAGTGAAGTTGAGGGACCAAAATTGTAAGTATATTTTGAAAGAATGAAAGTTATGTAAGATTTGTAAGTAAAATCTTAATTACCCCTAGTTTTTTAAATTTTGATGCATTAGGTGTTGTATATAAAACAATGAGTTTGATATCTCTTAAAATTTAAGAGGTTCTTAACTCATGCTTTATATATAGTATAGATATTAATTGAAGAAAAAGAATAATTAATAGTTTCTTTACTTAGCTTTAAGCATTTAAAACTTAAAACAAAACTAGTGGTCCATATTTATTTCTTACATTTTTTGTAATAATATCATTTCTCTCTTGAACCATCCCCTATATATATATATATTAGATTAGACCATCTGTAGTGGCCAATTGTGGATGGCGTTTTAACTTTTAAGTCCATAATATCAAGGAACACCGCCTTCTTGGCATTTTGAGGATGAAATATGTACAAAACACCTCCTTCATAATCTTCCAACCAATTATATTTTTTTAAACATTTTAATTTATATTTAACAAAATTTAAAAAGTAATAATTGTGTAATGATTGCTGGAGATTTTTTACTACACCTTTTTCTTTACAAAATGTTGAAATGCTGACTGGACGACACATAACGTAAAATACCTGGGAAGCTTAGTTTTGACTACACGTGGTCTTATCGTTGTATCATGCATTGTCCTTTTTTATGAAAGAAAGGCGCCTTTCTCTTTTATTCGGACATCAGTGATGTGGATAGTTGTACCATCTAGACAATGAGTGTGAATGGGGATTAGGGAGTGGATGGGTGAAAATAGGATCCACTAATTGTAAATTATAGGTGCTCTTGATACAAAACAAAATTTAAATACACTACTGTGAGAAGTAAGAACTACAACAACAGTAGAAACACTTGTTCGTAGCACATGAATTCACAATGTAGCGAGTGAGAAATATGTGTCTACACCCATAACCAATTGGTCTAGTGGTTTGGTGTTTGCTCCCCCCCACACCACCACACACACACACAAATATTTCGCACGTATAGCGGTGGGTTTTAAATCCTTGCAAATATTATGATATGGTGGAATTATGGTGTTAAAAAATTGTTGTTTAAAAATGATATATAAGTGTGTATGCAATTCAAAAGTTTAGGTGATTGTATTATTAAAACTCAGTACAACCACCTATCTAGTTCGTCTTAACTGCTCTGACCCATAATCTGACGACGCGAATAAAGACGGTTCAAAAATAATCAATTGATAGAGATAGTCATGTGCGCGCTATAGCCGGCAAGTCGTATCCAATTATGAGAGAAGAGTGGTTAAGAGCTACAACTAGATCTTTTCTTTACAAAAGTCGTCAATAATGACATTAAAATGCAGACAAATAAAAGGAGAAAGGGAAGGATGATAGAAAAGGAGTGTGTAAACAAAAGAAGTATAAATTATCAGCTTTTTTCTTTGATTATTTGGATTTGGGACCCAAAGATAGATTAGCTTCATAATAATAAATCAATCCACAAAAGCAACACATCACCACCAATAGGTGTAAAAGATTTGAATCGTCTACTAATCACTTTTAAAATTTAAATTTAATAATTTGAGAATACTTTTAAATCTTTAATTTGATAAATCAAAAGAACCAAGAACGTGCGAGTACGAAAGGTTTGTTCATATATAAAGCGTAGTAGAAATGAGATCCAGAACGTCCTTTTATAGGTGTGGAACAGAAACAACGAAACATTGCAACTCTTCATGAAAAGTAACTTTTTGCAGTTATAAATATCAACAGTTGGACAATTATATTTGTATGAAACACATTGCTCCAAGTTGCCACTGCTAAATATGTAGTCACGTATGCATTGGTACAACTAACAGTCAAGTTGTTACTAACAATCGGTTTCCATTGACGATCGGTTGACGCTAGTGATCTGTTCCAACTATCTAGCCATCATTTTCATGCAACTTTTCACCAATCATACAAAGGGAAATCTTGAAAATAAATAACTTCTAGTACACTATTAACAAGGGAAATAAAAGTTTATTGTACTAATCGAGTAGAGTTTGATCCATGTCAATTAAATGGCTACACCCGAAGCATACCGTGCCCAAAATAATGTTACCTTTTAAAGTACAGTGGACAAATGGTAATAACAGCAAAAGTAAAGTTATGGGTTTAAATTGAAAATAAAGAAAAATCATGGATAACGGACACCATCTTATTCTGAACTTGAGAAGCCAGTTGAATCTGTGGTTTTATCTTTTAGCAAGGGTTGAAAGTTATTATTTGGTGTCTCTAATGGTAGGGACTGTTGGTTTAAGTTTGTACTTCATTGATTGTAATATTCAGCCATTGGAATAAATGTTGGCCCAAATAAATACAGAACAAAATTTGATGATATCAGAATAGAAACATGAGACCAAGATATCCAGAAAATTGTTATGTTCTGTTACATAACCACATCCGACCCGCCTGGTTTACGACTCGTACTCGTGATTTATATAAAGGGACAGTCTATACGAACAAACACACCATCCACTTAACATATATATTTCACATATCATATGTCTTGTATAACTTTATTAATACGTATGATATAGGGAAAATGTTATACATGCCGTATGCTATGTCGAGAATGTTTATAATGCCGACTAATTAATGTGACAGTGACAAGTACTGTTGCATAAGTCATACGATCCTACATGATATATGAAGTGGTGTACGTAAAATATAATAGCACCTGCTAAAAATATGTGTGCACACCGTTTACCTAGCGTGCCAATTAAAATAATAGAAATGCTAAAATAACACACGAAAGGCCCCCCTAAGGCCTAATGAGTTATTTTGGGTCTAATTGTTGGGCCAAAATAAGTTGTCTAGCAAACTTTTCCTTGGACTGCTTGTGGGCTTTCCCTAGTCTACTACGTGAGTACGTGACTACGTTGTGATCAAAAGTTCAAAGCAATTCAACTTTTATCAACTATGGTTAAAATTAAAATATAAAAAGAGACAAAAATAAGAAGTGTGAGAAGAATTTTAGCCACGCAAAAAACCTTTCAAAAAATATTCTTTTTAAAAAATCATAACTCAAAATATAAATAAAAAACGAAACAAAATTAAAAAACCAAAATGTTTCCCCCCGTCATTCCCGTTCCAAAAAAATAAAAATAAAAATACACAATGTCGAGAAAAAATACACAATGCCGAAAATGAACAAACAACACAATGATAAATAAAAAAAGACACAATATGTCGTAAAATTTATAGTGCACCCATGTTGAGAAGAGTCACCTTGCGCAGAGCCGTCTTAGACCTCATACATGGCTCAGCCAACGTCTAGAGCATCATTTCGAATGTCAAATTTATACAATATAAATATATTTTTTAACATTAATAAGTGAACTAGGTCGATAGAAACCAATGCGAGCCCCAAATATCAGAACAATTTCATTAAACATCAAACAATCTAATAATATTTTCTGAGCATACTAATAAAGTAATTGACTTTTATTGGGTTATTTCAGGAGGGAATATTTTTACACAAGTGTTTTTTCTTCTAGTATTTGTCTTGTACATTTAAAATTCGAAGACGACCCACCCTCACATTTGGACCATAATATAGTAAGCCAAAATAATTCAACTTGTGAGAAGAGTGCGGTTAATAAATTATATATCTTATCATCCACGCAATAACGCATAGATTACATTTCACAAACTAATTTGGCGGTATGTGGGTCCAAAAACAACCACCATTGTACTACAAGATTATTTGGGAGCCTTTGTACGTTTGTACATTTGTACTGAGTTATGTATTGCACGAACTTAATTTGTGGGATTAGAAGCCACCAAACCAAAACGCTGATTAGTACACCAAACTAACACGCATTTAATCTCTCTTTTCGCCCTTATATAAATCGATGAATTTGCCTCTGATTCCTAAACAATCACATCAAACTCATTCATCGAATCAACAATGTCTCAGGTACTTAATTATCTTCCATTAAATTATTGAAGATTATACGTTATTTATTGAAGATTATTATGGCTTAAATGTAGATCATAACTTGTGTTTCTCAAATTTCAATCAAGGGTTATATATGTATGTTATTTTACTAATATTAATATGATTTGGTTGCATTAATTTAGACTGTTGTTCTCAAAGTGGCTATGTCATGTGGAGGCTGTGCTGGTGCTGTGAAGAGGGTTCTTAGTACCATGGAAGGTTTGTGGTTCATCTTTCTATCCTCGTGAATCCGCGAGTATTTCTATATGGAGCTTAATGTATATAATTCGTTTATAATTCCGTTGATTTCTATTTCTTATAAGTGAATTATGGCATGTCACTTTGAGTGCATGCAATCACTTTAAGGCACGTTTTTTTCATGGAATGGAATTGGAATTGGAATTTCATAGGATTTGGAATTTGAAGGAATTGAATTTTGAATCTGAACATTCCAATAGGAATTGGAATTGGAGGGAATTTAAATCTAAATACAGTCTTAATGTGTTTGTTTGACAAATGAATATGGATCGTTTTTTTTACAAGGATAACGGCGAAAACATTTTAGTTTTTTTAGATTTTTTGTTTTTTATTTATATTTTGCGTTATGATTTTTTTATTATTTAAAAAAAATTATGGGTTTTCTATTAAGATAACAAAAACCTCTCAAAAAAAAATACTGAATCAACATAAGTACTATATCCATAAAAATTGAATCTATGTCTTCGAATACGAGTAAGGTGAACCAGAAAAAGTAATCTCTTTTCCATATTTAAGAATGTATATTTTACCATGTTATTAGTGTTTAAAATCATCGTTTAGGGGTGGAAACTTTTGACATTGATCTCGAGCAAAAAAAGGTAACTGTTAAAGGAAACATCGAGCCAAATGCAGTTTTACAGACTGTTTCCAAGACTGGGAAGAAGGCTGAATTTTGGCCATCTAGTGCAGCCAAAGAAGCGATTGACCATGTTGTTGCATCAACTGGTGAAGCCAAAGACGACGTTGACCATATGGTTGCACCAACTAGTGAAGCCAAAGAAGTGGAACCAGTGGTTGCACCATCTGGTGTGGCTGAAAAGCCAGTTGAATCTGTTGTTTGATAATCTTTTACCAAGGGTTAAAAGTTGATATTTAGTGTCACTAGTGGTTTGGGCTGTTGGTGTAAGTTCGTACTTCATTGATTGTAATATTCAGCCATTGGAATAAATGTTGGCACTCAAATAAATACGTACAGAACAAAATTGGATAATAATATGTGTTTTGATATTTGAATAGAAATATGAGTCCAGAAAATTGTTATGTTCCGTTACATAATCTCATCTGACCAGCCTGGTTTACGACTCGTACTAGTACGTGATTTATAGAATGGGTCAGTCTATACGAACAAACACACCATCCATATACCATTAGTAGGTCGTACAGCCATATATAACATGTTTAACTTTATACAACACGTATGATATAGGGAAAATGTTACATAATCATGTATGAAAAATTAGAAGCTTTTCATACGAGCCCGTATGATATGTAAAAAATGTTATACATGCCGATGCCGTATGCTATGCGGAGAATGTTTATGATGCCGACTGATTAATATGATAGCAACAAGTGTTACAGAAGTCATACGACCCGTATGATATATGAAGTGGTGTACGTAAAATAGCACCGGATAAAAATAAGTGACTGCGCATCGATCGTTTACCTAACGTGCCAATTAAAATAATACTGAAAATGTTTAAAAAAACACACGAAAGGGTCCCCTAAGGCCTAATGAATTATTTTGGGTCTATGTGTTGGGCAAAAATAAATTATCTAGGCGACCCATCTAAACTTATGCTTGGACCGCTTGTGGGCTTTCCCTAGCTAACTACGTAGTGATCAAAAGTTCAAAACAATGCAACTTTTATCAACTAATACATGTTTATTAAACATGTTTTTTTACATGTAAAATAACCAAATAATAAAAACAAAAGTACATATAAAAAGCAACAATTTGTGTAGGCTTTGTGACTAATAATAATCTATATGATCATCACGATGATCATTTTGTGCAACAAAATCTTGAAAAGAGACGGGTTTAGGAACATAGGGTGGCGAAGCCCCTCGCAGAAGTGTCCAATTTACACCATCAAAAAATGGCTGGTGCTTGATCGATGGTGCACCCTTCATGGACCCTATTCGCTTAGCTGGGTCCTTGATCAAGAGTTTTGTGATCAAATCCTTCATAGCCGCAGACGACACTGGCTCTTTTGGGAAATGAAGCCCTCCAGCCAAGATGCTAGTTAGGGTAAACTCGTTATCGCTACCCCTAAATGGTGTCACACCATAAAACAATTCATACACAAATATCCCTAAAGTCCACCAATCCACTGCATTGCCATGCCCTTCACCAGAAACAACCTCGGGTGCTAAGTACTCATGGGTACCAACAAATGACATTGACCGAGCCTCCACTGGCTCAGCCACTATGTCGAAGGGTGGACGGTTAGTGGGTCGTGGTCTTCGTTTCCGTTTGGGGTGGAAACAAGAGAGTTTTGGCTTGATGCAAGGAAGGATGCATGAGGATAATGAACCCTTTGTGGACATTAGTGGGCTGCTTATGGCTAGTTCTTGACCTTGAACAAGTTTTGGAGCCGTGTTGTCGTTGCATCTTAGGCATAAATCAAAGTCGGTGAGCATTATATGACCGTCTGATCGGACAAGAACGTTTTCGGGTTTTAGATCTCTGTAGATTATTCCCATCATGTGAAGGTATTCTAGAGCAACCACAACTTCTGATGCATAAAATCTGCATTTGTACGTGAACCTTTTAACTCAAAATGTTTTAAACTATCAACACATATATGCTATAAACTACAAAAGTTATCAATTTAATTTACTTTATCTATAATTCTTATATACTCTCTAGCGCTATACGCATAAAGAATAAAAGAAAAGAAAATGGCCTATAACTTTGTCAAAATCAACCGAAGCAGACCATAAACACGCTATTATATTCACTTTTGGTGATAGCATAAAACTTTATTAAACTTATAAAATATAAAAAAAAGTATTTTAATTTATTTAAAAACTAATAAACATCCGATAAGCATTAATTAAAAAAGGGGAAAGTTAATATACAAACTAAAAGAATGTGAAGTATTGTATTTATATAAACAAATAGTATAATTACACTATGTTATAATTACACTACTTGATTCGCACCGTTAGCATGTTAATTTAATTTGTATTTTCTTGAAATAAACTTACCGGACGGCAGCTTCATCAAACCTCCTATCCGGTTGCCGCTGCCGGAGAATATGCAAATCACCACCGGGACAAAACTCCGTCAACAAACAAGACCACTTGTCAACGTCCAAACTCGCATAAAGTGAAGGCAAAAACGGATGATCCAACATTTCCAGTATCTCCAATTCAATCTTCGCTCTACTCTCTTTATCCCTACTCATCAACTCCTCCTTATCCATCACCTTGGCCGCTATCATACACCCCTCAGCGCATTTTAGCTCCACCAAGTACACACTCCCAATATCACCACTCCCTAACTTATGCACAAATCTTAGCTCATCTAAACTCTGTGTGGCCCCACTAGCCTTCACCAATTGGCGTATGTCATACTTGGTTGGTGGTGGGACACGGTGGGAGGATGAGACATTGCGGCTTAAGGCGGTAGAAGAATCGGTTGTTGAGCTTGTGCTAAGCTTTGATAATGTAGGGCTGACGTCATGCATGGTGGATTGCATGGTGGTGGTTTGAAGGTTGTGGTGAAGAGGAAGAAAGGTGAATTTAATTTATGTAAGTGGTGGTGATGACGTGGACGTCGGCCGGCAGATATGGAGGGTGTGTGACTATGTCATAGTGCCGGCTTTTTACAAGAATTGCTAAAGGACGACATGGTAATGGCACAAAAGCTGGATTTGGTTGTATTATTGTTATATGATTGGAACTTATATATATTCATAATAATATTATCTTCCAATAAGATTGGTATTCGGTGGTATCTAACTGAACCTATATACTTTAACTGAACCTATATTCACAAGGGGAAAATGATGAAAGTGTTGGTTTATTGGTCAAAGTTAACAAAATATCCGGTTGACCCACTTTTTTTAAAAATGTTCAAGCAAAATCTTGTCTAATTCAGGGCCGTCTCAACGTGTCCGGAGGCCTAAATCGAGACAAAAAATTTGAAGCCCTTTTGAAAAACGATTTTTTTACTTTCCATTTAACAATTTTTAACCCAAAAACCATATCAGACATATAAATCTAACTGCATACCATAAATGTTAAATAAATAAAACTAAATTGTTTAAATCACAAGATAAAGGGATTATTGTGACAAAATGAGTACTCTTCATTATTTTTATTTTCTTTTATAATATTAAATTCTTAAATTTACGGTAGCCCTAGGAATGTGGAGGCCCAACTCTATTGCCTTACTTGGCAGTGACCCTAGAGTCGGCATTGGTCAAATCAACTAGTTTTAATCGTCAAAACGACTAAATTATTAGCTACCTAGATGATGTCACGTGCTACTGTTTGAAGAATCTTTAGTTTTTCTTTAAAGAAACCGTTGGAGCCGAATGGTTTCCTACATTCCATGGCTCCGACGGACAACTGGTTTTCAGCCAAACAGACGGGCATGTCATCGTTAAATTGATTAGCTCTTTAAATCAATTTATAAATTATTTTTTATTGTTATAAAATGGCCAAAAACCAACAAAAAAAATTCCAAAAGATGCTCAAAATTAATCCAAAAAATTCCCGTTAGACATCAAAATAATCTCGTTTTTTTATAATCTAGCTTAAGAAGAATCAAAAGTCCTAAACCGAGAACCCTATGGATCAACGGTGACACACTTGTTAGTCCGTTTAAAAACATGCATATAACTGGACACAAAAACACCAAAAATCGTGTTTGCAGCGCCAATAATTAATTTTTTCCTTCAATTCAACGGTAACCCGATAGTGGCATTAAATGGCTGGCTAAAGTTTTCGGCAAGTTAATTATTAAAAGGCGTCGATTTGACATGATTTATGTGGTTTTTTTATTTAAGGTGGGTCAATATTTAAACATTTTGTTGAGTTTGACCGGTAAAATAGTTATTTAGGTAATTTTCTGTTTCATAAAACAATAAATTAATTAAAAGCACAATCAATCATTGAAATTTAAAATAAATTTTATAAAAAAAAAATCGATAGTGTTATCTTTGTATGTTACGTCAATATAAAACGGGCGATGACAAAAAACTATAGTACCTTGAATAATACCAATCATTTTCAAAGGCTATTTAATGAATCATTGATGTAACATGTTGAAGGTTGTCACTTGGAAGGAAAATGATATACTTATAGTTATTATTTAGGTACATTATTAAAGTGATAATAAAGAGATTAGTTATTGTTTTTGATCAATTATACATGTCTACTTTCTAGTTATCTCGATAATTCACTTATTGATCTTTAGTTCCAACTAAATCAATGTGATACACGGTTTCGTTTTACGTATCGTTACGAATCATCTTTTATTTTAATAAAGTGGCACGCAACTACAATTCATGCTAATTACAACTTGTTTATTTCACATGTATGGTTCATATTTCTCATTTTTTGCTTTTGTTCTACTTATTGTTCATATTTCTTAATTTTTCATCCTAGTCTTAGGCTCTTAGCTAGAGGTTTTTTTTGTAACCAATTGTTTATATCTTTGGTTTTCATATTCAAACTCATGAACTATATATTCATGTTTACGGAAAAATAAAATGGATAATCAATGTGAAACAATTTAAAACATCTTATGAACTTTTTTATTACCAGTAACTAATTTATATGTGGCTTTACGACATATAATTTGATCAAATGACATAAACTCGACATCTGATCACTATTTAACCATTCAAAAGGTGTGTTGTTAGCGGCCGGTAAGATTACATTGACACGTTCGAGAAGGTGACATATGAAACCAACCATGCATGACAACTACTATACATGGGCGGATCTACATATATACTTGTGGGCAGAGGTGCACAAATCGGGTTTTTTCTAATACCTGGGTTCGGGTATGAACCGGTTTCGGGTATGATCGGGTATTGAAAAATCGGGTATTGAGAGAAATCGGGTAGGGTTCGGGTAGGGTATTGAGGAGAAAAACTCAACCCTATGTACCCGGGTAGGATATGATCGGGTTCGGGTATTGGAACCGGGTATTAATACCCGGTTTTGAATTTGTAATTTTTTTATACATTTTTTAATTTGTTTAAAATTTAAATTTGCTTTGTAATTTATAAAAATAATTAAATTATATTACAAAAACTATAAATCCACTTAATTACAAATTTTTACTTAGTAATATGCATTTTACAAAAACTTAAACATAAAAGTTGTGAAGTAAAAATAAAAATATACTATAAAAACTCATGTATTATTTCAAAATTAGAAAATTTGTATCGGGTATCGGGTATAACCGGGTATCGGGTATGGGGTATGACCGAGTATAAATCGGGTACGGTTCCAGGTATGGGTATTGACCTCAAAATACATACCCTATCCATACCCTACGGGTAGGGTTGGTTCCGGTTTCGGGTATAGAATACCCGGGTATAAAAAAACCGGTTCCGTGTATTTTTTTCGGGTCCGATTCCGGGTACGAGTTTTTTTTGCACCTCTACTTGTGGGTTCATGGGAACCCACTGAGTTTCGGATTTTATGTAAAACGCCTAAATAAAATATGAAAGTGACCCCACATATAAATTGTGAGTGAATTTAAACCACTAGCGCTTCTACTGTGATAACCCGGGTTCGAGTCCCCTTTAAAGCTTTTTTTACGGGATGAAATAGAAGAGGATTTGTGGGGTTCTTGTTTCTTCAGTGGAAACAACATATTTATGCGTCATATATTTCTCCTATTTTACATCTTCGGTGTCCAAACCTAGTTTTCATTCATCCTTCATAAATTGAAGCTTTGGTTTTATTAAAGCTTTTAAAATTACACGCTTGTCATTTCTTTGAAGTTAATCCATTTGCTTTTAAAAATCTATCCAGTTCCACATATTTCTCCCAGAATCGGTTCCTATATATCCAGACCCGACCCGACCCGTTTGACCCGAAGTTTGGAGTGAAGTCTTCAAACTTTGTAACTTTGCAGTCGGACTAACTTTTATACATATGGATTTTACGGTTGGACTAACTTTTATACATATGGATAATCAAATATAAAATAGATTTTGTTTTAGTAACATAAGAAGTAATCAAGCCTTTTTATTTCACGGTTTGGTATAACTAATTAACTATTCACGGTTTGGTACAACTAATTAACTATACTGTGATGGGTATTACATAGTGTTGTGATCTCAATTTAAATGGTTCTAGTTTGTTCATGTCTGAAATGATATTTTGTTTACAACAAATAGTATATTTTATCTCATGTTACATGGTGCTTATATAAGTAAGGTGCATTCGTAGATGGACGCAAATACTCTTCTTATACAGTGAGTCAGTGACGAATACAAGAATTTTTATAGTGTTGTTCTGGTTTCACTGATTTTAAATGCTCCAATTTCGTAAAACCGGATATAAAATTTTATGGGTCGGTTTGATAGTTTAGGTAGGGTAATCCAAGCTCCGATACTTCATTACCCATCCTTTTGACCGCAGTTGACCTTTTGGTCATGGTTGACTTGTTGACCATTTTACATTTTCACCTAGACCTAAAAACTCGCAGTCCACTCCACAACAAAGTTTCATTTTTTTCCCCACCTACAATCCATAACAAAACTTACCGCCATTTTGGCCCATAAGCAAGCTTATCAAAATCATAAAAATCATTCCAAATTTCTAACCCAATTGTGATATCTAAGGTATAAGGTAAACTAATAGGTCGACTTCCGGGTGTAATCGATTTGGACTTTCAGGTTCCTCGGGTTCTAATACTCATATCCGACCCTAATCTCCATCGTGTTCTTCGGGTTCAGGCTATTTGGGTTTGGAGTTTATGGCTTCGGGTTAATTAGGTTTCGAGTATTTGGCCTAGAAAACTAAAAAAATATATATGTGCTAAAATTCAGGCAAAACTATCATCTTCAAATTTTAACGTATATAAACCACATAATCCAAAACATACAATCCTTAAACAAGTGAAATTAAAAACTACAATAATAAAAAAAATCAAGCATAAACATCTTCAGTTGATCAAATGATTGAATAAATAGTCCTCTTGAGTAATCAATGGAATTAAAGTAGATTGGAATAGCAATCGGTTCAATGGGGTTGGAATGTAGGAATCGGAATATTATATGTTACCAACGTTATTGGAGTCGGTGATATGACATAGAACGGACGCAGAATATAAATC
This sequence comes from Bidens hawaiensis, assembly GCF_021521415.1. Classification (NCBI taxonomy): domain Eukaryota; kingdom Viridiplantae; phylum Streptophyta; class Magnoliopsida; order Asterales; family Asteraceae; genus Bidens; species Bidens hawaiensis. The sequence continues at coordinate 138,871 of NW_027492838.1, forward strand.
AGAGATATAGTTGCATTTATTTCCGACGGTTAGGTGAAACAGGTTTTTTGGATTGCCCGAAACACAATAAAATGTACTCTGTGCTCGACCCGAATTAGTACGGGTGGGGTTCGGTTTTGTAAGATTCGGGTTCGAGTTTTATAAGTACGGGTACTTTTGGGTTTGTGTTAATAGTTTTACGGGTTTGATTTCGGATTTCAGATACAAATGATAGAGCCCTAGGTTGAATCATACACTGATCGATCATTAATTGTATTTGAAACATTAATCAAAACAAGAAAACTAATTTCCTAAAACACTACAAACAAAGAGTACTTCATTTTGATGGCGACTTCATCCATGGATTCATCCATCGTGTCCATCAATCAATGCGTTTTATGGTTTGTTTAATTAGTTAAAAATTTTGGCACCAAGGAGATTCAAACCCGGTATCGATAGGTTTTAAACCAACGCCTTAACCACTAGAACCCTTGTTCATTATTGGATATTGGTTCAACATATTTTTTATTTATAGGCTCACTTTAGTTTCTTTTATACAACTGTTCTGTTATATGCAGGTCCGCTCCTTTTCCACAAATATATTGTACACGCGTCGCCCACCCAATGCTTTACACGCTCTTTTTAAGCGTTTAGTATTATAGTTTTCATATGTACCGAATCTTAGTCAAAATGATTTATAGAAATCGCATTAGTGTTTTCATACATTCATAAGGTCTTGGAACACTTAAAACAACTATATGATATCTGGAAGTTGTTAAAAGTCATTTTTTAACCCTTAACGAACCATACAGAAGGATTAGAAGGACCGCCTAATAATGATACGGTTCGTCTCATCCATTGTACCATCCCGAAACTTTCGGGCCAATTTTATCAACTTATGAAAAATGAAGTACTAACAAGAGAAAACATAATCCAGCCACCCATCGCGCTACGCAACGGGTTAAAAATAGGCCCATTTCGCTACACCCAAAATGGGTTGTGTACTTGTGTTACACCGAAATTGGTACGTCGGGGCAAATTTATGATTTTACGAGTAGACTTTTCGTTTTACTGTAATAAACATATACCTTTTTCTAGCACGTGTATATAGACTACGGAATACTCCAACTACATAGATAACCTAATAACATGTTTCGTGGAATCTTTAGGCATGAAGGAGAAAAAACAATACAACGCGTATAAAGTTATGCAAACTCGCTTGCTAGTGTTACCGCAAACCGTCGACACGTTTAAAAGATTAAATCCATTTTTTCTAGTTCTGAAGAAATAAACATTAAAACTAAAAATTAATAGCCAAATTTGAAAACTTATCGAACGTCGACAAAAAAAAGTTCAAGCAAAATAATTAATTTAAAAGATATCTTACTTTTACGGTTTCATACACATGGACCATTAATTGGCGGAAGAAAAGTAATTTAATATTTTTAGTCAGGTGGTTGTGTGTTGGTGATGGGGAGGGGGGAGTAGGTTTATTTGGCCGTGTGTGTACGTGTGGTGTGGGATAGGTATTTTTAGCCGATGGTGAGAGAGTGGGGTAAGGTTTTTTTAGCCGAATAGTGATGGGGTGGGGGTTAGTTTTTTTTTTTAGCCGAATAGTGATGGGGTGGGGGGAGTTTTTTTAGCCGGGCTAGTGGGGGAGGGGAGAGAGGGGTTAAGTTTTTAGCCGGGTGGTGGAGGGTTGTAGGTTTTTTTAACCGGGTGGTCGGAAGGTTAGGTTGTTTTTAGTCGGGTAGTGGCACCGCACTCTCTAATTTTGGAGAGCCCCGATATAATAATAATAATAATAATAATAATAATAATAATAATAAATAAATAGATAATAACAAATTGCATGGGTCCCCTTCCTCCCAATAAATAATCACACACGTTATGTCTTCTCTACAATTACAACTTACAAATTATATCAAAATTTTAAAATGGTAATCAACATCCTCTTCATTTTATCCGTCCTCTTTCCAGTTTTCCGGATCAGAAAAGAACTCATCAGTCTGCTAAAGACTTTCTTGTTTTACATATTCGGATACGACAAAGTTTATCTTCATAAACACGAATTGCAAGTGGATCTTCCAATCATTCGATTCGAGGATCTGTTGGAGCGAAGGCATAGGGAGGTGGAAGAAATGTGTTTCGTATGTTCCAAAAATTACGAGGGAGATGACGTGGTGTGCCAGCTCAGCCGCTGCGGTCACGTCTTCCATAACGAATGTGTCGGGAAATTGATTAGCCAGAAACAACATGACTGCCCGTTTTGCCGGTCGTCTTTCTTCTCTGGCAGGCCTTCGGTTACGTGTAAAAGTTAATGATAGTTAGGATTATATGTAATTATAGGGACGTGTTATGGTGACACGGTGTTTTAATTCTTTTATATCTTAGCTTCTGATTTTAAATACTCCGTATAAATTTAAACACCTCCTGCCTTGTGGTTTTAATTTATTGTGTATATAATGGCTTTGGTTTTATTAAAGCTTTTAAAATTACACGGTTGTCATTTCTTTGAAGTTTATATATCCATTTGCTTAATTTGGAGTAGAGGTGAAAATGAAATAACTTGCTCTAGACCAGTGACGGATCTAGGAAATTTTCTCACAAGGGTCGGAAATATTTTGTTTCTGTACACAATTAACCATCGCTATATAAAAATTTTTTTGGTTCGGTTCGACCATCGGGTCGGGTCGAATTGCGTCGGTCAAATATATAGAAAAAAATGATAATCAAACAAAGCATTATATAACAAAAAAAAAAGTACGAGAAACTTTATTATAAATGCATAATTATTGAACAATATATCTAGCTTTGTTATATACGGGCTTTCATTTTCTGAAATCTAACCAAAACATCATCAAGTTTGACATTTATTGGCAGGTTGTTTCTTAATGAAATAAATAAAATCATCGTTTAACCTCTTATCACCCATATGATTACGCAAACTCTTATCACCCATATCACTAGTAAAAGAAATTTCCACAGGGGTCGGGGGACCCCACCTCAAAGGGTGGCATACTGTTCTAGACCCGAACGGAACCGGTTCCAATTTCTACCCATTGGGACTCATACCTAGTTCAGACCCGTTCATAATATCATAACAGAAAAAACCTACTCGGTTCCACATATTTCTCCCAGAATCGGTACCTACCCCGACCCGACCTGACCCGGTTGTACTAGAAGTTTGGAGTGAAGTCTTTAAACTTTGTAACTTTATCGTTGGACTAACCTTTATACATATGGATTTTACAGTTGGACTAACTTTTATACATAGGAAGTAATCGGGCATTTTGATTTCGCGGTGGTATAACTAATTAACTATACTGTTATGGGTATTGCATAGTGTTGTGATCTCACTTTAAATGCAACTGGTGTGTTCATGTCTGGAATGGTATTTTGATTACAAGAAGGAGGACAATGTTATTATGTTATCTCCAGGGGCGGAACTACAGGAGGGTCAAGGGGGGCAGTTGACCCTTCGGCCGGCCAAAGTATGTGTTAATCGGTGTACTTGACCGGATAAGATTTTTATGTGTTTTGAGTCTTTTGACCCTCTAGATTGTCACGCTGTAATATTTAAAGGTTGAAAGAGAAGAGTGACGTTGCATTATTCGATTTTTTTTTCCGGAAAGATGTCGTTGACGTTGTGCTCCGGTTTCAAATTTCAATCCTTCTGGAGTCTATACGTATTTTATTTATTAAATACTATATAATTATGATTTCAATTCAAGTATCATTATTTCTCTCTCTCTTTTTTTACGACCAACAGACATAGAATGGTTAAGTACTTCATAGAGAGTGACCTAATGGTAAAAGACTATTGTCAGCTGGCCCAACTTAGATGTACAGAGCTCTTAAGCGTCTTTAAATTATCTTCAGTTTCGAGAAAAACCCATCTTTCCAAAGACCTACTGGTGGTAAAACCCGAATGACTTCAAGATCGAACTTTAGATCACAAATATCTCTTTTTCTTCATTGAGCCACTCACATCTCCCTAAGATATTGTAAGTGAGGATTAAACTTGAGTATTCATTAAGAAACCCAAGCTCCCTAAAATATTATCGTTTATATTATATTATATTTTATTTTATAAGTATTAAGTTCATTATTATATTTGATAATTTGTGATTTTATATTATTAACTTATTTGAAAAATTTATTATATATTGCTTATTTCAATTTCAATTATTTTATATAACTGTATTTCACAAAATTTAAGTATTCTAATACACAAATTTTTAAAAGATCGATACTTGAAAAATAAGAAAAAGCCCAAATATTACATTGAGACTTAATGAAATCTTGAGTACCAAAAAATACAACTATTAAATAAATTAAATAAAAAAATAAATGGCATAATTTATAAGTAGTTAGTTTCGCGTAAAATATAAATCAAATAAGTCAAATCAAAAAGAGTTTAAACTGTTAGATGATGAAATTATCGGTGACTCAAACTTGCGTAAATTAATAGTTGATGTACATCGATGAATGTAAAACATTTCTCTTATGACCCTCCAGTTTAAAACTTCTGGTTCCGTCACTGGTTATCTCATTTTACATGGTGCTTATGGACGCAAATACTCTTCCTACACAAAATTTTCCAGTGTTGCCACTTGTTTTAAATGCTCTAATTTAATAGAACCGGATATAACATTTTATGGGTCGGTTTGATGGTCGGGTAATCCAAGCTCCGATACTTCATCACCTATCCTTTTTACTACAGTTGACTTTTTGGTCAAGGTTAACTCGTTGACCGTTTTACATTTTTACCTAGACCTAAAAACTTACTATCCACTCCACAACAAAATTTCATTTTTCCCACTTACATTTTGTGGGTTGGGTTGTACTTTCAGATTCCTCGGGTTCTAGTACTCACACCTGTCACTTATCTCTCGCGGGTTCTTCGGGTTCGGGCTAACCAGGTTTCGAGTATTTGATCTACAAAATAAAAAAATATATGTGTGCTAAAATTCAAGCTAAAAATATCATCTTGAATAAATAGCCCCCTTAAGTAACTGGTGGAATTAAAGTAGATTGGAATAATTGGTTCAATGGGGCCGGAATGCTGGAATCGAAATGTAATATGTTACCAACGTTATTGGAATCGACGATATAACATAGAAGGGAGCAGAATATGAACCGGAGATATAATTGCATTTATTACGCACGACTAGGTCAAACAGGTTTTTCGGGTTTGCCCGAAACCCAATAAATATAAAGTACTTTGTACTCGACTCGAATTAGTACAGGTGGGGTTCAGGTTTTGTTAGCTTCGGGTTCGGGTTTCACGAGTACGGGTACTTTGGGTTTGGGTTAATAGTTTTACAGGTTTGCTTTTGAGTTTCAGATACAAATGACAGAGCCCTTGGTCGAATCATACACTGATCATTAATCAAAACAATAGAAAAGTAATTTCCTTACCGCAAACAAAGAGAGTACTTCATTTTGATGGCGACTCTTTCACCCATGAATTCATCAATCGTGTCCAGTCGTCCACCCGTCAATGCATTTCGTTGTTTGTTTGATCAAGTTAAAAAATGTCACTAAAGAGATTCAAACCCGGAATTCATATCTTTTAAATCAAGGCCTTAACCACCAGAACCCTATTCATTTTTGGATATTGGTTCACCTTATTTTTTATTTATGGGTTCACTTTATTTTTTCTTATACAGTTCTATTATGTGTATGTGAGCTCATTTTTCACAAAAATATTATACTCGTGTTCCCTACCCAATGCTTTACACGCTCTTTATAAGCGTTTAGTATGCTAATTTTCATATGTACCGAATATGATCCCTATATCCCGATTTATGGTACCCAATTAGTCCATCAGTTTTTCTACTAAGCATGTTATCACCAAAATGATTGATCAAAAGCTTTAATAATAATAATTTTGTAATTTAAAATTGAGTGTCATGAACCGTCTGGTCAATTTAATAGTCCTAATAATCCCTTAACTAATAATAGAAATGAATTAAAGGATTCTTTTGTAATTCATCTAGTGTCATCTAGAAAAAATCTAGTGTTAGACTGTTATCTAGAAGGCCAAATATAAAAATTAAAAATCTAGACGATATGACGTTTGCAAAATGCTATATATTGAATGACTTCTAGAACATAAAAGACATGTAGGCCCATTTTTGAAGACAAATCTAAAACATGTGAATGAGAAATAAGAAATCATGAACATAGGTTGTAGAGGACCACGAACGTAACCCAAAAGCGTGGGAAAAAGAAATAATAAATATTTCTGCCGTCTTATTAAAAATGTTATATATTCTTATTTATTTGTCTCATTATAAATGTTCATTTTAAAAATTTATTAGTCAATTTTCAAGTTTACTCTTAAACACACACAACTAACATTAATAAACAATATTGATATACCTAATTTCAAGGGCATTATTGTTATTTGGTAAACAAAAAAAAGTAATCATTTAATCTACCTTAAACTTTGTGTTTTTCAAACTATGACACTTAAAAATGGACGAAGTATAAAATAACGATAAAAAGGAAATTTACCTATAGTAGTAAAGTTACTTTGTAGGTAAATTACTTTTTGGCATTTTTGGTTTTAATATATTCGGTTCATGTTAGTTTGGGCTTGGTTATTTCCTTTTGGTTTCTCTTTATTTGTAAGTTTTTTTTATCTTCTAGCTATTGGCTAGGAGGTTTCCGTTTTAGTTTTAATATATTCAGACTTAAAAGAACACACAATATGTCGCCTATTAAGTATTGTACGTTTCTATCATTAAATACACTAGCATATGTATAAAAATTCATACATGCAACTTACATGAGGTAATCACTAATCACAATCTATTCTCATGTATGTTTTGTACTCTTTTTCTCTCAATACACAGTTGGTTATTCTCACGTCGAATGGTGGTCGGATAAGAAACCATTTTCCACCGACAAGCTCTGACGGTGTTCTTTTTGCAGGTTACTCAAATATGGTAATAACCAGGTTGTCGTCAGTCACTACACTTGAATTCAGTGCACTAATATGCTAATTCTTGTATCTTCAATTACAAAAGAGAAAAAAAAACATTATTATTGTAACGAAACAATAATACACTAGCATCTTATGTGGTATCTACGTTTTGGTGTATGTATTATTGTTTGATTTTCATTTTGTGAACCTACTAGACCAACTTTTGGTTCTATGATAATTTTTTTAACAGTATTTCGTTTCATTAAAAAAGAAGAAATGACTAATCAATAACAAAATATAATATAGGACTACCGACTATATATGTATGTCCATTTTTATGTAGACAAGTCAGGTTCTCCAACAAATAATTTGGTATACCTAATTGCTCATACATGAGGAGGACGAAAAATTCCTTTTAGAGTATGACATATCAAAAAATATCATGAGGAAAAGTAGATTGCTAAATATCAGGTGGATGAGAAATGGTGGGTGAGAAATGTAAGATTTAGTGTTGTAAACATTGGCGGATCTAGATCAGAATTTCAGAGGTAACGTTCAAATTAATTTTTTTTATCGTATTTTATACAATGTAAATTAAATCTTTGTCTTTTATCGTATTTCGTACATTGTGTGTGTATATATATAACTAGTTTTTGTCCCCCGTATTACGGGGGTTGTTTTACATTACTCGTTTTTAATATTTATATACTAGTTTGAGTTTAATTTTATTTATTGTCAGGAAATGTATAATATACTTAAAGTTTGATGATAAAAGGGTTTTACAAGTAACTAAGATGTTATAACCCGGTTTAAAAGTTATCTAGGTTTGATGAGACCCAAGACCCGCTTATTTTTTTAGTATAAAATAGTTTCTTAATTATAAATAATATATTTTAAAAAATTCATATAATAAGTTTTAGTATATCCTACTTTATAGGATTTTCACATCAATAATTTGGTGAGTATTTTTTTTTAATTTAATGAGATGTTATAACCCGTTTAAGGTTATAACATTAATAATTTGGTTGTTTTACATTAAGGAATCTTTGGGTTTGGTAAAACTCATACCCGTGAATTCGGGTCAAATGCATAAGAAGCATTCATTTAAAAATCAAGCAAATCTGGTGACTCCAAAAAAAGGGGGAGCGACCGCATCACGACACGTAGGATTTTTATGTTCTCGTTTTTATATATTATAAATTTGATATTGTACCGATATCATTATTTTCTTGGAACTTCGTTTCAAAAGATTACAAATAAGACTTTGCCGTTGTATTTTCTAAATTCCCTAATTTTAAATCATAAATCCATAGTCAATTTAAATCTACGCATAAATGCTAGATCCCTAATCAAATACAATTTTCAGTTTGCATTATCCTAATATCCAACAAACCATAATCAATCATTCAATTACTATCAATGTGGCGTGGTCCATTGATAAAGGCAAAACCTTTAAAACACATGAGTTTGGGAGTAAGAGGTATTAGGTTCAAGTCTCATAAGCAACAAAAATTGAAAGAAGTGATCTATTAAAAAAATAAAAAGAAAAATCATTCTATTGCCTACAAACAATTCCAAATTAACAATTTATATAAACCAATTAATTAACAATTATAATTTTAAATAAAAGTATAAGAATACCTCAATTGAACAAGTAGAATTCAAACCGTGGAAGGAGAACTGAAGAAGCACCGACCATCAGCCGCCGCATGGAAGTTCGGTGACTAGAGGAGGGCAGCAGAGGGTGGAAGCAACGGCTGAATGAAACTTTGTTTTGTTGAATGTTGATGTCCAACCTAAACTAAGCATCAAAGTATCAGGGAACAACAAACAATGATTTTATTTGGTTTGGGCTTAAATTTGGTTGGGTTTTAATTGATTTAGGCTATTAATTTGATTGGGCTTTAAACAAAAATGAGTAACGTTATATTTTTTCAGGGATAACGAAATACATAAACAGACCACAACATATAAAAACCGCACTAACGGCTAAAAGTTGAGAGGTAGCGGGTTGTAAACCAAATAAACTAGCATGAACGAAAATTTTGAGCCCCCTTTACGTTTTTGTCCATACTTTACTATTTGTTTCATCAGTCTGAACATAGTTTTTACAAATTAATTTGACGAAGATTATATAAAAAAAAATTATCCAATATCTCAGTTAGGTCAAGAATATTAGGTTTAAGAAATTTTAAATTCTTTTTCAGAAAAAAAAGATAAATTGACCTTAAACATACAAACAAAAACTTAGTTTTCAAATCTGCTAGAGAGAAAAATCAAAAATAACCTAGGCTTCTAGAAAATTAGCATGGAGCCATTGACCCTCTAGTGAAAAGAAAATTGGACTAAACAGTCAATACCGTAGTGAAAAGAAAATTGGACTAAACAGTCAATACCATTCTAATATGGGTGGTAATCTTGACCCATGGGTTAAATGGGTTATATCAAAATGCATAAGATGGGTCAGGATGGGTCAAATTAAAAAAAGAAAATGATTGAAACGGGTCAAAACGGGTTGACATTTCTCGAGTTTTTTTATGGAACGAGAAAAACGGAGGAAACGTTTAGGTATTTTTACTTTTTAAGTTTTTGATTTATATTTCGAGTTATATTTTTTTTGAATTTTTTTATGAGAGGTTTCGAAATCTCAACCCATTTTGACCCATTTCAAAACCCCTTGACAAAAAATTCAAAAAAATAACAAAAAAATTATAACTCGAAATATAAATAAAAAACTTAAAAAGTAAAAATACCAAAAATTTTCCTCCGTTTTTCTCGTTCCATAAAACATAAAAAAATAAAACCTCGAGAAATGTCAACCCGTTTTGACCCGTTTCAATTGTTTTCTTTTTTTAGTTTGACCCATTATGACCAATCTTATACATTTTGATACAACTCATTCAACTCATGTGTCAAGATTGCCACCCCTGCGTTCTAACATAGAAAATACATTGGAAAGCGAAAACACAATTTATGGAGTGAAAATGTTAAATTCATTTGAATTTTCATTACGAGAAAATAATTACATGTGTTTTAGTTTTTTTTTTAATATTGTTAAATTTTGTTCTTATTCTCGTAGGAGGATAATTAAGGTAGAAAGATATAGCATTAGTCGGAAAATGTTGTGTTTAATTATATTGTTGACAATATAATTAAACTCGTAAAACAAGAAATAAAGATGAGGGAGTAAAATTATGTTTGAAACTTGACTTCTTGTAAAGCCTAAATCATAAAGGACTTTACATTAATTTTTTACATAAGAAAATAGATCACAAAAACTTTTTTTCATGATTATGACATCATAATTTAAAAATTCACCATTGAATGTCAACATATGACACTTTCATGTAACGCCCCCAAGCGCTTGATCACCAACCATCATACTATCTATGAGTTCTTAGGTTTTACAACATCATAAGTTGGTATCATTTAAATACAAGTTATGATGTAAACAATGATGCAACATCATGTTAGTTATGATTTAAACAAGATGCAACAAATAAGTCAAAGCGTCAAAACTCACAACCAACCCAAACTCGGTCATAGCACAGGCCACGCTAAATACCGTACCCTACGCTGGCATGTGATGGCTTATGGGCATAAATATAGTGTGTTGCAGAAAGATTCGAGTGTTGACCAGCTTCAAGTGGCGTACCTATGCAAGTGGGTGTAGTGTAACATCCTAAAATATTATAATGCTAAATAAAGAAAGTTACGTTTAGTGATTTCGCGTTATTAATTAATATCGAGTAAAGAACGGATCATGGACTTAAATTAATTAAGGTGGGTTAAATGGGAATGGACCTTAGGTCCATGGGCTTTAAGGGATATAAATATCCCCTAAACCAACCTAAAACCCTAAACCCTCATTCATTTCCATCTTAATCTCTACACACTCAAAAACACACACATACACTTACACCTATATACGGCCGAGAGCGAGAGTGAGATCCAAGGCCAAGTAAACGAGATTCTTGATAGATCCTTCATTACGCAAGATAAACACAAGATCTATGGTCCGTGACTAAGCCAAACAAACACGAAAAGGTACGTTTTGATCTTAAAGTTTACGTTTTTATAAACGTTTAGCATTGAAACTTAGAACGAGAGTAGATCGGGTATAAACGAAACATAAAGTTGTAAACTTGATGATAAATACGAGTGTAATGAACCCGAAAATGGAAACGGCTCGGTTAATGAACCCTTAACACTAGTATTGAATGTTTTTGAACTTAAAGGTCCAAACTTTACGTGTTTTCGGGTCAAACCATATCCAAAAACGACCATAGGAATGATCGCGGGTTAGTCAAATACCATACCCATGGATTTCTCGGTAAAACGATGATGATTTTGGGGATTTAGGATGAACAGTGGCGGCTGCTGCACAACTTCGCCTGCAGGCGAACTTCGCCTGCAAGCAAGTTCGCCTAATTGATAACTTCGCCTAAGGCTAAGTTCGCCTAATTGATAACTTCGCCTTAGGCTAAGTTCGCCCATGATAACTTCGCCTAAAGCTAAGTTCGCTTAAGGTGTAACTTCGCCAAGTTAACTTCGCCTGATGATAAGTTCGCTTAACACTAAGTTCGCTTACAGTAAGTTCGCTTAATGTTAAGTTCGCTTATTGTTAAGTTCGCTTAATGATAAGTTCGCTTGAGTTCGCTTAATGTGTTAAGCCAGGGGCTCTACCCCTTGGACCCTGCTAGGGGCTGCCGCCCCTAGACCCCGCTTCCAAGGGCGCTGCCCCCGGACCCCCGTTCGTTGTGGGTTATATAAAGATAGAAATACAACATGAGTTGTAGTAGTTAATTAATACATGTAAATATTATACAGTTTACCGTGCACAACTCAGGAAGGGAATAACGATTAACGGAGAGCGTAACAGAATTCAGGTGAGTTTCTAGCCCCACTTTTGTGTTATGTTTTCGGGGTTGTGTGCATACTCAATATGTTTGTTAATACGCTTATCCTAAGAGATAAGTGTATGCCTTATGTGGATAATGTGAAATGTATGAATGATTGCTTGATGGTACGTGAACGATCTTCGGATATTGCACGTATTGTCAGGTTGTAACGCTATGTATAAGGTAAGTATGATATGTATGCTTATGTGTATGAACGTGATAAAGTTAATAAAAGAAGGAAATGATGGTTGTATGGTTACGAAAAGGGTACCGAGCCCTAATAATACTCGAGGTATGATGCATGGTTGTATGGTAACGAAGAGGGAATCGAACCCTACTAATATTCGAGAACTAGGGAACCGAACCCTACTAATATTCGAGGAAAGAGGGTACCGAGCCCTAATAATACTCGAGGAAAGAGGGTACCGAGCCCTAATAATACTCGAATATTCGAGGAAGGAGGGTACCGAGCCCTAATAATACTCGAGAAAGGAGGGTACCGAGCCCTAATAATACTCGAGGAATGTAGGGCGTAATGCTCTTTATAACGTAAGATATGAAAGCAAGTTAATACAAAAAGAAAGTATGAAAGTATGAATGAAAGAATATAAGTTTATGTGTATTGTATAATGTATGATTAACTATAACTCACTCAGCGTAGCTGACTTTTAGTATGCACGCAGGTGAGTAAGATGAGGCATCTCGCTTGAGCAGACACGTGGCACTGAATAAGAGGCTGGCATCGGAAGACTCAAGACGTTTAAGTCTAATGTTTGTTTATTTTGAAAGACAAAATGATGTTTTAAGACAAGATGTGTTTTGTTATGAAATGTTTTATGAAAGCTTTTATATTCCGCGAATGTTTTAATTAACTCTGATATTTAGAACTGCGTTTATGAGTAAATCCAACACGAAAGTAGGGCTACCGGTAACGGGGCCTTACATGTAGGGCACACCCTTTGTAGCACCAACACCCTTATGCTTCATGTTTCACTGTGATTTAAAACTCTAAATATGATTAGATACATGAGTTTTTATTGTGTTCTTACACATACATTGTCTCGTATTTCATTTCATCATCTCACGGTCTTGGTTATTTGAAGGTTAGTATAGTTAACAAAAAAACATACTGATAAGTAACTTACATGTTTCTTAATAATAGTATTAAATTATTGTAATAGTCGTCTTCCTTTATATAATTACCCTTCTCATTTTCATATGTCATAAAGTAGTAACTTTTTATTCAAGGATTATGCAAAACCATTCTTGACTAAAAAACTTTTTATATTAGTTTACTAGAAAAGTCATTTACAACATAAAAATCTATTGACTTCTAGTTCACCACCATCAATTCTCTTCTTGTTTTTTTTCCCTCATTACAACAAGAATCTTCTATTTAAGTCGAATGTTTCGAGATACATTTCAAAATCAATATGTGTGTTCTAATGACATTCTCATTTCTAAAAGAGTATCACGTTCAAAACCACTTTTTAAAACAAAGACTATTCTCAATTCAATGGTAACCAATTAATAACTTTTATTACTATTATATGTCTAATAACAAAATTAGACATATCTAACAAATTCGCCATGTAATCCATTAGATAAGTAGCTTAAAACTCGTATACTAAATATGGTGGAAAATGTTGATATATAAAATTCTTAAATCTTTATATACATTTGATTATGAAAAAGGTATTACTTTAACTAACGATTAAAAAAATTAATATATAATTGGATTTCGAAAATACATTAATTGCTATTCATGTAATTTGACTTTCATATACTATATGATTTAAAAATAAAAGATAAATAATCAGATTTCATAATTTATTAAAATAAAGAATAATTTAAAATAAACGTATTTTGTTAGTATAAAAATTATTTTCTTTATAAACATATGATTATTATAAAGAGAGAGGCATACTTACTAAGAGAAAGAAACGGGAAAACATTGAAGGTTAGGAATGTCACATTGACACCACATACCTACTTTACTTAGTAAACGATTTCACTTTCCTCAACAACACATACAATGACATACAAGCTATAAATTCCGAAATAATGTGTAAGATAAACTTACATTTTCCTGTAAGGATTTCGATACCTTTGTTATAAACTTTGACCCCTAACTTCCAAACTTCAACTTTACTAGTTTGTTAGTAAGTCAATTTCATTTGTTAGGGCATGTAATCTAACACTTAAATTCAAATATTCATTAACGTAAAAAATCTTTTCAACAAATTACTATTACAAATTCATATACTAACAAGACTTCACATCGGTTCTCTTTATTCAACCCATATTGATCCATTTAGCCAATTAAACCTAACGTTCCATGCTTAGATTAAGTGTTCAAACATCCATCCATACTTAAGTCTTATAGAACACTATATATATATAACACTTTCATGTGTCACTGTTGTTAAACGGCTAATTTAGCTCTTTTCGGCCCAAATTTGTTTTTCATGTTCGAAGATGAATTACTGCAGACAGACTCACAGAGCATTTCTACAATATAAATACACATGAACAAACAATCGTTTGATTTTATATGTTTTCGAGTCCAGTGATAAACTATAGTACTTGCTTTAACTTTGTCCAATTGTATCAAATTTTATTTGTTATCCGTAATAGAAATATTAGTATCTTTAACGTTCTTAAAGCTAGGGTCCTTGTCTTGTGATGTCATAGATATAGATAAACATTTGACACTCACCTCTGTTGATCAGTTCTTCATGTATGTAATAGAAAACATGGATATTATGATAAACCTATAACTAAAACATACCTGTCACAGCAGAGAGAGGCCACGGCTGATGAGAATGATCCAGACGACATTACAGTCAGCTTGGTCGAGTTCCCCTTTAGGATGTATATTAGTGATGGGGATTAGGGTTCTTGAGAAACCGAATAATAGAGGAAGAGAGAGGCTCACGAATTTGATGTGAGGGTTTAGGGTTAAGTTGTGATGTTAATTAGTCTCTCCATATTTATATACATCCAAGAGGAAACCCTTGATTAGCAAGAAAGGGTAATTTGGTCCATCAACAATTACCTAGCTAATATAATAATAAGGTATAATTTAATTAACTTTGATCTATTATAATATAAATGATCATGTAGGTCATACATAAATATACATATCCATATATTTATTCTTACATTCTCCCACTTGGCCAAATAATCATTTATTATGAGCATTAGATTAGTCTGCAGATTTTAACACTCATTTTAGCTTTAAACTTAAACTGGAGCAGAGAAATACAGTCATTGAATTGAACATCAGCTCAAGACCCCCATTAATCATACTGCAGTCCTTGTTTAAACCCTAAGTAGTTATGATCAAAATTATATAAGTAAGCCCTTCAAATATTTGATTTGTATAATAATTTGTCTATATGTCATTACGCATGCAGAACATATTAAGAGACATACAAAATCAAAACTGAGGAAATGTTATTAAATAAAATGTAAATAAGTACAATATGCAATTAAATAAGGTCTTCAGTAAATCCCATATTAGCAACATGTTCTTCAAAAACTTTAGGTGGGAGACCTTTAGTCATCGGATCCGCTAGCATATTATGTGTACTAATATACTCAATACAAAGCTTATTTTTCTCAACTCGTTCACGCACGAACAAATACTTTGTATCAAGATATAAACCAGCTCCAGTCAAACTGTTACTGTTTGAGAAATTAACGGCAGCTGAATTATCACAATAAAGCTTCAATGGTCTATAAATAGAATTGACTAATTTGAGTCCGGAGATCAGATTTTTAAGCAACATTCCACAGCATGTAGCATAATAAACAACTATATATTCTGCCATCATAGTGGAAGTAGTCGTTAATTGTTGCTTATGACTCCTCCATGAGATGGGCCCGCCTGCTAACATAAAGATATACCCCGAAGTGGACTTCTTGTCATCTTTGCATTTAGCAAAGTCAGAATCAGAATAACCTACCACTTCTAAATTGTCACTTCTTCTATAAGTCAGTTTGTAGTCTTTCGTCCTTTGAAGATATCGAAGCACCTTCTTAGCTGCTTTCCAGTGTTCAAGGCCAGGATTAGTCTGATAACGGCCTAACATTCCAGAAATATAAGCAATATCTGGGCGAGTACAAACTTGTGCATGCATAAGGCTCCCGACTACTGATGCATAAGGTATCAATCTCATTTGCTCCTTTTCAACCTCTGTTTTCGGACATTGGAATGCCCCGAAAACGTCTCCTTTAACTACAGGAGCTGCAGTTGGGTTACAATGTTGCATGATGTAACGAGTAAGGACACGGTCAATGTAGGCCTTTTGAGATAATCCTAAGATTCCTCTGTGTTTGTTTCGGTGAATTTCGATGCCAATAACATAAGAAGCATCTCCGATATCCTTCATGTCGAAGTTATGCGAGAGTAATCGCTTCGACTTATGCAACATGTCTAAACTATTACTTGCTAACAGAATATCATCTACGTAAAGGACAAGTATAGTAAACTTACTCCCACTCATCTTGAGGTAGGTGCATTGATCCACTTGATTCTTTGAAAAACCTTGTTTCTTCATGACTTCATCAAACTTTAGGTACCATTGACGTGATGCTTGTTTCAACCCATATATTGACTTCTTGAGCTTACAGACTAGATGTTCTTGACCTTCGGGTTTATAGCCTTCAGGTTGATTCATGTACACCTCTTCGTCTAAAGTGCCGTTAAGGAAAGCGGTTTCACGTCCATCTGATGCAGCTCTAAATCAAAGTGAGATACTAGGGCCATAACGATTCTTAATGAATCTTTTCGAGAGACAGGTGAAAAAGTCTCTTGATAGTCAATTCCCTCTTTCTGAGTGTAGCCCTTTACAACCAATCTCACTTTATAGCGTTCAACGTTCCCATTTGGATCAAGTTTTGTTTTGAACACCCATTTGCATCCTACGGGTTTGACACCGTTGGGCAAATCTACCAAATCCCAAACGTCATTTTTCCTCATGGAATCAAGCTCATCAATCATCGCTTTATTCCATTCAGAAGACTGATCACTGCTCATGGCTTCATTATAAGAGATAGGATCATTAAGCTTTCCGGCGTCAGCTTCAGTCAGGTAGGTGACATAATCATCAAAGTTAGTAGGTCTTCTAGACCTAGATGACCTCCTGAGTTGATTAGCGGGTTTAGCATTGTCTTGGTTTTGAGTGTTTGATGTGCCTTCATTTTCTGTGATAACGGGTTCTGAGTGTGGAGAAGGTGATGCAAAATGTTCAATTGCATGGGGTACAAGAGGAATAGTCGGAGTTACAATAATCGACGAGTCTCCCCCCACATCTTGTATTTCTTGCAATTCTTCATAAGGGTTAGTACTGCTCCCACTGATCTTGTAATCCTCCAGGAGCACGGCACGCTTGGTTTCTACGATACGAGTGACATGGGAAGGACAATAGAAACGATAACCCTTTGAATTTTCAGGATACCCGATAAAGAAACAGGTAACAGTTTTAGGGTCAAGTTTCTTTAGGAAAGGGTTATAAAGTTTTGCTTCAGCAATACAGCCCCATACTTTCATATAATTAAGACTCGGTTTCCTTCTTGTCCAAAGTTCATAAGGAGTTTTAGGGACAGACTTAGAAGGAACTCTATTGAGTATATGAACGACTGCTTTTAAGGCTTCAGTCCAGAGAAATAGAGGTAAATTAGTGTTGGCTAACATACTGCGTACCATATCCATAAGGGTTCGATTTCTCCGTTCAGCGACACCATTTTGCTGAGGAGTACCTGGCATGGTATATTGGTTCACGAATCCCATGGCCCTTACAAAACTCATAAAATGGACCAGGGGCCTGACCCACATCAGTATGTCTTCCATAATATTCACCTCCTCTATCTGATCTGATAACTTTTATTTGACGATCTAATTGTTTTTCAACTTCAGTTTTATAATCTTTAAAAGTTGTTACAGATTCAGATTTTTCTTTAATGAGGTACAAGTATATATATCGGGAATAATCATCAATGAAAGTGATAAATGAAGTATGTCTAGTTATGCCAGCAATGGGGTAAGGACCACTAATATCAGTATGAATGAGTTCTAATAAATTAGAGCTCCTAGTGGCGCCTTTCTTATTTGTTGATGTCATTTTGCCTTTAAGACATTTGACACATGTTACAAAATCGGTGAAATCAAGATGTGGTAAGACTTCATTCTTCATGAGGCGGGCTAATCGGTCTCGTGAGATGTGGCCTAAACGTTGATGCCACAACATAGAAGAAGTTTCTAAGTCTCATTTCTCTTTAATCTTTGTGAGTGATTCATTAATATTATATGACAACAAAGATTTAGAAAAATTATCATCTAGTTCTAATCTATAAAGACCACTATCCAAAAAGCCATAACCAAACACTTGAGAATTTAAAGAAATAGTAAGTTTGCCACGACCATGAGAAACATCAAAACCGTCCATGTCTAACTTTGGTCCTGATACAAGATTCCGAGTAATCTCAGGAATATATAAGGTATCATAAAGTTTAATACATAAACCCGTTTTCATTATTAATTGTAAAGTTCTCACAACCTTGACTTCAAGTTCTTTATCATTCCCCAGTCTTAGTGTTCTTTGGTTTCTTTTATCCAACTTTCGGATTGAAAGGAATCCCTGAGTAGAATTGTACATGAACCATAGAACCAGAATCAAACCACCATGTATTAGCAGGAACAGTTAAATTATAGGACTCAAGTATCATAAAGAGATCATTACCTTTCTTAGCCAGCCACTCCTTGAAGTCTGAACAGTCCTTCTGCTTATGAATGTACTTCTTACAGAACTTGCAAAAAGGCTTTCCAGTGGAGTTCTGAGAGCTGGTTGAGGCACCTGTATTATTCTTCTGAACTATAGCAAACTCCTTTATTGGATTAGTGTTCTTCCTCTTCTTGGAACTGGTGGCAAGGGAAGCAACTTCAGGTTTGTCCATCTTCATACGCTCTTCCTCTTGCATGCACATAGCGATCAGCTCACTCATAGTCCATTTGTCCTTCTGGGTGTTGTAATTGATCTTGAAAGCTTCATAGGCAGCTGGAAGAGAGGTCATGATGAAGTGCACCAGAAAACCATCACTGATCTCCATGTCTAATCCCTTCAGCTTATGGGCCATGTCGTTCATCATCATAATGTGCCCACGAATGCCACTCCTTCCATCGTACTTAGTAGTCACCAGTTTGAGAACAAGAGTACTAGCGTGCGCCTTAGACGTTCCCTTGAATTGTTCCTCCACAGAAGCCAGACAGGTTTTAGCATTGTCAGAGTCTGGAATGGATCCTCTTATGGGCATGCTAATGGAGTTTTTCATAAGCATTAGAGACATGCGGTTGCATCTCTTCCATTTTTCGAAAAGTAAGTGATCAACAGGAGTGCTATTAGCGGTTAGCTCTGGAGGTTGATCCTCGTTTAGAGCAAATTCGAAATCCAGGAAGGCAAGATTAAGCATAAGAGAGTCCTTCCAGGCAGCAAAGTTATCTCCGGTTAATGATGTGATTCCACCATTCGGAGCTGTTATTGGAATTTATATGAGAATGTTAAGATACTAAACTAGAAGGAATTTAGAGTGAACTAGGGGCAACTTAAACTAATGCAGACATAAATAAGAACCATTTAAATTATGAAGCTGTGATAATAAATATCTATTATTGACATCAAAATAATAGATTAATGTAATTAATAAAATTATACTTAAATAAAAGATAAATCACCTTTGGGCATAATAAAATTTTACTTAAGTATACGTGCAAAACAATTGTAACACATCACCTTTGGGCAGAAGTGAAACAACCATTTTAATTATGCACGAGTTAGTTTTGCTTGGATATAGATGTATCGCATCACCTTTGGGCAGAAGTGATACATTTAAATCATGTTTAAGCTAAACTAACATAGCTTGTATTTAGACTTGAATGATATGTTAGATGTATCACATCACCTGTGGACAGAAGTGTACATCATCATTCATTCAAGTTAAGCTTTTTATATGTTTTGTAAAAGTAATTAATATGAATTTTAAGTATTTACAAAACATTGGTTTAGTTAATACAAAACATTTAAATCATGTTTAAGGGTACTGTTCACAAAAAATTTAGTCTCGGGATATTAGTTTTCTGGTTTGATGCGTCTACGGGTTTTAGTGTTTTCGGAAATCAGTGTTCTCCGAAAACCGTTTTAGCCGTAAACACATACACCCGTAAGTTTATGAACAGCTAATAATGTTTAATCTGAATTCTTAGGGATTGTTTGTTTATCCAAGATTTGATTATAACAATTCAGATAAACCAGATTTTCGAAAACTGTTATGAACACGAATAATCATTAATTTATCAGATTTCGAAAACTGCCAGTTTATATATCAGACGCGATTTAAAAAAAAACGAAAAATTTTTAGGGTTTCTGTCTTTCGTATTTTTTTAATAATGATAATAAAATAAAACGAATTAACAAGAAAAAATGATTTTCTGTTAGGGTTTATCAGTTTTCGGATTTTAATCAAAACAATAAATAAATAATACGAACTAATGAAAAAACGAAAACTGTTAGGGTTTATCAGGTTTTAGTCCATGTCTTCCGGTTAGATCCTGAGTTAATGGAAGACATGAAGAACTGATTAATCAACATCGCTCTTGATACCACATGTTGATCAGTTCTTCATGTATGTAATAGAAAACATGAATATTATGATAAACCTATAACTAAAACATACCCGTCACAACAGAGAGAGAGGCCACGGCTGATGAGAATGATCAAGACGACATGACAGTCAGCTTGGTCGAGTTCCCCTTTAGGATGTATATTAGTGATGGGGATTATGGTTCTTGAGAAACCGAATAATAGAGGAAGAGAGAGGCTCACGAATTTGATGTGAGGGTTTAGGGTTAAGTTGTGATGTTAATTAGTCTCTCCATATTTATATACATCCAAGGGGAAACCCTTGATTAGCAAGAAAGGGTAATTTGGTCCATCAACAATTACCTAGCTAATATAATAATAAGGTATAATTTAATTAACTTTGATCTATTATAATATAATTGATCATGTAGGCCATACATAAATATACATATCCATATATTTATTCTTACAACCTCATCTAGAATGTGTAGCATATTCATTTGGGTCATCTAAAAAGTAATGCGGTATATATTGTTTTAAAATAAGCAATGTTAATGAATAATATATATTATGATTACCATGTGTGTGAAACTATGAAAGGGTAGTGGATAACTGGATTTGTTGATAAGTTGAGTTATATACACCTAGCAGTTTACATCAAAATAGAACACGTACCAGAAGTTATATTTACTAAAAAGCTTTATCAAAAGAGTGATAATAAAATATATATATATAATGTCGAAATATACCTTTCTTGTCCATTAGTGTCGCCATATATTGAGTTTTCACAGTATTTTGCCAACCCTGGCATTCCGATAAGCAATTTTAATCATCGACTTTGAATAAGAAAAAAAAACAACTTAGAAACTAACGGTTAGGTTTTGATTTTTAATAAAAAACGAAATTTTAAACCGATTTGTACCTTTTCATTGAATTTTATGTTTTATAAACTTGGATACTTGTAGGGTGCAAACTTTAGCTAGCACGGAGCTCAAGCTCGGCTCGTTTTGACTTTTATTTCTATAGCTCGAACTCGGCTCGTGAATGTTTTCCACGCTCGAGCTTGGCTCGGGCTCGGCTCATTTACTATTTATTAATTATTTTTTATATATTTTTAGTTGTTTTTATATTTTTGTCAATTAAAATATAATATATAACATAATATATATTATTTAGATTTTTTGCTAATTTATTAATTATTATATACATATATATATACATGTAAATATATATGCGTATATTTTATAGAATATATACAAATGATAGGCTCGTTTAGGCTCGTCAGCCTGCTCGAGCTCGATATATGAAGCTCATGCTCATATATTAAATGGGCTTACTTTTAGGCTCGAGCTCGTTTAACGTTAATCAATTCTATTTTGTTTAGTTAGATGATCTTATAAATCATTTAAATGTAGGCATCTTTTATTAACTCTTAATATTTTTGGCAAAAAATGTGCATATTCTATTAATTATTAGTTTTTAAAATTATTAGGCCCAACTTATAATATCATGAGTTAAATTTCTTTGGCCTGAAAATTACTAGCCCGGTTAGCAAAACAGAAAAACCGAAAACCCAAAATTGAAAAAAGCCCAAAACCAACGAATTTTGAAAAAAAAAACGACACTTTGGTTGTCAGTTCGGTTTTAGCCCAAAACCGTGACGAACCACACCATACACACCCTCTAACAAACCTCAATAAGTGATTTGATTTGTTGACTACGAAATCTCCCACTAAATATGTATCAAGTAAATAAATAATCAAAGCCTTCATCAATGGTGCATAATCAGAAGCGTTGGAGTTTGGACAACAATAAGATGTGTGTCATATATAAGGGGTGGTAGTTTATAATAAGACTCAAAACATGACACGAAAAGAATCATGTTTTGTGTTAGCCTGGAAGGATAACACATTGAATAAAAATTAAAATATTTTATGTTTACTACTTGGGCTTGATGAACTTTATACGAGCACTCCCACAGTCCAACTTGCGGCTATGAGGCCGATGAGCCCGACAAAACACAAGGTGATGTTGTTAATGGGTCAAGGGCTCAAATCAAAATTATTATGGGCTTGCTATGGTTTAAGCATAATCCAATATTCCAATGCTTCGAAAATGGATCTTGTAGAGTTGTAGAGAGCATATTTCAAGAATCAATAACCAACATAGACAATTAGCGTTTTGATTATGATTACTTGTAATTGTTTTCCTTAATGAAATTCGAGTATTGTAATGCTTTTTAATAGTTTTATTTATTGTTTAGTAGTTTTTTTTATTTTAAATGCTTTATTTTGAATAAAAGTTGACGGATAGCTAGGAGTGTGAAAGATGGACATTTTCATGGTTTTGGAATGGTTAAAGAAGGTTATGACTTATGAATGATGAAAAAACGCTACGATGATGTGTAATGATGATGATGTAGTCATGTAGATGAGAGAGGAATGAGAAAAAAGAATTGCCCACCCTAATCAATTACATTTTAAAGAAAACCAAGTCTTATTTCTTAAGATTAATTAAGATTTATTGTTAAAATTATTATATAATGGTAAGGGTGATTATAATATCCCTGTTGAAACATTCTACTTTATAAATGATTAAAAATTAAACATATGTCATTTTATATTTTTAAAACAATATCTCCCCTAAATCAAACTTTTAGGTGGTCAATTAGGAATTTAAGATGATGAACTTTTAGAACGATTAAACCATTGTCTAGTTATTCTTTAATCATTTTGTTAAATAATGTATGTTTATATTTGGCCTACAAGTGATTTTTCAAACTTTCACCAACCAAGCTTTGTCATTAATAATTAATTTAAGGTAAAGTAATTAATCATGCATTCCACTTTGAATGCAAAGGGATACAAGGGATAAGATGAAGACAAGTAGTATGATTACTTTAGGGTTGGACATGACTTGATAAGATTTTGAGAGTAATCTTGTTTTCCAAAATAAGTATAGCAATTATAGGATTATGCACAATATTTTATGCATAATGTGTTATCACATGATCTTTTATAAAATTGGTCATTTCAACTTTTAACAAAAACTTTTTATTAACTTCTTTATTATTCAAAGAGCTCGGCTTTTTAGATTTTAAGACTCCATATTTCTTAGGCTTAAAATATCTCATATCAAATGTTCACTAGTGCTTATTTTTTTTTTTCTCGCGACAACAAAGATTCTTAAAAATTCTTATATTTCCACGTTACTAACACTTTTTATATTATTTTCATAATCAAATTATTTTTTTTCTAAAAATTGCAATTTTTTTCTTTATGAGTTACCAAATTTTAATGTGTATCCTTTACTTTTAAAATTGACAAAATTTGTACTTAATATTTCAAATTGACAACATTTGTACTTAATGTTTCAAATTGACAACATTTGTCCTTTGGCTTTAAGCGAGTTAATTTTCTTCGTTAATTTTAGTTTGTGCAAGGCACATAAGGATGGTTTTGAATTTTTACACATTTATTCTAACATACAAAATATAGCATCATCACTCCCTTTAACCATATTCGATCAAAAAATCCAAGACGACCACCACTACCACCCACCCCACCGCCACCAATTAGCCGTCCATGTGCGATCAACTTGAAAAAATTCATACAAATATTAGCGTATGAGATGACAAACCTAAAACTCCAAAAAAAAGGTTCGGTGGGTACTACATGCCAGTCAACATATATTTTATCAAATCTACGTATATTTGATGTAACTTAAACGCACGCGCATCATTTAGATTTTGGGAAGTTGCCTATTGTCCCGGCTTAAACTGGTGAAACCATTAGAGAATTTAGAGGGGGTATGCCCTAACGTTACGCGTAATGGGTAATACCCATTAAAAGACATTATGTTGCCACATCATCACTCTTTTTAAGGGAAAAAAAACATATGTAATGGGTAACATCCATTAATGCTTCTGTAATCATTACCACTTCAAGTAACATATGACGTTATTGTAGAAATATTCATGTCCCTTCACACACATTTGGTGCTCAGGAGGATGGTATATGAGCTTTAACCACCCCTATAATACCTCATTACATTTAGCCTTAACTATTGTCTTCTTACACACCATTGTACATGATTTGGATATGGATGATGTTTTGAAACATATAAAAGCCAAATAAAAGTGTATACAAACATTCATATCAAATTAAAGAGCATGCTATAAATTTTAAAATATGCCATTTTATTTATAATAAGACATTGGCATATAAATGAAACTATACCACGTGTCAAATGTAAAACAAATTTTTATAGTTACTTATTACACCCTTCTGTGTATATAAAGTTGTTTAAATAAACACACTTTAAAGAAATAGACTATATAGTTTTGTATATAAAGTTGTAGATGTTATTTGAAATATTAACGAGCTTTAATAAAAGAGTGAAACAACTAATTCACGTACCCCGATTTCGGATACATATATTTTTGCTAAGATTTCGATCTCACTGTTTTTTAGGTAGTCATTCAAATGTGAACACTTAAACTTTCACAATTTTTATATTCAATATATTTTGTCCATAATGTAATCTCATCACGGGTTATGAGCCAGGGTCTCCGGATCCATGTCAGCAGCCCGATCAGCATACTAGCCAGTGGGCCTGGCCCATATTTTATAAAAGATCAGAGATGGTAGAAATTGATATTTCATTTCTTTGATAACATATAAATACACAATTACAAAGAGTAATTACAGGAGAAAAATATGCTAAACATTAACTATCAATATTGACCAAGATATATAAATAAACTTTACATATTTGAATTAAATCATATTAGGAAATAGCAATATAATTTGCCGAGATATATGTCATTCCTTAACACATTTATCCTACCTTTCAAGGTCAAACTTTAGGCTTATGAACCCTCAAAATACGGGGATTTGATATGGAAAGAGAGGGGTGGGGGGTATGGTGGTGGTGGTGGTGGTGGTGGGTGGGGTGGGGGGGGGGGGTGTTGAACCATACGGAAGGTCTCACCTAGGCTCCTTTTTTTCAATAGCATTTGAAGCTACAACCAATACCTGGGTGAGCATTTATGAGACGAGATGTCAACCATCTATACGAATTTTGACGTTCAATGTCTGACTGCCTAGAAACACCAGAGACCTTGAGATCCAAAGCCTTAACCATCCCCCATGCCATTGGACCACACAAACTACCCCACCTAGACTCCTAATATGATATGTTGTTGTAGACAGTCTATTTTTTGTGATTTTGCCAAAATATGTCTATTCATTTTAAACGTTTTTAACTAAACTTATTTAATAAAAAGCCGAAGAGGCTATCATGGAGGTAACACCACCATGGCACCAGATATATCACCAACACACCAAGATATACATTGAAACCCAGAAAATGCCAAAACATTCAAACCAACTACAATTAACCACGTTGTACTATATTAAACATTTAAACCTTCTCAACTTATCTCAATTGACTGAAAGACTTCTTGCCTGGTTTCATGTCCAAGGAAACCAAGATACTTAGGGGCTATTTGGTTCATTCAGATCTGAATGAGCCTCTGTCCCATTCAGCAACATTCTGAATGATTCAGACATAATTTTAACCATTCGGATGTTTTTCTATTTGGAACCAAACAGTCTGAAGTCTGAATAAATCAGATGTTTACATCTGAATGGTTCCATTCAGATGTAAACAAACAGCCCCTTAATGTCTTCAACAATCTTGACAAGAGATGTGGATTTCTCCCTACTAAATCCTTATGCGTCTTCCATAAACACCTCAAAGTAGTAAAAATAATGCAATGTACTGCCTTTGCCTTCTTCTCGAGAACCTTTAAAAACTTGTACATCTCCAAGAGACATGTAACACCAAAAGCATAAATGTTCAGTCTCAGTTATTGATTAGTTGTACACGATAAGTTCACTTTACCAAGTTAATAATAATATGGACCAAGTTTAATGAAGACTTACTGACAAAATTAGAAGATTTCAACACATAATAGATTTTTACTCCTGATACATATTTCTAATTCCCATGCTTAATGGATTTAACTTTTATTTTCTATTAAAAGTATAATGAAACATTTGGTTCAATCATATAATCATTAAGATTGGTTGGCTTTTAATGATTTGGTTGATTCAATTTCGTAAATATATTTAAAACCGAACCAATATAAGTTGATTATTAAAGATATTGAAATTTAAAAACCCCGTCATTAATTTTATAATTTCCTTAATTATTACAGTTTGATGTTTTATATTGTTTGATTGATTAGCTTTTCTACTTGTCAAGATTATGCTAAGGAAAGATGGACCTCATAATACTAGTATTATGATATTAGTTTTGGGTTTAGTGTTTAGTGAGAGAGACAAAGTCTTTTAAACATCAAAAATTCTGGTTCAAATTCAAGTGAAATAAATTTGAATTTTAAAGACAGTACTATGATGTCGAATAAGAAAATATATGTTTAAAAGAACGTGGAAATATAAGATTTTCCTGTCACCCAATTGGCACCATTTCTTCAAAATGTAATGATGGTAAAAACTAAAAACAATTGACCTAATGATAACTTAATTCATGGGCACACCTAACAATGACTAAGACATCCACTTCTTTGACCTCACTAGACACTCAATAGATATTTAGCAAGTTCTAAAAGGTAAGGCCGGAAGTTGGCCAACAACAAAAACGAAGTTAATACAAAGGAAAACACAAACAGAGAGAGACTTTTAGGATATGAAATTTGAGAAATTAAATGTTCCATGGGATTGTTGACAATTAGATTATTGACATTGAAACTTGTTTTTTCAAGCTGTATTTTTATAAAGAAAAAAAACCACGTAACTAATAAGAAGATAGAAACAAAGCAATTATACAACTTATAACGAAAAATTTGTGAAGTTAAAACTACACCAAAGGGACTACTTTATTGAGGGAATACTTGCCATGTTTTTTTTACACATACATATGCATTAAGCTTAAAACTATTGACGGGTTTATACTTCTATATAACACACAAATGCTACTTCTAATCAAACAATAAAACAATTAATTAAAATAATAAGCAAAATGCATCTTAAACTTTAAAATAAATATAAAGTAAACTTAGACTTCAAGAAAACTAGATTGCCCCTTTAACTTTAGTCTCCAACACCACAGCTTGCACCGATTTGTAGTTGATGAGGACAATCTTGCACCAAGCCCAAATATAACTCTAGATTCCTTTTGTAAATGGACACGTTGGCGGAAGGTGATTTGTCGATTCCACTGATTGATCAAAGAAGACACAACCAGTATAGTTTGTATTGATACCCTGTCGCAATAGTGAATCTCGAGTGGGATTTTTACTTAACACCATCCGCCACCCAACACAACTGACTTTAACCACTATCCATTTTATCCAACTATGCGAGTATGAACGGGCACTAAACATACGTTTTTAAATTATTTGTCAATGAGATATATAGCATGGAACTCACCCGAATCATCGCCCAACCAATACCATCAATCCCTGTGGATTCTTATGCTCAAGTTGTTGAGGATAGATCCTATTTGTTGAAATTTCAATAGGTCTTTCATAGTTCTTAACGTGCATTCCATTTCCAATTTTCCACGACCATACACTCTCGTTTAATACTTTTTTTTAACCCTAATCGTGATATTGCGATTTTTCTCTGATTCAAGAGCAAAAAAGTCTTTAATTTTACCTTGATTTTTTCAAGTAACATAATTCAATGTACTTTTCATACAATTCTCATTCATCTTTCTTATGCCACCAACATCGACACTATTGTTGTAGTTGTCATTAACTCAACCAAGAAATCGACTCAAGCTTAATGAAGCCTTAATGTTGAATATCAAGCTTAAAAAGCTAGTAATCATACGATTATGCTACGCTCAACTCTACCTGTTATTATAGTTTTCATATAGGTCTACTTTTCATATAGTTGTAGACCTGTAAATGAATCGAACATTCTTTGACCCGCTCGTATACACCCGGGGCTCTAATTGAAACAACTACATAACATAAGGGGTCTAGTTTCAACCCCCCTATAAAATCTTCAGTCCACTCCAAATCATTTTCATTGTTGCAAAATTTATAATCTTGCACTGTTGTTTGTTTGTAGTCACACCTCCCAATCACAACCCATCATTTCTTGTAGACTCTTCTAATATCACCATCACCATCACCATCACCCTCCACAATCATCAATAAACAATTTCAAACCCATCATTACAAACATCTGTCTGTCTATGATACAAACAATGAGATTTCAAGAACATATACCCAACAACAACAAGACAACAGACAACAACAGACTATCGTTTGGTTCTAGAGAACAAACAGTTTTAGAATATTAAAGTTTCAGTTCTTGAGTGATTGATTGGTTGTTCAGCTGATTAAATGATGTCTCCTGGGATTAATTTAGTGATGACTGTAATTGGGTTTACAGTGAGTACTATGTTCATAGTGTTTGTGTGTACTAGATTGATCTGTGCTCGGATTCATTACATATCTGCAAGAAGATCTATTCGTATGTCTTCTGGATCTGATCTAAACGCTGTAAGTATTATTATTATTATTATTTATTAGTTTATTAATTCTCTAAATTTAGAAGCACACGTGTCCGGTGGCGGATACAGGATTCTTTTCCTATGGCTCACCTTTTTTCGTGGTATCGGGTCGGGTCGGAGTACATAATAATTGTTCAATTTGAAGTTTGAACAAAACTGACCGCCGACAAAAGGTGAGCCCACATAAAAAAAAAAAGTTAGAATTTTCGGGTCGGGTCATAATGATTGTTCAATTTGAACAAAACTGGCCACAGAAAAAAGGCGAGCCTAAATAAATAATGTTAGAATTTTCGGGTCGGGTCATAATAATTGTTCAATTTGAACAAAACTGACCACCGGATAAAGGTGAGCCCACAGAAAAAAAAACGTTAGAATTTTCGGGTCGGGTCATAATAATTGTTCAATTTGAACAAAACTGACCACCGGATAAAGGTGAGCCCACAGAAAAAAAAAAACGTTAGAATTTTCGGGTCGGGTCATAATGATTGTTCAATTTGAACAAAACTGACCATAGAAAAAAGGTGAGCCCACAGAAAAAAAAACATTAGAATTTTCGGGTTGGGTCATAACGATTGTTCAATTTGAACAAAACTGACCACCGAAAAAAGGTGAGCCCATAGAAAAAATACGTTAGAATTTTCGGGTCGGGTCATAATGATTGTGTTAATTTGAACAAAACTAACCACCGAGAAAAGGTGAGACCACAAAAAAAAAACGTTAGAATTTTCGGGTCGGGTTATAATGATTGTTCAATTTAAACAAAACTGACCACCGAAAAAAGGTGAGCCCACATAAAAAAAAGTTAGAATTTTCGGGTCGGGTCATAATGATTGTTCAATTTGAACAAAACTGACCACCGAAAACAGGCGAGCCCACGTGAAAACGTTAGAATTTTCGGGCCAGTTGGGTCAGGTTAGTAATTAATATTATCGGTCTAGTCGGCCGAGTACTCTGCCTTGAAAAGTAATTATCGGGTACTCGCGGACTGGACCGAGTACTAGCAACTCCTCAGTCGACCAACCTGACTGCACCTATTGACTTTTGCAACCATGGGTCAGGTATTTAGTATTTTAGGAGTATTATTTGAAGAAGATGAGGACTCAAATTTTGATAATTTTTTTAAATAATTGTTTCATTAGTCCAAAATTTCGAGTTTCAAATAATGTCTCCAAAAGATAAGTATTCAATTGCTAGCTTTCTGGCTGTCCTTTGTAATTCTGGTACTGTGAACATGGGTGTGTGATAAGTGGTTTTTAAGGAATAACTTTAGGTGAATAGCTGGCCAAAAGTGTGAATAAAACTATAAAAAGGTTTTCAAAATTTATAGTCATGTGATAATTCATGAAGTTGTACTCATGTTGGTAAAGACTTTTATATAATATTACCAGATTAAGCATCTAGTTGTGCAACTTTAAACGGAAAGAAGACTATACTAAACGATTATTTCGTGTAAGAGATATCAACCCTAACCCGGACATACTTTAAATATCATGTAACCTGAACGCTACTTGTTTAACATATGTATCTAAACGAGTCAAACAGGTTGTAAAAGGGTTATAATCAAGTTGTAAACCTGTTAAACAGGTTGGTAAGTTGTAATAAATGGGTTAAACGTGTCATAAACGGGTTGACTGAACGGCCTGTTTAATTAAACGGATTAAACTAGGCATCCTAACACGAACCATTTAATGAAACAGGTAAACATGTCAACCCAGACACGATTTCTTTATTAAATATATTAGACACGACAACTCAAAATACGGTATTTTCATGTCTTGTTTTTTATCGTGTCAAGAATTGACAACCCTGATTTCGTGTATGGAATGTGTTAAATTCTCATTGTTTTTCACCTATGTTTTTGTATCGATTATTCTATTTTACAAATTGGTCAAGGCTCCAATTATTGTGTTTCATGGTTTCTACTTTCGACGATGGCTCACATGTTTATCTATGATTAATTTTTGCCTTTTGTGTTGTAAGCGGGAGTGTGACATGCGCGGCGTTGACTCTTTTGTTGCAACAAGCTTCCCAACAAAGAAGTATAGCGATCCGTTCTTTTCTTGTGTAAAAGATGCTCAGTAAGTATACCTTTTAAAACTACCTAAATTAAACTTTGTAAAGAGGATAATGCTTTCTGCAATGTAGCAAAAAAAATTGCATTTTTGAATCGAGTGGTTTTTTAAGGTCTTGGTCTATTTGATAAGAAATTAATCTTTATGTTCTATAAAAATGCAAGCTTTATACAATTCTATCTTATTTTATTTATCAAGATTCTATAGTGACATTCAATTTTCTTGTCAAAACTTATATTCCCACAACAACCTTGAAGTTGCAAAACAAAAGATGCTCAGTTTGACTTGGAAAGGTCAAACTTTTTTCTTGAACTGTTTGTTTGCTTCAATGGATCAATGATGTGACATGTGAGCTATATTGAAAGCAAAGTAAGAATGTCAAGTTAATACTTAAATCTCTTTAACTAGAAGCTATCAACTGCATATTATCCACAGATTCCATCTTAAAAAATTGCACTGCTTGCGGTGCGCACATATGATGTATATATGTGTGAACCCTCGGGTGGGCAAAAGTGAAATTGCACTAATTTTGACGTTATTTTACTAATCTCATGAAAATAACGTTGAAAGTGGCGAAAGGTTAAGCAGATATCATGTGGTGGCGTTGATAGCCGAAAGGCAAGGGTACATGCACCAATCGGCCGGTGTCCCGATGATTGAGTGTTATGTGCCTTATGTCCTAGGCGTGATGCAAAACTACTATTGAGCCGGGGGTCTCACCAGAAGCAGCCTCTCTATCCCTATGGGGTAGAGGTAAGACAGTCTACATCTTACCCTACTCAGACCCTACCATGACCTTGCTATTGATGGGATATACCGAGTACGATGATGATGATGATGATGATGATGATGATGATGATGATGATGATGATGAGAGCAGCCACAACTATATTGGTTTGATTGAGATCAGATGATCCAAAAGCTTTGAAACACATAGCCTACACACGGATATCCTAATCATGGTTGTAAAAATCCCGATGCCGATTAATCGCTAGTCGGGGCTGATTAAATAGATCAAAATTGAAAAAAAAAATTATATATAAAATATCGTGTGTGTGTGTATGTATATTTGAAAAACTACATATAAATTGAAAGCCGATTAATCCTGATTAATTGCTAGTCCCGACCCCACAGCTGTCTAGCGATTTCTACAACACTGATCCAAATTAACCCTAACTGAAGCCTATATGAGAAGATCATATGAGAGATGAGTAAACCCTAGAACACATAGTTTGGGTGGAATTATAAGATGAGCTGTGAGAATCAATAATTGGAAGTGTAAGATGTAATGAAATGAATCAATCGATCTACCTAATCGTATCAAATAGAGGGAATATAATAAAGTATAATTATGTGCCGTAAATTGTGAGATGAAGAGAAGATGATGGATGATACCTGAAATGGAATTAGGGTTTGATCCGTGGGATGTGATATGGTTTTGCTTCGTGAGCAAGATGAAGGAGTCTGGCGGAGAATACCTGTCAAGACTTCTTTTTAACACGACTCGACTCGACTCAGATGATAATTTTGTTTTTCTATTTTGACCCTCCGACAATTGAAGTTTTTGTTGGTTTAAACCCCCAGCTCGGTTAAAAAATTTCAATTGGTCCAAGATCTTGTATGAGAATATTACTATGTCGGTTTCTCCTCTAGCACACGAGTAAAAGATTAAAGAATATAGAAAATTGTCAAATATATATATACGAATGACATAATGAACATTATTATTTTATAAATTATAATATATTACATAATAAATATTAATAAATGCTTAAATTGCATATTTTCTAAAATACATAGATTATTAAAAATAATTTGTATTTGTTTTTAAAATAAATCAAAATGAAAGGTTGTAAATATATACATATTAATTAAACCATAATAGATAATGAAGTAAAATTTGTTAAATGAGAAACTTGTACACTTAACATACTATGTGGTGAATATGTCTTTCTTTTAATAGTATAGTTAAATTTATAGAGTTAAATATATTATTTCGCTATGAGTACAAATAGGTAGCGTATTTTGCTAATATAAATGCTTTATAAGTGAACTAAGGAAATAATCTTTACTGTCTCACACGTGAAAAAAATTAAAGTTTTTAGTCGCATATAGTATTTCATGAGAATTTAGGAGTGTCATTAAAGTTGATCTTAATCAAAATATACACATGAAATGTTCATTTTTACTAAGTTTTCAGTCGCATATACAATTTCACAAGAATTTAGGAGTGTCATTAAAGTTGATCTGATTTCAAATCATATAAAGTTATACCTCGGTTTTTGATATTTTTTTTCTTTCAAAATTGCATGTACGAGGTTCAATGACCCTAATTTTGAATGCTTACCCTTTGCTTATACGTGTACTCGTAAGTGGCCATTAACCATCATTTTCACGCTTTGCTTATATAACTGGAGTTTAGCATAAGGTCCTCATCTCATAGGCATATTAGTTTAATGCATAGGTCAAACTACCCCATAGACGTTGCTTCATTTGGAATTCACCAAGTTGATTTATATGATCTTCAACAACAATAACCAACGTAGCCAATAATATCCACTCATAACGAAGGCACGAAGCTATATGGGTATGTAGAGAGTGGGATATAGACAAATATATATGGATATGAAAATACATATAATTGAAAACATAGTGTGTCTCTCATGAAATCTAATACTAAACAAATAGCATTAGTAAGCTATAAATAACAAAAATATGGTGAAAAGAAAATACTAACAACGGACAAAAAAAAAAGTAACGGCCTCCAAAAACCAAAAGCATAAAAAAAATTAAGTCTCTTAAACAAAGGCAAGTCAAATTTATACCTTTCATATAAAAAGTCTATAATCTTAATCCTAAATCTCTACAAAGTCCTGTCATTAATCATATATAAAAAAAGGTACGTCTATCAAACTATATGTTCATTTTTACTAAGATTATCATCTTATAAGAAGCTAGTCGTGTAAATTTACCTTATATCATTGCCAAAATTATTTTCAATGGTGATTAATCATTTTCTATAAGTTAGTGATGGTTACAAATTTACAATATAGTTTGACATAAAAACTACTTTATATCAAAATTGATCACATCTTATAAAATAACTTATATTTGATGATAAAGTAGTACATTTTCCAACCAAAAGATTGTGAGTTTAAGACTTTAAGTAATGCAGAATGCATGTGTGAGGATTAAAAAACCGTTAACACTCTATGAAACCTTAGGTGTTGCTAGCACACACTTCTAATATCTACATAGATGAATAGAACCAATCGTCAATCATGAATCGACTAATTTTCCAAAAAATTTTCGGCTCATTTTCTTGAGTTGGGTTGTTGGTTTAATATACGCTATATGTTTGTTTCGATTCTCTCTTGCAAACCAACACCAATACTAATACAACAAAGTCGAGGCTATTTATTTAAAATTTGTATATACAAATTTCTTTTTTACTTTACAGGACTCGAACCAATAACCTTTATGTAGTTATGAGCTTTGTTCTAATACTGGACCATTAACCGTATAACAAGTTAGGGACTATTTAAGTCCTCAAATGTTAATTTGAGAATTTATACCAAAACTAGTGTTAAACAAAATTGAGAATTTATACCAAAAAGTGAAAATTTATACTTTTTGACTTTGGTTTCGACATTTTATCATATTTTAGTTAACTAAGACAATTTAATGATTTGGACGAAATTGGCAACAATTGAAAGACCTCGATGGTCCAGCTGTAAAAATCAATTTTTTTAGATGAAAATCGCATAATTAATCAAACCTCAAGAATGACTTTGACACTTTACTATTTGAATAAAATATATTTAGCATACCGGTAATGTGATCATTGAGGTTTTCTCTAAGGGTTTCCTTCCTGAGGAAATCATGATTTCGAGTCTTGAAGGGAAAACAACATGATTCATAAGTTTAACTTTACAAGCTTAAAAAGTAGCATAGAAATTTGTTTTTCAATTTTTTTTAAAACAAATTTCTTTTTCACCTAAAATCTCCTAATCTTATACGTACGTATTTAACCTATCACCTTGATTTTAAAAGAATAAACACCATTAGATTATAGGTAGAAATTTTATCTCATAAAACCAGTGATCAATGTCATCAAATGTTACAAAACTTGTTATTTATCTTTACACTTTTTGAAGAATTTCTTCATATGACGACATTATTCCCTATATTTTTCTCCGGTGGGACCTTCAGTGGTTACTTTATAAAAGAAAACAATCCAAGGGCACATCAACAAATACATCAAAACCCAAGGACAGGAGAGTAATTTCACCTTCATTTAAACAACCCAACCATTACTTCAATAATAATAAGATAATAATATTAAATAATAATAATAATAAATATAATTATAATCCCGGAATCTTATAAAGAACACCCAACACTCCATCATCCTTCTGATAATAATCGATTACACGCACCACCAATTCCCAGGTATTTTTTTATTTAATCAGTTTTGATTGAATTTGATAACCGTAATCGGTGATTTGATCAGTTTTGGTGTTTGTTAACATTTCAGAGAGAATTAATCAGCAATAATAATAATAATAATAATAATAATATGGTGTCGGCAAACAAGGAAATGGTGGTGTATTGCTTTGATACTCTGGTGGCCCACTTCAACGGCGAACAAGTCCCACCTCCTGCTTTCGATGAAGACGGTCAACAGTAATAATATTATTATTAATATTAATATTATCCATCACTTATTGATTTACTGGTTTTGAGTATTAGTGATAAATGTTATACCTTTTTTGGGGGGTTTTGTGGTTAATTGTAGAGGTTCACGTTGCAACCGGTTAACCGAACCCAACCCGACATCGAGCTGGTTTGGGACCGATAGGAATCGTAGGTTCAGGACCGGTTTATAGTTTTCGAGATTGTAACCGTTTAAATTGAACCGAGACCGGCCAAACCGGTCCAGAACATGCCATAAACTGATTAAAAAACCGGTTTTAATATGAATCGAAACTGATCATAAATTGGTTTTGACTTTTTTTGTTGACCAAACCGAACCGGTTTGTGCACCTCTAGTTAGTTGGCTGCTTCTGTAAGACCGTAAAAAGCGAACTTTTACTTCTTTCAGTTAATTTACACGAGTTGTATACGGTACGTATAACACCTTATGCTTGGCCATTAACATCATCGCCATATAGGGTCATACCGCATATGACCCGTATGATTTGGTGAAAAAGTCATAAGCTCATATGAATTATCAGTGGTGTATGGATAGCATGTTAGTGGTGTTTCTTTAAAACCGAGCCTACGCAGTCAATATCAGTGCTTTAGCAATTATCGGACCTCTAGCTGAATATTAGTCAGAATATCGGTACCAATAATATCAATGATATGACCGATATTGGACCAATATATCACCGATTTTCCCAATATGGCGATATCAGTTTTAAGTCTTAATTGTTGATTTTTAGTGTTTAATGTTAGTGTTTTAACTTTTAAGTGTTAATTAGTTCCTACTTGCTACAATTGTTAGTGTTTCGCAAGTTGCAAAAGGTTAATTTGTTACTGGTAGGAGAGTATACTGAATTGCTAATGTTAAATTGCAATACATATATATATATATATATAATATAAATTTTGCATGATATTAAAATTACCGATATCCCACTGCGATAACCGATATCGGGTATTTTTCCACATTAACTGCATAGAACCGAGCTTTATAATCTCTGTTTGGAGAATCAACACGTGTTTATCCCCTTCGCCTTTGACACTTTTGGTTTCTTAGCTCCGGATGCCGTGGACCTTTTGAATAGGGTTCAGAAAGTTGTGTATAGTAACGTATCAGCCCATAAGAATCAAAACTTTGTTTTTAGTCGGATTAGGTTTGCTATCCAAAAGGGGGTTGCGGCGCAGCTTGTTGTCCGCTTACCTGCCACTTCATTGTAAATCATTTGGATGTTTCTATGAAATATAAAAGGATCTAGTTTTAAAGAGAAAAAAAAAATCTCTGTCACAAGATGGTAATCATCATGATTGAGTAATATTTTAGACATTTTAATAATATAAATTCGAAGATTGAAACTTTCTTGTAATGGAGGCCATATCTGGATATTGTGATTTCAGCCCATTGTTTGTCACTTGGAAGAAAGCGACTAATGGCGAGGAACCTCATTTACGTGGATGCATTGGGACTTTGGAAGCTCGCTGCATAATAACCGGCTTCAAGGATTATGCCATAATAAGGTAGGTCTTCTACCATTCATAATTAGCATAAAATGCATGTCTGATTACTGATATGTCATTATCACTTGATCGCTTCCAAAACACAATGCCAAACAACTCTATGGTGTATAAACAGGCTCACTAACCTCTTAATCGAGATAAAATATGATGAAAGTCAATAATGGGTTGTTATATATTACCTACCTGCAAGGTTAATATATTATGTGTTTTTTTTCTCACAGTGCTTTTAGGGATCGGCGATTCCCACCGATCCAAGCTAAAGAATTACCGTACTTGCAATGTACAGTTTCCCTTCTTACTAATTATGAAAACGCTGCTAATTATCTCGATTGGGAGGTACTGTACATTGTACAAGTCTATTTGACTTCTTTTATTTTTTTTAATTACATGTATATAAAAAACAACTTTATTTATATATGTGTATTTGAGTTCGTTTTTACTTTGTTTTTAAACTGTTCTTGAGCCCATCCTATCTTGCAGGTCGGTAAGCATGGAATTATAATCGAGTTCACCGACCCCAATAATAATACCAAGCGAAATGCCACATACCTACCCGAAATTGCTTCTCAAGAAGGTTAGCTTTTGGTGCTGAATGCTGATGGTTTTTGTTAATTTTTTTTCTTTTAATTTATATTATTAAAACAAATTGTTTTTAGGTTGGACAAAAATAGAAGCCATTGACTCGTTGATGAGGAAAGCTGGGTACAATGGCACCATAACTGAATCAGTTAGGAAGCGTATCCAGCTAACCCGATACCAGAGCACATTATTTACAATGCACTATGGCGATTATGTGAGCTATGTGAAGAAAACTCGAGGCGGTGAGCCGTCTGTTGTTGGTATCAAATCACATTGACTGGTCGGAACCATAAATGTATTTTGGTTCTGAAGTAATTTAAGAAAAAAAGGTGACCCGTTAAGGGCGGGCAAATCCAACCCGCCTGCATACTTAAGAATTGTGGTCAAGTTGTAAGTAATTTTGTAAAATTTGGTGGACTTGTATGTAAAGTCCACTGATGCTGCCATGTTGGATTTTAATGTTTGCTGGCACTAAAATATTGCAAGTGTGTTTTATTTCAGTGTGTTATGTTGTTCTATGACTTGGTGGTTGCCATTGTATTGGACTTTTGACATTTGACTTTTGACTTCAAAGTTTTGATGCTTGACTTGGCGTTATAAACGACTAAGATTAAAGATTCTTAGTTTTGGTGTTATAACCAAATAGATGTGCTACGATGAGATCTGTTATGTGGTTGTCGCTTTAGGCTAAACTCACATAAAGGTGAGTAAAGGTGGCAATTTTCGTTAAGACATGAAAATGATCTGGTTTTGGTTGTCATATCTGACCGGTTTAAAAAGGGATCATGTATGGGTTAACATGTTTAACCGGTATAATTAAGCAGAACCCATTGATAACCGTCGTTCAAGTCAATCAAAAACCTAGTTAAACTATATAGATAGGATAAGTAAGGTATCGTATCCACCAGGAGTATATGGTCAATGTAATCGTGTAAACAATTTCAATATTATGAAGTAACAGATTTAGTGCTGAACACAAACGCAGTTAAGTTGAATTTAGAAAACTGAGCAACGTACAAGTAAACGAGTATTAAGCAGTTAACAAAGCAAACCACACCTGGGAATTCAAGTAAACAACCAAACAGTATCTCATGCAACCTAACAAATTGATTATTAACGATTAACTAAAAACTGATCAACCAGACGAAACCTGAGACGCCAACAATTACTTTACACACGACACTGGTTATCAAACAGTCCTTGCCAGTGTGACTCAGTTAAGGGTAATTGTACGTTTTATCGTATTCAATCTAACCAAACAGTTGTATGACTAATTATCTAGCAACTGATAACAGATCGGTCAGACCAACGTAAACCTAAACCGGCCGAACACACAGAAATACTAAACATCAATAATCATATATCAATCTTCAATAATCAAAACATAAGTATTCTTAATCACATGAGAAAAACTGTAAATGGTTACAAACTATACATCCCGGGTGCGATTCTAGGAGATTAGCCGAGCCGAGACATCATCAAATCTTCGATACGGATGGTATGGATCATAGATATGGTCTTGACACGAGCTAGGATAGTGGAAATCGCCTCTTGGAGCTGCTGGAATCGCCTATGGTTCGTCAAAACCGAGTTAGGGTTTCCAATGATGAAAAGGATGATAATAACCAAAATTTCCCGTCTGCACACCCGTCGCGGTACGCGACGGGGTCTTCTAGGGCCCATCGCGTACCGCGATTGACCCAAAGTCAACATTTCATTTATCTCCCATCGCGGTACGCGATGGGGACTTCAGCAAACCCATCGCGTACCGCGATGGGACTATGTTACAGCAAACTCCATTCTTTTCCTCGTTTTGCGTGCTGGACATCCCGGGTCTTCATTCCGTGTCACAATAGGTCCATACTGAGTACTTTAACGCCTATGACCTGAATTCCAATAAAACACGTATGAAGTATCGATAGTTCTCGAATAAACAGTTAAAACTAACTAATAAACGAATTAAAACATATACAAATTAACCGACCATCACATCCGCACACTTATCTTTTGCTTGCCCTCAAGCAAAACTCTAAAGCAAACATCGACCTCCATCATAGGTATGTAGATTATCGCCATTAATACTAGTAAG
This sequence comes from Bidens hawaiensis, assembly GCF_021521415.1. Classification (NCBI taxonomy): domain Eukaryota; kingdom Viridiplantae; phylum Streptophyta; class Magnoliopsida; order Asterales; family Asteraceae; genus Bidens; species Bidens hawaiensis. The sequence goes on from NW_027492838.1 coordinate 178,842, forward strand.
GTTTAAGGTCATACCCAGTTTCCCAGACTGACACTGTTTTTAGATTGATATCTCACAAATACGGTTAAATGCTATAATAAAAATAATAGAGCCGCTCAGACAGGTGTACTTTGTTTCCGGTTAAGGCACACATGCTCATACCACTCGTAATATAACATCTCTCCTCTCGGTTTAATATATGGACTAGCAAAAGATGTGCCAGTATCACTCAGCTCTCAATATCACTCATAAGTACATATTAATCCATCAAGCTGCTTTGGCACAAATGCAAATCAAGAGATCTTTAAAAGGGTTGTAACGGGGCCAGGTGTAAGGGTATGGAAGGGAAATATTTAAGTAGCTCAACCGGTCCGACCCGGCTTATTACAAAACATCTAAATAAACGAAACAACCGTACAACTAACTAACTGATTATATACATCTAAATAAGCAACTATCACATACTAATTTCACAATTTTTTTTTCATTTTTTTTAACATAAACGAACTTCAACGAACTACAGAATACATAACTGAATATAAACAGACATCTTTTTGTCTTCTTTTTTTTAAGCATAATATCGTGATGCTTAACAATGAGATAAATACAAATACAAAACAAAAACAAATACAGTTACATATACAAATAAACCTAGTAAGCCGGATCGTCTCGTAACATAATGTCGGGGTTAAACAAACGAAAAATAAGTCCAAGAAATGTTTTCTAAGGGACCCAACCCCCCGCCCCTCACATTAACCTCACCTAATATGTGTAATAATGAGGCCCCAACCCCCCAGTACCCATACTCACGCTCATCCAGACGAGGCTTAACCTAGTTGCCTCTATCATTTTTGCATTTTGCCAACTACGATCCCGTAATCCATGAACATCAGTGAAAGCACTCAAATGACATGTGTTTACTATATATTATATGTGTATTATATATATTTGGGTCAACTCACACACGTACCGGAGGAATAGGGTTGACGATATAAACATGTGTAACTGTCCCCATGACTCGTTATCCCCGCCTAACGACCCCATTTTCAACTTCTCGTTATAAAAATATTTGTGAGTAAGACTAATGAGAAGCTGACAAACCAACCATGACCAGAAACCTATAACTTGGTATTAATAGCAATAATTGACAGTTAACAACTTTGGTTTCTGAACACTCTTCGAGATACTATCGGGCTAAAATTTTCAAATTTCCCCCATCCCCACACTTGAGGTTTACATTGTCCTCAATGTAAGAACACTTAACATTGTCCTCAAAGTTAAAAATGATAAAACAATTAATGAACATTTAAGGGACGGGGTTGAAATTGAGTGCTATGTGCCTTACGTCCAAGGCTTGATGCAAAACTACTATCTAGCCGGGGGTCTCACCGGAAGCAGCCTCCATCTTACCCTCCTCAGACCCTACCATAGCTTTGCTATTGGTGGGATATACTGAGTACGATGATGATGATGATTCCATCTTAAAAAAGTTTTGGTCAACGGTTGACTTTTTGACCATTTTCTTTTATTTTTTGTAGATGTATAGTTTGTCTTTCAGACTACCACGCAGATGACACGCTTCGCATTTTGCCCTCGTGTGGACACTTTTTCCACTCATCATGCATTGACATATGGCTGCAGCAACACTGCACGTGTCCCGTTTGTCGGGTTTCATTACGTGAAGTATTTGACAAACGGTGCTCGATGCAGCCCATGTTCAGTTCAGCCCTCGGATTCTCATCAAGAGCAGATGACAGTTATAGGATGGCCCCTACTACTAATAGTCAACCACGGTCAACTGACAGTGTACATGAAGCAGGACCAAATAGCTCAAACATGAATGATAATGATGGTCCAGCTGGCTCAAAAAATCCAGTGAACAAACAGTTTGAAAGCCCGTCGGATGTTTAAGAACTCATAGATGGTAAAATGTCAAAGAAGTCAAGGCCCAAAGGTGTTTGCCATCTCTTTAGGAATTTGTTTGTTTTGTCTACTACTAGTATATGTAAATATTAAAAAGTCAGTTTGATAAGTACATAGATTGTTTTTGCCATAACTGTATACATGTATCTAGAAAGTTGACTTTTTTTGTATCGAGGTCGTCTCGACTTATGTTGTTATTATCACCGATCTAATATGAGTGTAGCTAAATTAAACTAATAAACCCGTTGGCCCTAATATGATTATTACATTCCAATGCTTGTGTGGTGTTGGCCTATTTGAACCGTGGTTAGAAAGTTTTGTAAACATAATATTACTTCTACCTATCGTCTAATATGTGGGTAGCTAAATTGGCTTGTTGTATGGTTGAGTTTACCCGAACGAACATATGCAACTTTTCTTTTTTAAATGTAGTCGTTATTTGAAGAATGGATCATAATTGCCGCCCTAAACAAAAGTAATAAAGTCAGGTTTGGTGTAACGTGTTCGTATCAAGTTATTTTGGTAATTCTTTAGGTCGACAGGGGTAGGCAGCTTTAGGGGAATGGGTTCGGCCGAACCCGTACAAAATTTTGTGTTAGTGTTATTTGCTTGTGTATTTTGACATTGAACCAATAGAAAACCCAAATTTAAGTGATAAACAATCGATCGTCCGTCCTTGAAATTTTCTGAACCCGTAGAAAAAAAAATTTAGGTACGCCACTGCAGGTCAACATGACTTTCTGGTCCAGGACTACTTTACAACACAACTATATGATGTGTTTGTATATATCAATGCCAGAAAGGGACATGCTACAATTGTAAATATATTTAACTAGCCGAGCCCTCGTTTGCACCCCTACCCTTAGCCACCACCTTCATCATCAGTTTTCGCCCACCTTCATGGGTCATCGCCACTTATCATCAATTCCGTCTTCACTCATTGTTGACGTCCACAATCGCTAGCCATTAGGGGTGAGCAAAAAACCGAATTAACCTGACCGAAACTGAATTAACCGAAAATACCGAACCGAAGCATTAACCGACGGTTACTTTTTTGTTTTTGTGAAAAACCGAATTTTCGGTTTCACTTCGGTTTTCCACTTTTAGAAAACCGAACCGAATCGATTAATGGTGATGAAGATTATGAAGACTGGGATTAAACTTTGAAGATGAACAAGATGATGAATAAAGATTAGAACTAAACTTTTTAGTGTTTTTTGGTTGAGAACTTTGTTGAATTTTAAACTCTATTGCTCTAGCAACTTTGTATACATATGGTTCCACGTAACATGGGTCTAATTTTTTTTTTTGTGTTCAATATATTTGTGTTACTCTAATACACTCTTACAAGCTAAAAATTATCATCTTCATCTTTTATTTTTTTTTGCAATGTCTACACATAATTGAAATAAACCGACTATAACCGAACCGAAACCAAAAATAATCAAAAACCGAAACCGGACGGTTTGTATATTCAAAAACCGATGACTTCGGTTTCGGTTTTGCCATCGACCATGAATGAATTGATGTATATTAATTACCTTTTCAAAATTCTCCTTTAAACAAGTTTTGTTTAATTTTTAGGGAATTTCTCATAAAATAGTAACCAACTTTCAAAATTGTTCCAATTATGTCACTCATGCATATTTTTCTCAAATTGGGTCACTAAATCTTCAAATCGAGTCTCATTAATTTTTATGTGCGTCAAGAAAGAAATGGAGGATAAGATGTGGGGGTTGCAATATATGTAGTTATAATTAAAAAAAATAAAAAAACGTTAATTATTTTAAAATTCAAAGATAAAAAATAAAATTCACGTCACCACTCAACGTCAACATAAAAAAAATATAAAAAGATTTCCTATGTGAAACTAAAAAAACATTAAAAAAACATGTTAAAACCTTTAACTTAATAACATATGAAAATTAAGTGACTTAATTGAAACACTTTTTAAAGTTGAGTGAACTAACTAGAATACTTTTGAAACTTTTACTATTTTATTGTATGAAGTTGTCAATTTTTAATCCTTATTAAATTGGAAAAAAAAGAAAACCCTTGAGTTAAAATAGACCCGGCCCGAAACATCCTAACCGACCCAACAAAACAAATGAATCCAAAACCTATATATATATATACTATGTTAGAACCCGTGTAATACACGGACATGTAATAAAAAAAAAGACAAATAATTCTACTCATACAATGTAATTATAAATCACAATAATAATATTGTATAAAATAATAATACTATTCCAAAGACCATAACAAATCCAGTTAATATTGTTTTCAAGATCACTCTAAAATGATAGTTAGGGGTTTGATCCCCATTTAAGGTTGTTTGTAAATAATATGTATTTGGCTATTAAAAAAAATATTGTCTTTAAGATCACTCTAATAAAATAGAAATAATAATAAAAAAGCATATTGTTCCCAAAAAAATGAATTTTGCATACACCATGACTGTTATGCATGTATCCAAGATTAAATGGATATTAAAATTCAACTTCTATAATGTTAGTAATTAATGCTTTTTTTTCTTATTATGAAAGATGAAAATCGAGGCTTTGAGGTACTGTAGTATGCTTGCCAAATTGGATCGAACTCCAAAACGAATGGATACTTTTATACGGGTTAAAATGGCTCAAAAGTTAATTCATCCTTAATAGATCCAAACCTGAGCTGTAAAAGTATTATTGTTTCACTCTGTTAAATTGTATTACATAATGTATAAACACATAACATAGAACATAAAAAGAATTTTATCACCGAAGCCTACAATGGAAGGATGTTGCCATGAGGTGGTCCCACAAATTTCAGGTAATTGCTAGCGGCAGTTATGGCAGAATTCGAAGAAAACTTTCCTGCCCTACTTGCTCCTTCTAATCTTCCATTTGAAAGCATGTATGCAGGTGTGAACTTGTGTTTGCTAACTGCAGAGTCAACAATGGATAGTAATGCATTTGGAACTTTGTCATCTATGCTTCCAGTTGAAGTGTAAATGTATAGTCAAAAACTCATAATAGCCAAATGCCCCTTAATCAGAATCAAAGTTAATGTATCAATGGATTGCCCGTGATCATTAAGACCATAGTAATGAACACTGCATAATGGTTGTCATCGCCCTCTTTTGAAACCTAAATCAAGAATAACAATAATCATCAACTTTCCAAGTCAACTCAGATGTAACTAATTCAATTTGCATTCAAATATTACCACTAAACTTTCTTGTTGTTTGGATTAGAATGTGGAGGTATCCATGTGCAAGAAGCATTTCACTACATAAAACCTACACTTAAATAAAATAAAGTTAATCAAACATATTTTGTTGGCCAATGAGTAAATCCTATCCGGCCTGTTATATGAACATAAAAAACCCATTTAACTTGTTGCCGAAAACCCATCCGACCCGATAACTCGTATGTCCCGTAAATAGTCGATCTTCATAGTTAATCGAGAACCCATAATGTTGACAAACTGGAATTTTCATAATATAAAGTGTTGACTTTTCCATTAGTCAAATCATTTTTATGTGTATAGTGACTATAGTCCAGTTACAAACTTTTTTATAACCTTTAAATAAATAGGTTGATTTATTATACTTCAATTACATTTATGATTTTACCTTCTCCCTGGGACAACATCCTGATTAACAAAATTCAGGTTGATTTTCACTTTTAACAAAATTCAAGAAAAATGAACCTTGAAGCTATGATACTGATTAACATCCTGATCCAATATTCTTTCAGTTGGAACAACCATCAACGTTCACTGACATCAATTTCAAACGAATATCGAAAAAATTATAATTGAAAATACTTATCTACACTTACTTACAAGCCCACTATTCGAGATTCAAAATCAACTCAATTTCAAACACATGCAAAAATACTAAACCTCCATCTACCAACACCCAACAATTCACATAACACCCAAATAAACAGTAAAAATCAGATGATGAAACCAACATGAGTTCAATTTCAGACGGATGCAAACCAACATTCGTAGTATACCATCTTTAAAACACGACAACATGGCTATTAACTTACCGTAAATCCACTACTATAAAATTTCAGTAAAGCATATATAACAACAGAACGTGCTATAGTAAACAACACTCACCTAGCGAAAGAAGCGCTACAAAAACATGAATACGTAGCGCACCTGCATACACCTACAAAAACAAATATGATAAAAAGCATATGAAGCACTAAATATAGTTATAATAGAATTAGAGTTTCAATTGAAATACCAAGGTTTACATATAAATCAGATTACATAATTCGAATTACATGTAATCTGATTCATCAATTGAACCTGTGAATAAAATTACAAATACAAAGATTGATTGATTAAACCTGATTGTAATCCCTTTATTCTTAATTAACATGTTACTGGACTCAATTAAAACTCGCCTAGTATATTTTTAGGCTTTATTAGGTTTTAACTTTTTTTCGACTTCTATGTATTAGTTTAAGCTTAACATAGCACAGCCGAGCTTAGCTTACGATCAGATCATGTTTTAAATATTGACACTTTTGACTTTTTATATTATATATGATATACATCAATTCTGCATAATATTAAAATTACCAATATCCCACTGCAATAACCGATACCTCAAATAACTGCATATAAGTTAATTGATAAGTCAAAACGAGCCATGGTCGATTCTAGTCAAGGTCTGGTTGTTTGGAAATGATTGGTGTATAATTGCTTTGCAGGGGATTCAAGACGATTGATTACTGGAAGCGCGGATCAGACAGCTAAGCTATGGGATGTTCAGAGTGGAACACAGCTTTTCACTTTCAACTTTGGTGCCCCGGCTAGGTCTGTTGATTTTGCTGTTGGTGATAAGCTTGCTGTTATTACTACTGATCTTTTTATGGCGTCGTCACCTGCCATTCACGTCAAACGCATTGCTGCTGATCCTGATGATCGTGAGTTTTCTGTTCATCTAATTGACCTGGTTTATCTATATTAAGTTTGCTCTTCTGCGTTTGATGTTCTAGTCGTTTATTAGTAGGAATTTTAATTAGGGCTGTAAAAGAAACAAACTTTTTCTTGTTCATTCGTTAATATTAAGCATTTACCGTACCAATGGACGGTTCACGAACACTTTCGAACAGAACTTCTTGTCCGTGTGCATTTGTTAAGTTCATAAGCGAACACAAACAGACAAACGAACGTATATTAGTTTGAAAAATAAAAATCAACATTCTTAAACTCAAGCATTAGGCATAAGCATCCAAAATAAATATAAAGCCAAGTACTTGAGATAGTTATCTGAATAGACTTGACATAATATACTAAATAAAAACTAAAAAAAAACTATAAAAAAACCTTTAATGACCAAACATAAACAAAAGAACATGAACGAACACATAAACGGACACAAATGAATGACCTCAGCCTTTGTTCATTTTCGTTAAATTTAAATAGTCTAGCGGAGTTTCTTGTTTTTGTTTGTTCATTTATTAGAACAACTGTAAACGAACCTTCCGTCGAGCAGTTCAAGAACGGTTCGCTGGATGTTTGGTTTGCTTACAGCCCTAATTTCAGTTGATAATTTGGTTGTGTTTGCTCAAAATTGGTAGAAAGTTGATCAATTTTCGAACAATGGTCTAGGAAATATTGGTTTTTGTTATCTGTGTTAAAATTAACCTTAAGTTTTAGTTTCTGAAGTTAACATTAAGTTAAGGGATCAAAAGAATTATTACCATACACAAGTATAATAAAAACTTAATACAAGCAACTACAATCATCTAACTAATACTAAAACTGATAACGGTTAAGTGATAATCTGATATTGCATTTCTGATTGGATGGAATTGTGTCTTAATAATATCTTGCATTCTAATTGGTGTAACTTTTCAGAGGTTGCTGATTCTGCACTTGTACTTAAGGGTCCTCAAGGAAGGATCAATAGAGCGGTTTGGGGGCCTCTAAACCAGACAATCATTAGTGCTGGTGAAGACACGGTGATTCGAATTTGGGATACAGAGGTATGTTTTAAAATTTAGCATGGTTAACTTTTAATAATCTTATAGTTTTCGCCCTAAGTTCATTACTCCTTTTTAAAAACTGAGAGACAGGAAAATTGTTGCAAGAAAATGACAAGGAAGTTGGTCATAAAAAGATGGTTACATCGCTTGCAAAGTCAAGTGATTCTTCACATTTCCTCACTGGGTCTCTAGACAAATCAGCAAAGGTAATAATATCCATGCAACTATTTCACGAAAGTATTTTTTTCATTCTTTATTGTTTTATACGGTTGTTAAACCAACATATTCTTATTATTGTTACATCCTCTTCCAAATAAATAGATCTGGGACAGCAGATCATTGACATTGATCAAGACATATGTTACCGAGCGCCCAATCAATGCTGTTGCAATGTCTCCACTTCTTAACCATGTAAGTTCTATAAGATACTCTATTAGTCGGGGTTTTTTTTATTTTTTTAATTTTCTGGTCATGAAAAAGTGTCATGCTAAACAGACAAGAGTCTGGTTGCTCAAGCACAATGTGTTTAATATCTCCTTTATGAGCAAGTTGTACATAAATATATTTTACGCCTAATTTTACAAATAAATTCCACCCATCTTGTAGTTTTGACTAAGTTAACTTACTGTGACATACAATATTAGTTTCAACATCAGATATGTTAAGTATTACGTTATAGTGTGTCAAATGGGCCAATACCATTGAGTCACAAGTTCTTATAAAACAAATTATTGAAGCAAAAATGAAACTTTTCGGGGCTAGTAAACTCTATAATCATCTCGGCCTTAGTCATGAGATATGTGATCAGTCGATACCTAAAAAATGGTCATGTAATTTGGGCGTCTTCAGATAATAAAAAAATTTACTTGCATGTCAACCATTATATGACAACTTTAACATTAATCTAGACATCTAGTCCATAATTGTTGTCATTTTTGTTTTGGTAAGATGCATTTTAGGTAGTTGATTAAATAAGGACTCATTATGCAGCATATAACGCATTATAAACTTTTCAGGTCTCTTAAATCTTAATAAATAGTTTATTCATTAAAAATAAGCACAAGACTATTGTTTGTTACAATAATAATGTGATCTTTTAAATTAAGTGACCCATTTGACAAGTGACATCTCTGTTTTACTTACCAAATTGAGTTTTTAAATTGACCCCTTTAAATGAATTAATAATTTCCCAATGATTTTCCAGATATTGTACACAGTTAGTAAGTCAAATTTATTTGTTAATTTTTTTTGATAGTTTTTCAAGCGGAGGCGAAGACGGTTACGTGAGACTACACCACTTTGATCCCGACTACTTTAGAATTCCATGTATTTGATTTTTGTTGATACTAAAACATATCATAAGATGATTCGGAGTACAGTTTTGTAGCAGAGTTGAGATTTTTGGACATAGAGTTATTGAAGATTATTTGTTTTTGAGATACACATAACTATACAAGGATTCGATCATTTCTAGAGAGAAAACAGTTTAATACAATAACGAAGAGACCTTAAGTAACATTTTAGCATTTCATTAGTTTCGTTACTAAAAGGATTAAGCGAATTGCCAGTCTGGTTTCACATCGAACAATTCTTTAAACAAAAGTGTCCAATCAATAACTAGTTTGTGCGATTTTGACCATTTGTTTAACATGCACATAATAACTGAACAATCGTAAGAAAATAAACAGTTATGCGAAGTAGGGACACAATACAACAAACCCATAACATGAGGGGCTTACAATGTTATAAATCAAACACAAAGGATAACATTTGAAACTAGTCCATCACTAATCACACCCTAATTAAAAGATTAGCCACATGGATAACATAATTGTAGAGTCAACCTTCATTTCCAAACATGACATTAGGTCTAAAACTCCATCTTCACTCTCAAATCCCATCCATTCCATTCACAAAACTAGTTAGATCACCACAAACACCCTTATTCCAGCTTCAGCCGATTCAAGCGTGCGGTTTGTCACCTTTACGTCTCAAACCGAGACGAACAAACCCTTGGGGATTCAATGTATTAAACATTAATCTTGGCGAGGGCGGTGGAGGAGGCGTAGATGATGTAAGAAAGTACGGAGGAGACGGAGACGATGAAGGAAATGGAGGCGTAGGTGAAGTTGTGATTAGTCTATTTATTTTGGTGGCAAAATGGTTATTGGATCCAAAACAAGAGAGTGTGAGGAAAGTGAGGATGTTGGAGTTCATTGATGAGTTGATCTTGTTGTGTTTTAGGGCGATGTGTGTGTTGTATGTAGCAATGATGGAGATTGGTAATGTTGTTATCAAGTGCTTTGATGTTGTTCATTTGCTTCTATATGCTGTTATTGATTTTCTTCACTTTCAATTCGTTATTGTTTAATAAAGGTTGTTTGTTATGAATTACTTGCAAGTTAATAAAAGTTTTGAGATTTTAAAGTAGCTATATGCCTATATACTGCTTGAGATAATGGTTATTTTTATTAAACATGATGTTCTAAAGTATGAAAGCTTAATCATATTAGACTGTTTTTGTAAAGCCATTTGAATTGTTAGAAACCTAATGTTACTTGTTAGCTCCCTAGGTTGGGGTCAAAAAATGCTATTAATTATGAAGAAAATAGACTCGAATTGAAATTTGTCATTTTATAGGAAAAATAAATATTAAGATAGGTTTACATGTTATAGTTTTATACGGTAGCAATGGTGGTGTTGGTGGCATCACGGTGGCGACAGTTGTTGTGTTAGCAATGTTATTGTGGTGTAGTTGGTGAGGCCGTGAGGGCGACAGTTGTTGAGTCAACAATATTATTGTGGTGTAGTTGGTGAGATGTTTGAGTCGACAATGGTGGTGTCGAGTGTCGACTATAAAATGGTAGTGATGGTGGCGGCAGAGATGGTGACGACTAATGGTAGCGCGTGGTGTTGGCCTACTTGAACTGATTTAAGTTAAAAAGTCGTCTAAAAAATAACCCTTTTTGATATGTCGTTTAATACGAGTATAGCCAAATTGACTTGCTGTATAGTTGAGTTTACATGAACGAACACACATGCAAAAGAAATTTTTTATTGAGGTAATTTATTTGAAGAATGGATCATAATTGCCAACCTAAACAAAAGTAAAGTCGGGTTGTATCGTGTGTTCATATCAAGTTGTTTTATTGATCATGACTTTTTGGTATAGGCATGCTTAATAAATATGCAATAGAATCCCAATAACAAAACCTACTTTACAAAACTTGATGCTGATGTTCCAAACCTAACTCGCCTAAGAACGTTATTAAGAAGGAAACCTACCATTATGATTTGTGAGGAAACCTCTTTAAGTCGGGTTTTGAAACTGAGACGATCTTGTTTCAATTCTTGAAAATCTACACTTCTTTTAATATATAATATTATGATGACTTTTAGTTTCTCTTAATTATTTGATTATACTTAAATAAAACTAAAATAAATTAGTAATATTGATATACTTGTAAAATTGAGCATAATGATGCTTAGTTTTCTATTAAAGTACTTTTTTTATGAACGGCTATTAAAGTATTTCATACAATATCAAAACACGATAACAACTTTACACGTGTTGCATCTCTACTGGAGGAATTCATAGTCATAGTGCGTTTGTCTTCGAACGAAAGCCCATGAACTCCTGGGTTCCATTCACACTGTTGTTGGTTGGAAACTTCTTTTTATTTATTTTTTATCTTTTGTGATTATTAGTTTATTATCCCCCTTTGTGATTATGTTACTTGTCAATTGTTGGCCTAAACTTCTAAAAAGCTGTTTGGCATCAGGTTGTCAAGAAATCCCACTATTCTATCTCTTTATGCTTGATTATCAGCCATAACATGTAACCCGTCTAAGTTTTGACATGTACGTGCAGGAATAATTCTATGACTATCTAACACCGTAACACATTAATTGTTCATGGATTCATTTCTAGAGACAACAATAGTTTAGTACAATAATGGAGAGACCTTATGTAACATTTACGCCTTGCTTGCGGTGCACGCATATAATGTATATATGTGTGAACCCTCAGGTGGGCAAAAGCGAAATTGCACTAATTTTGACGTTATTTTACCAATATCGTGAAAATAACGTTAAAAGTGGCGGAAGGTTAATCAGGCATCATGTGGTGGCGTTGATAGCCAAAAGACAAGGGTACATGCACCAATCGGTCGGTGTCCCGATGGTTGAGTGTTATGTGTCTTATGTCCAAGGCTTGATGCAAAACTACTATCGAGCCGAGGGTCTCACCGGAAGCAGCCTCTCTATCCCTATGGGGTAGAGGTAAGGCTGTCTACATCTTACCCTCCTCAGACCCTACTATAGCTTTGCTATTGGTGGGATATATTGAGTACGATGATGATGATGATGATGATGATTAGTGTCATTAATTATTATTATTATTATTATTATTATTATTTTTTTGACAACGAAATAAATTTTTTTAAGGAATTGATAGCTTGTCATTTCAAATAAAAGGATTCAATTACAATAAAGAGGCAGGTAAGCGGGCAACAAGCTGCGCCGCCACCCCCTTTTGAATGACAAAACCGATCATACTGAAAATTAATTATTAAAAAGGATTAAGTGATTTGTCAGTCTCGTATGATATCATTGGTAGTTCAGTTAATTAAAAAGACCCAACAGTCGTCCATAGGCTACGCATAATGGGGCGGAAAAATGGGCGACAAGTTGGATTTGGGGACGAGAACACCGCACCGAGGGGCGATAAGGGGGGCCGACAATGGGCGGGGCGACATAAGTTATCGCCAGTGTGGGTTTTGGATTTAATACTATTATATTAGTGTGTGTGTGTGTGATATATATATATATATATATATATATATATATATATATATATATATATATATATATATATATATATATATATATATTGGGCTACAACATCATTACAACCCTAAAACAAAAACCCCACATTTGTTGACTGGGCGCAGGGCCGGCTCAACCGTGTTAGAGGCCTAAAGCTAACTGAAAATTAAGGCCTTTTTCCGAAAGTTATTTTATGAACACCCTTCTTTTGCCCAGGTTTGAAACCAATCATCTATTAGTTGGCTAACTTACTATTACGTTATCATATAGGCAAAATCAAATCAATAATTGTTACAAAGTATTTATATTTAACACAAATCACATGTTATTGCAAAGGAGCAAAAGCTCCCCAAAAAAATTATTTATGAAAAAGAAATCAATTATTGATTTGCATAAATAGATTACATTAAAGCTCCACTATTTATGAAAAATTATTTATGAAAAATTAAAGCTCCACTATTCTTATAAGTCCAGCCCAATTTAGTAAATTTTCAAAGATATATGCCAGCTTAATTTACAAATATATAAACCAAAATGAGTATTAAATATAGAGGCCCTGAATGGGTGGAGGCCTAAAGCATATGCTTGACTATACTTACCCACCAGCGGGCTCTGACTGTGCGCCACATGGCATAAATCGTCTCATTTTGTAGCCCCCACTACAAATAGCCTAATGCTCTATCAATAACTAGTTCATGTGGTTTTCATTTGTTGAACGGAAACCAAGTGTATCAAAATAACAATTAGGGGTCTGCGAAACAAACCGAAAAAATCCAAAAATCGAACCCTATCTGTAACCAAAGAGACTGATCCGAATTGCGAATTTGGTTAGAGAATTGCAAATTCGGTTTCATTCGGGATATTGGATAGAGACTAAAAAAATCAAATCCAAAAAACCGATCTAAACTAACCAAATAACTGATATCTAATCCGATGAACACCCTTATAAACAATTATGAGAAGTCGGGACATAATGCACTAAATGGGGGGGCTTACATTGCTAGAAATAGAACCAAAAGGATAACATTTAAAACTACCCCACCACTAATCACATCCTAATTAAAAGATTAGCCATATGGATAACATGTTTTCACAGTCAACCTTCATTTCCAAACATGGTGTTATCTCTAAAACTCCATCTTCACACTAAAATCTCATCAATTCCATTCACAAAGCTAGTTAGATCACCACAAACACCCTTATTCCAGCTAATTCAGCCTATTCAAGCATGCAGTTTGTCACCTTTACACCTCAAAACAACAAGAACAAACCCGAGGGGATTCAACGCATCATATTTAGAACATTTAAACATTAATGGCAGTGGCGGTGGTAGTGGTGGCGGTGTAGAAGTTTTAAGGAAAGATGGAGGAGGAGGAGGTGGAGGCGGAGGCGGAGCGGGTGATGTTGTGAAGCTTTTTTTGAGGGGGGTGGAGTTGTTTTTGGATCCCGAACGGGCGATTGTGCGTGCGGTCGGGTTACCGGGGAAGTTGGTCCAGTTATGTGCACAGGCGATGTGGCAGTTGCATTTGGCAATGTTGGAGATATGTAATGTTTTTGTGTTGTGTTTGTGTGCAAGTGTTGTTATTGTATCTGCTGTTACTTTTCTTGTGTTTAACTTTGTTATTTGAATGATTGAAGCCTTCTTTTGTTAATTGAAAGTTGTTTTATGAATTAGAGTTGTTGTAGTATTTGTGGATTTGTAAAAATCCCGTCTAGGCTCCAATTAATTAGTTGCTAGTTGGTATCTCACATTCTCACCGATTAGTCGCTAGTTATTATCCTACCGATTAGTCGTTGATTACTTGCTATTAGGTGAAAATTGATCAAAATTGAAAAAATTATATATAAAACTTGTATATATTTGTATATTTGAAAAATTACATATAGATCGATTTCAATTCGATTATGCCTTGTTAATCCGGATTAATCGTTATTTCCTACATCACTGCTTCATTTCTACAAAACTCCTTGAAGCCTATTGAAGTTGCAGATTTTAAAGTAGCAATACTGCTGTATGTATATACACGGAAGTCAAAATCATATGATAGCGTGTTACTAAAAATATAACTTCAAAATCCCTACCAACTGCTTGTAGAAAGCTGCAAATAGTGGGAATAGAAATAAGAGAAAAGTTGCAACTTTTAAAGCAGCTATAATGCTCAGGGGGTGTAAGTGAACGGGACGTCTAGTCGTTCGTTCGGCAAGAAGTTCGTTTATGTTCGTCCGTTTAGTAAACGAACCAGACATGGACAAAAAAAATCCGTGTGGTAAGCTTAAAGGATGAACACGGACAAGGGCCAAGTCCGTTTGATAGTGTTCGTGAACGTCAGGTAGTGTTCTTCTGGTATCGTAAGTGTTTAGATCTATCCAATATTGTAATTTATCTGTGGAATTTCTAGTGTTATTAATCACACGTTTGTAATACTACATATGTTTGATGTCTCTTATAATCCGCTTTATGTTATAATATATTAAGTGTTAAGTTTATTTGGATGTTATATGGTGTAATTCCAAATTTGTAGGTGAAGTTGTTTAGATTTATGTTTGAAATTAATAATGTAACCGTTCATATTTGTCCATTCCATTAATGTTTACATGTTCGTTTCTCCATTAATGTCCATTATTGTCTGTTAACGTCCGTTTACAATATTAACGGACAGACACGGACATGAATTTTCGTTCGGCAGAGTGTTCGTGAACTGTCCGTCAAAAGCTTAACCAATGGACACAGGCATGCTCTCGTCCGACCAGTCCGTGTACACCCCTTAATGCTTGTGGGAAATTATCAAACTAGACGATGTTGACTTGCTTGACCAAGTGTAGTGGCAACGTTGCCACCAACGTTATGGACGAAAACGCGGGGGGTACACCCCCCCCCCCCCCCCCCGCGTTATGGGATAATTTTTTTTGGTTGCGTTGTATACAAATTGCGCTGAAATGGCTCAAAAATCAAGAATATATCTGTCATATATGTTAGACCATGCTTGTTGGGTGGTGACTGGTGTCCGGTGAGAGGTTGGATGTTTTCCGGCGAATCGATGTTGTTGACGGTGATGTTGTGGTTGGATGTTTTCCGGCGAGTTGATGTTTTCCGGCGAGCTTTTCATGGATGGTGATGGTGACCGGCGAGTTGGATGGCTTCCGCTTCTTCTTCACCGGCGGTAGTAAGTTGTCCGGTGGTGATATTGTTGAGGGTTCGGTGGTTGAGTTTAAACAATAGGAGATAAGTGGAAATCTAATTAGTGTTAGGGTTTTAAGGGTGTTTGGTGAGCTGTAAGGATAAGGATAATTGAGTGAGAAGGCAGTTGGTATGTAGGTGTTTTGTTTGAAGATATGTTATGTGTTTACTTTATATATGTTATTTATTTTAGATAAAAAATTAAAAAAAATTAAAAAATGTAAAAGTGATTGGGCGCCACGTGGCGCATAACGCCTGAGGGTGGAGAGTTATGATTACACCCTGTTTTGATAAAAAACCATAACTCTGACTGGACGCCATGTGACGCATAATATCTGGAGGTAGAGAGTTATGACTACACATGGTCAAATTTCAAATTAGACATTCAATTATAGCCTACATGTTTACTTCAACAATGTTTTATGAATTCATCCTACTTCAGCAATTTATATGGTAACTAATATCAGATAAATATTCTGAATATATTATTATATTATATGCTGATTTAGTTTTCCTAAATTAACTCAAACTTTGTTACACATTTCTACCTACATATATCCCATATCATTGATAACTCAATCAAAAACCTTACACAAACATGGCGTTACGTTTGTCATTCCATCCTCGCACCCATAAAAACTCATCAATTCCATTCAAAAAGCTACTTCAATCCCCACAAACACCCTTATTCCGAGTTAAGCCAATTCAAGCATGCAGTTTCTCACCTTTACATCTCAAACCAAGAACCACAAACCCTTGGGGATTCAACGTGTCATATTCAGATTCATTAAACATTAACAGCGGTTGCGGTGGTGGGGGAGGAGGAGGCGTAAAGGATGTAAAGAAAGACGGAGGCGACGGCGGTGGAGGAGGAACATTGGCATATGTTATAAAGTTGTGAAGATGTTTTTAGGGTGGCAGAGTGGATATTGGACCTTGAAAGGAACTCGCAGGGGGATTCGGTGGATTTCATGGTGACGTTGACCTTGGTGTGTATCGCGGTGACGTTTTTGCTGCTTTGTGCAATGATAGAGATCATGAGTAATGGTAGCATCAAGTGGTATGAAGCATGCTTATATCTTGGGGGGTCTGCATGTTTTTTGCTTGTGTCTGCTGTTGTTGGTTTTGCTATTGCTTTGTTTCAACTTTGAACATATATGTTTTGTTTGTCAAGTGTTTTGAGATAACTTGCAATTTTGATGGCTGTTTTTTGAAACGTCAACCCGTACAATATAACCAAGAATTTACTTGAAAGCTTAATCATATTAGACTGGTTGTTTTTGTAAAAGCTTCTGAAGATTTGTAACCTGTTTTAGCCATTCAAAATGGGGAGGCGGCTTGTTGCCCGTTTACCCATCTCTCTATTGTAATCGGATCATGTTCAGTATATGAATCATATGAATGGGCATAAAAAATAATAAAAAAGCGAAGAACTTGAACAAACTCGTTTTACACTTTCTTGATTAATTGAAACCAAAACTGTTCTAATGCAATGAACAAGTAAACCTAAGGAACAACAAACTTAAGGAATAAGGAAACCTAGATTAGGAAACAAGATTAGCATCTAACTATAGATAAAAACCATTTACTAAAAATAAGATATAACTTGGGCAGAAAGTTAAGTTTTGGTTTCTGAACTTTACATAGTATAAATGAAACCAATTACTAAAAATACAATAACTCGGGCACCAAGTAGTTAACTTCGGTTCCCGAACTTTAGATCTCTTCCAAACCGCCCATGAAATTCCGTACCACTCTTTTGTTATACCAGCACTGTCAAATTCAATAGCTTTGTCATATAAAAATATTTAAGTGTGCTACATGCATTGTGTCTTTTTCCGATCGAGGGTTAAGTCCTGTTATGAACTGTGAAGTAGAATTATAAGTAGATTATATGAGTGTGTGGGTGCTCTCCAATAGAAAAATGTGAATTTATATTAAATGCAGCATGTCTGGTTTCATGTTTGGAATGGAAATTTAGACTTCTAGAATCTAGATGACCAAAAGATCTTCCATTCCAAAGGCACCCTAAGACCAGAATATTAACAGTTTCTTTGGTGCCAATAGTTATATTCACCTAAAAAAACACTACAAATATCTCATAATTATATTAAAACAAGTTTTTAGCACCCCCCACCCATTGTGTTGGGTTTGAGAGCTGCGTTGTAATCTAAGTCATTGCATTATAATGTAAGTACGTTATAGTTGTTGAACAATACTATAGTTCACAAAAGATATGGCCAATGTGTTTTTCATTATACAAAATAAGTTTTTTTCAGTGTTAGGCTGAAGTACTTTGGCACCCCTATCTCTAAAATCATTTGTTGAGGTAATATCTTTGGATCCATGTTTCCATTTGTGACAGCCATGTCTTTGCAGCTTATGTTCATCATCTCGGTCACATATTCGTTGAAGAATACGACGTTGGTTGTCCCGGTTTTATCTGTAAGGTTGTTATTTTTAGTGGACTATGAGTTGGTACTTCCTTGTACCATGTTGGATTGCTGCCATTTTGAAAAGAGTATTGACTGGCAGTATATTGCATCTGTTACATCTGTATAGTTAAGCAATGTACAAAATCTTAATGACAGATCATTACCTTGTTTGTAGACTGGTTGTCGATGAGTTCGTGTGTTGTGACTCTTAGCCGATAATATGTCGACACCACCGCTCAATTAATCCACGCTCAAAACGCCGATTGGGATCTGGCCAGAACTATGCTCCAGGATGAGGTTATTCGCAAAGATAATCGCCAAAACCAGCCTGCCTCGGTCTATGCAGCCACCTCCCACACCACACCGCCCAACCCGAATACTACCACCCAGCCGCAGCACTCCCCGCACCCTCCTGCCCCTACCTCGAATCCATCCCAGCCTCCTTACCGCAGCCGCGGACGTGGCCGTGGCCGCAACCAGTCCACTCGTGGCGGTCGTGGTCGCGGTTACCGCGGGCAGCAGAACACCAGTACCTGGGCTTTTCAGACCCCTTCTGGGCAGCCTACTTACCCCCAATGGGCGTGGTGGAACACCCCCCCCTGCCCCTATCCGACCCAAACAACCTGGCGGCCGAACCACCCTTCACCACCCACCACTAACCCCCCCACAGCCCACTTCACATATTCCCCCTACGGCCCACCCAAACCCACCTACAGCAACTTTGATGCGCTCAGTCCCTCTGATCTTAGTGCTGCCTTCACTTCGATGCAACTTCAGTACACGGATCCAAATACAATCATGGACACCGGCGCCGAACAACATCTCACCAACAATCAAGGTATGATTACTATCCCCGATTCATCTATTGCAAACACTAAAGTTATGGTCGGCAATGGTCACTGTATACCAATCCAGGCCTCCGGTACAGGCTCGTTACCCATTCTTCATAGAACCTATATTCTTCCTAATATCTTATATAGCCCACACATTATCAAAAATCTTTTATCTGTTCGTCGTTTTACTCGAGATAACCATGTATCTATTGAGTTTGACCCATTTGGCTTTTCTGTGAAGGATCTCCTAACGGGGCGGCTGCTTTCCCGCCACAACAGCAAGGGTGATCTCTATCCAGTTACTCCTCCAACACTCCCACCACAAGCATGCTCTCTTACAACTTCAACATTACCCTGGCATGATCGTCTTGGTCATCCAAGCCTACAAGTTCTAGATTTACTTAGTAAACGTTATGGTTTCTTTTGTAATCGCACAAACACTTTATCTTTTTGTCAATCTTGTCATTTATCCAATAATAAACGTTTACCTTTTTATGAATCTATGTCTTTTACTTTCACACCATTTGATATCATTCACTGTGATTTGTGGACCTCTCCCATTATAAGTAAATCTGGATACAAATATTACATGGTTCTCATCGATAATTTTTCAAACTTTGTGTGGGTTTACCCTCTTAAATACAAATCCGACACCTTCTCAACATTCACTAAATTTCATCAGCTAATTGCCACTCAATTCAATAGAAAAATTAAAACTTTTCAATGTGATTTGGGTGGCGAATTTGACAACCATGCTTTTAAAACTTTCGCCCATCAACACGGCCTTCTTTTTCGCTTCTCTTGCCCACACACATCCTCCCAAAACGGGCGCTCGGAACGTATGATACGACGATTAAACGATATTGTTCGCTCCTTGCTTATCCATGCTCACCTACCACCTACGTTCTGGGTTGAAGCCATCCACACCGCCACCTACCTTCACAATATCCTACCCACCAAACGCCTAAACTATTTCACCCCTACCTTTGCCTTATATCTCCGCCACCCAACATATGACCATCTCCGGGTATTTGGGTGTGCTTGTTACCCCAATACCTCGGCCACCCAGCCCCACCGACTACACCCACGCGCCACGCGTTGTATCTTCCTCGGCTACCCACAAGATTTCCGAGGTTATCGGTGCTTTGATCCCACTACCGGTAAAGTGTCCATATCCCGTCATGTCACCTTCAATGAACATGACTTTCCCTACACCATACCCACCCCACCTGCCTCCTACTCCTTTCTAGACGAGGCCACCCCACCCGGTTTCACTTTTGCACCACCCTCCTCCCCACAGAAACCCACCCCACCATCCCTCACCACTTATCCTTTTCACTATACCCGGCGGAACCGCCAAATGAACCAACCTTCTACCAGCCCTCATTTACCTCTTAACATCTCTCACCCATCCTCCCCCCAACCACCTGCACCTCCCACCCGCATTCCAGCTGTTCCTGTAGCCCGACCCCCAGGAACACACCCTATGATCACACGCTCCAAAGCTGCTCACATTCACATGTCCGCCAATATTTCTCCTATTCCCCGATCCTATGCCAAAGCCTTTGCCGACCAAAATTGGTTACAAGCCATTCGGACCGAATTTAGTGCTTTGCAAGAAAATGATACCTGGGAGCTAGTTCCACGCCCGATTGATAGACCGGTGATACGTTGTTTATGGTTATTTCGACATAAGTTCAAATCCGATGGCTCCCTGGAACGATATAAGGCTCGGCTTGTTGTCAACGGCAAGTCTCAGACTATTGGCATCGATTGTGAGGACACATTTAGTCCGGTTGTCAAACCTGCAACCATCCGGACAGTTTTATCCGTCGCTGTTTCCAAATCATGGCCAATTCACCAACTTGATGTTAAAAATGCTTTCTTACATGGCAATCTAAATGAAACCGTGTACATGCATCAACCACCGGGTTTTATCGATACTCGGTTCCCAGATTTTGTTTGCAGATTAAAGAAGTCGCTTTATGGACTCAAGCAGGCGCCGCGTGCTTGGTACACTCGCTTCGCAACCCACCTGCTATCTCACGGTTTTTGCAGCAGTGTATGTGACAACTCGTTGTTTATCTACTCTCATGGATCGGATACGGCTTATCTTTTGCTATATGTTGATGACATAGTCCTTACTGCCTCCTCCAATGAACTGCTGCAGCACATTATTCAGATGCTTTCCCGCGAATTTGCCATGACCGATCTTGGTAGACTACATCACTTTCTGGGGATAAAGGTTACACACACATCACACGGCTTATTCCTCGATCAGTCGCAATATACGAAAGATATTATCTCACGGGCCTCTATGACAGCATGCAAACCTTGCAATACCCCGGTGGACCTCAAAGCCAAACTCAGCTCCAAGGATGGGCCTCTTTACGATGATCCATCACTATATCGAAGTCTCGCAGGTGCCCTTCAATATCTTACATTTACTCGTCCCGACATTACATACGCCGTGCAGCAGGTGTGCTTGTTCATGCATGAGCCGCGGGAGCCACATTTTGTCTTCTTGAAACGTATTATTAGATATTTACAGGGGACAATCGACTATGGCATACGGCTTACTCGGTCTAGTATCGCCTCGTTAGTCGCCTACTCTGATGCTGACTGGGCCGGGTGTCCTGATTCTCGCCGATCTACTAGCGGGTATTGTGTTTTCCTTGGTGACAATTTAATTTCATGGTCTTCAAAACGTCAACCTACTATCTCTCGTTCGAGTGCTGAGGCCGAGTATAGAGGTGTCGCCAATGCTGTTGCTGAAGCTACTTGGCTACGCAATCTATTGTTAGAATTGCATCTTCCATTACGACAGGCATCCGTTGTCTATTGTGACAACGTTTCTGCTGTCTACTTATCCGATAACCCTGTTCAACATCAGCGCACCAAGCATATCGAGATTGATATACACTTTGTTCGAGAGAAAGTTCGTATAGGTCACATCCGTGTACTACACGTGCCTTCCTCACTTCAGTATGCTGACATTTTCACCAAGGGGTTACCACGGGAGTTATTTCAGTCTTTTCGATCCAGTTTGAGCGTCCGTCCAAGTCCCGCTCAAACTGCGGGGGAGTCTTAGCCGATAATATTTATATTATTATTATTAGTTAATCATTATCTATTATTAGTTAATCATTATCTATTCCTAGAAGTTGTATCATAGTTGATTTATGTTTCCTAGTTATTAGGAGTTGTTTTATGTAATCCTTTACCCTATTTAAAGGGATCTTGATTATTCAATGAAACAATGAATTATTCAATACCATAAACACTTTTAGTGACTTTGCTTTCGAGCGGGCCTAGTGCTTTCAACCATCATGAAGGGTTACCAATCTAATCATGCACCAACATCTCTATCCCCACCACCAAAGAAACCACATACGATAGAATATCATTGAGAGCGGGAAACATAGACGGATGGGTGTGGAAATAAAAGGCAAAAAAAAATGTTTCAGATATACGAACCACTTGGTGACCAAGTGTAGCAACTGATAACAATCACTAAAGAATAGCGTACAACTGATTAAGCACAAACGAAAATTAACAGTAATACACCTTCCTATAATTGTGCCCTGCTTGCGGTGCGCGCATATAATGTATATATGTGTGAACCCTCGGGTGGGCAAAAGTAAAATTGCACTAATTTTGACGTTATTTTACTAATCTCGTGAAAATAACGTTAAAAGTGATGGAAGGTTAATCAGGCATCATGTGGTGGCGTTGATAGCCGAAAGACAAGGGTACATGCACCAATCAGCCAGCGTCCCGATGATTGAGTGCTATGTGCCTTATGTCCAAGGCTTGATGCAAAACTAGTATAGAGCCGGGGGTCTCACCGGAAGCAGCCTCCCTATCCCCATGGGGTAGAGGTAAGGCTGTCTACATCTTACCCTCCTCAGACCCTACCATAGCCTTGCTATTGGTGGGATATACTGAGTACGATGATGATGATGATGATGACACCTTCCTATAATTGCTTGAATTGTCTGTACATTTTATTATGAGTGAACTTCAAGTGTTGTAATTAGTAGAATGAGTCTTAAATCTTAACTCTTGAGGTTTAAAAACCCATGGGCAAAAAATGGATTCATTAAAACGAGTCGGTCAAAACGCACCAGAAATTCAGATCTCTGAAATAGTATAGACCACCCACACAATATATACATGCAGCTTGGGGATGTTTCAGAATGGTCCTCAAATTTCATGAACTGAGACATTTGTGTGCCTGCCAAATGGGCATAGCAGATAAGTGCACCTGCATACGATAAAAGAGAAAACGGTTACTACGATCAAGTAGTCAAAACAGGTTGACTTGAGTTGACCTTTGATGAATTTATAGATGTACCACATATATTTGTACACCTGCTAAAAATAATACTTGGTGAAAGATGATTGATCTTTTTGGACTATATTTATTATAGAGTTGACCTGCTAAAGATAAATCTATATTACTTGGTGAAAGATGAATTGATCACCTGCTAAAACTAATTAAAATTCAACAGATGCTATTTATTATCAACAAGGGCTTGTTTCTTTTCAATGTAATGTTGGCAATTAACCATATGGACATTTTACTTAACATTTAACAATGCAAGGGACCATACAATAAGGATTTTGGTTAACATTATCGTAGTTGTACAAACTCGTTGGTTATTACTAAACTCGGGTTGAGCTTGCAACGCTATCTGGGTAGTTAAATCAAAATTCTTTTTTATCTCCAAGATAGTCTCAAATTCTCAATCCTTTTTATTTGACCCGGTAAAAGTCAAACACACTCAAAATCTACTCTTCTTAAGGTAATTGGGTCAAAATTCTTGAAACATACCAAAAAATTAGGGTATTCAGCACGTTCTCTTCACCAAGATCTCTCAATCTAGCACATTGCAATGCTAATTCAGCAAACCGTAGGTTTTCATCTTGAGACCAATCGGGCCCACATCACTCGTTTTTCCAAGGAACTTTTGATCTAGAAGAATGTTACCGGGCTTTAGGTCACAGTGAGAAATAACAAATTAACGAACCGCATTACAACCAACTACACCCACGAACTTTTCTAATTCCCATTTCGCTCATCTGATTCCTTACACGGTTAACATCAGCCCACTGATTCGAAGCTGCATAGATATCAGATAACAACACATAATTAGCAGCATTTAGAGGCTCAATCTTAAAAAGCCGACCCGCAACCTCTTCACCTAATGCCACATCACTATGTATCCTACAAGCAAAAAGAAGAGCACCCCAAGCACCAGCATGCGGTTTCATAGGCATGTCTTTAAGAACATTATACGCCTCGTTTAACCTTCCCGCACGGCCAAGAAGATTCACTTTACACGCATAGTGATCTATAGAAGGTTTTAAAGAGTACTCATTCACCATAATATCAAAAAAGTGGCAACCTTCATCAACAAGTTCAGCATGACTACACGCACTTAGGATGATCGTGAACGCCACATAATCAGGGGTCAACCCTTCTGATAACATTTTGTGAAAAAGGTCAACAGCCCGGTCAGCACGACCGTGAACCGACAGTCCTTGTATCATTGAACAATAAGATACTAAGTCACGTGAAGGCAGTTTTTCAAACAACGTTGTCGCACGCTCCAAATTCCCACATTTTGCATGCATGTCAATCAGTGCAGCCGTCACGTGAGTTTGACCAAGGTCAACTGAACTTTGACTCAAATAAGAATCAACACGGTTAGCCAATTCCCAGTCTCCAGTGTGTGAACACGCAGACATTAAGCTCACCATTGCATACTCATCCGGCATAATATTCTTAGCAACCATGTCATTGAACACTTTAACCGCCTCTTTAGGCTGACTATTTTGCGCATAACCAGATATCAAAGCAGACCACGAAACAACATCTTTCTCAGGCGATTGATCAAACAAAGCCCGTGCAGACGCCATGTCACCCGACTTCGCATACCCATCAATCATCGTATCAAACGAAACCATATTCTTATCCGGCATTTCATCAAACAACTTCTTCGCACATCCCATATCCCCCGACTTCACAAGCCCATTAATCATCACATTCCACGAAACCGCATTCCTCTCCGGCATTTCATCAAACAACTTCTTCGCCTCCAAATAATCCCCATTACTCGAATACCCGACAACCATAGAAGTCCAAGTAACCTCATTTCTCACAGGCATTTCATCGAACACCTTCCGTGCATTCCCAATCTTCCCACATTTCCCATAAAAATCAACCAAACTCGACCCGACAAACACGTCGGATACCGTCCCATACTTAACCACCAACCCATGAACAACCTGTCCTTGTTTCAACGCCAACACACCACCACAAGCTTTCAAAACCAAAGGAAACGTGTATTTATCAGGACCCACATAACAACTCTGTTTCATTCGTTTAAAAAAATTAAAACTTTGTGTAAAAGACGAGTGTGTGCAGTGGGCTTTCATAAGGGCATTCCAGACATAAACATTGGGTTGCAAAACCCGGTCGAAAACACTCGAAGCATACGCAATTTGATTAGGGTAAATTGAGTTACAAATAGAGATGAATTCGCTTACGAGAACATGGTCTTGTTCGGAGCCTTTGCGGATAATTAAGGCGTGAAATTGTTCTAGGGTTTTAAGGGTTTTACAGAGTTTTAAGAGAACCCATGTTGATGGAGATGAAGGTGATGGACCCACCATGGTGGTTTTGGTAATTAATTGAATGTAGGAGTTTATGAAGTGAAGTAAAGGAGTAGTATATAGTAAAGTTGATTGAATTGAATTGACTTGACTTGAATTGAATTGAATTTGATTTAGGTTACTACTGTAATAAAAGATATAATGAGTAGAGGAAGAAGACGTGGTAAAATAATTGGGTTTGTTTTTATTATGGGCCGATATGTGTTTATGGGTTAGGTCTAGTTTGTAATTAGTTTCCTAATAGTTAACTGTTATACTGTTATGTCTGGGCTAGAGGTGCACAACATAACCGGTTAACCGGTTTCTAATCGATTTTGTAACCGGTCCAATCCTAACCGATTACTAACCGATCATAACCGCCGGTTAGTAACCGGTTTGTATTTCTGATTTCAAAACCGGTTATAAACCGGTTAACCGAACCGGTTAACCGATATTTTTAACTATTATTTAATAAAAAACCGGTTATTAACCGGTTAACCGGTCCGGCCTAACCGGCCAAAACCGCTTCTGCAGATGGTCAAAACCGGTTACTAATCTAACCGATTAACCGGTCTAACCGGTTAGGGTATTTAAAAAAAACGGTTAACCGTTTTGTTCACCTCTGGTCTGGGCCGAAAAACCGATGTTCTTGTTATTGTTAACAAGGTCCAGTAGAAAAATAAAAAGGTTGGAACTTGGAAGTAGAGAGGTGCACAAAACAGGTTTTTCAAATACCCGGTTTTGGGTATGATCATGTATTGAAAAATCAGGTATTGGCAATACCCGGGTAGGGTTCAGGTCCGGGTATTGTTTTCAAAAACCATACCCCATGCATCGGGTTCGGGTCGGGTATGAAACCGGGTATTTGAATACCCTATTTTTGGGTATTGAAGAAAAACCCTACTTTCGGGTTTTTTTTTCGAGCCTTTTTCCAGGTATTTTTCGGGTATAAATTTGAGTTGAATACCCTTTTTTTTTAAAGAATTGCACTTTTCCGGAGTATTTTCGGGGAAATTTTGGGTAATTGAAAAACCTAGTTCCGGGTATAGAACCGGTTCCGGTTTTCGGGTATTACCGGGAATAAATCGGGTCCGGTTCGGGGTACGGGTTTTGGTACTAAAAAGCATATTCTATCCGTACCTTACAGGTAGGGGTACGAGTTCGGGTATAAAAACCCAGGTATAAAAAAACCGGTTCTGGGTATTTTTTTCGGGTACGATTCCGGGTTCGGGTTTTTTGTGCAAGTTTGAAGTAGTCACAATAGACAAGTGAAGCAAGAATTGTTAAATTGTATTATTAAATTTAACTAGAGGTGGACAAACCGGGTTTTTTCAGGAACCGGTTTCGAGTATGGTCGTGTTTTTAACCAGGTTTTGGTTAGGTTGGGTCGGGTCAGGGTTTTGACGGGTAGAAGTGGAACGGGTTCCGATGGGTCCGGTATGGTTACGGAACGGGTTATGGCTTTTCTAAGAAACTAAAACCTAGTTTGTACCCTTTGGTCGGGTTCAAAACCAAGTTTTACGCATACATCTAATTTAAGAGTTTTAAAATTATCACTTTAAAGAAAACGTAGTATTGATTATGTTGCACAAATGAGTGAAGCTGCAAGCCTTCGATTAACATTAGTGCTAGGGGGTGTTTGGCCTAGCTTTTATTTTTTGGCTTATGCTTATATCCTTACACAAATAAGCTTATTCAAATAAGCTAAAAAAACCTTCTTCAAACAAGCCTACATAATCTAATAAGCTTAAGCTTAAAAAGCTAAACCAAAAACCAAATTAAGCTTATTTTGTAAAAAAAAACTATAAGTTTTGATAAAAAAAGCTAGGCCAAACACTGCATAGCCCTTTCTTTTGGCTTTTATGCGGGAGCCTTACGCATCTGGTATGTTTTTTCTTTACTTTGTTATGTTTTAGTTATTTTACAGTGCAAGTTTTAGTCCATGGTTGAATGCCTGATGTGTACATAATGAGTATTAACGACCGAGTTTAGTTCATTTGATACTACAAACTCATGGAACACATTTTGTTAGATCTAGTATTTAAAGCATATGAGTCATACATAGTACGGTACTATGGTACTACGGTGGTCACATGTTTTGTCTGTTTAAAAGTAGTTATAATAAATTGTTACTATGCCACAGTAGGCTAAATTTGATTAGTGAGACAGATTAAATAGATGGGCAACCAGCAATAATGGAAAAGATGATGATTGTTAATTTTTTTTTTTCATAAAACGAGGGGTTATTCAGATTCGGATATCCGAAGTTTTAGATGTGTGAAAATTTCAGACATCCGTCAATTCATATATCCCGGACATTTTGGGTTTGGAATTTCGGATAATTAGGATTCGATTTTGAGTTTAGATTTTTCTCGCACTATTACATAAACCGCATATTTACTAAACTTCATATAAAAACTAAGCTTAATTCGAATTTCATGTATTCAATGTCATCTTAAAGATACACATCTCTGATTTATTTTGTTCACAAAAGCGGCCTATCGGAGAGGTAGATAAAGCGGGAATTCAAGAGATTCGATTTTGGACTTTTTTAGATGTGTTATTTACATGTCGTTACTCACACTAATTTTATTGAATTTAATCTAATCAAGCCTTATACCTTTATTACTCTAGCAAGATCATCATAACACGAAAATTGTTACGAGCAATATTAGTTCAAGCTTTTAACAAACTATTTTCAAGTAAGTAATGATTCCCTTCTTGGGTTAACAACACTATTTCATTGTTATATAGCCGCCATATAGGTGGAATAACTTTTGGCTTTGTCAAAAGCATAATAAAATCTGTACTTTTTAGTGCCTAAGGATTAATATGGTTAGATTCGGAACCTTGAAGGATCAGAAACGAAAATAAAAGGAATTTGGTGGTCCCCCCTGTTTCACTTTTCGGAAAGGCATGAAATCGGCTACATAGTACAGTCACGTGGACCAATAAAACCCACCAATTATTATGTCTACGTGGATTATCAAGAGCATCAACTTTATTTATTTTGAAGAGTCATGTAACGCAATTATTCAAGAAAATTGCCCCGACCCCTTAAGTCCACGAAGAATTTCATTTTATATATTTGACTAGAATATGGTGTCTATTTTCTTTTATAAATTTTTTTTGCTGATTATGAAGATCTTTTTATATATTAACTTGTTATTTATAGAAAATTACCAAACTAGTTAAGTTGACCAACTTTTTTTTTACTAAAATAACCCTTGAGCAAAAAATAAAACCCTAACTGCCGGGTAAGCCCTAAAAAATATCGGCTAAACTTTCTAACCGTCGACTAAACACTAAAATAAAAGCCCATAGCTTCCGTCTAAGGCTCTGAGCCCTAATTTCTAGTGTCTGGTTTATAACTTTTTTTAGGCACTATATTATAGTAAATTTTCGTTTTATTAATCAGTTATGGCTAACTCAACCATTTTGGAGTCTAAAAAAGGTTGTAAATCATTTTTTTTTCTCATAAACGAAAACATATATTTATTGTTTACTACTACAACATATGAAATATGCTAACAAACGTTCTATACACATTTCTAAACGACGTAAAGTCACATCCAACATAAAATAAGCTAATCGGAGATTTAAATTATTATTTTTCTACTACCGAATTATATCTATTTGTTACTTTAACCAGATGATACACCACAAAAAAAAACCAATTTACTAGTAAACGAAAAAATAGATACCCTAAGTTTTTCAATCAACTTTTATAGGCTTTGCATGACTTACTTTTAATCCATTTGAATTATAAAATACTTCTGAAACTAACGATATCAACTTTAGGATTTAAATCCTTCACATATGATAGATGAAAAATACCTTACTACTACACTGTTTTCGTCTCATGAGACAATTGATTTATCAAATGATAATAACATAATTTGTGAATCTTTTAGGGTTTAAGCACTATATTTTTATTTTTAAAAACCATTAATTAAAAATTTAAAACGGAGAAAACTTATAAGCCAACCAGCCAGCCCAGGACCAAAAATGTAGTCCTTGATGAACACGTAACCACATCACCAACCACACCCTCGTGCTTCACACGTGCGTGTCACATGTTATTTTAACAGCCGTCGATCTTCCATATTAAAACCAATCTAACGGACCACACAACCCAATAACTCATCTATACACCCCACCGCCATTACCAAAATATTATTATTACTCTCACTATGCGCCGGGAAATGGTGACACCTCCATAATAATATCCCATCCCGTCCGCCGCCTCTCTGTAATGCTCGCCGGCGTCATCTCCTCACGTCCTGCTCACTACACTCTACCGGCGCGTCACCGTCACATCCCGTCAGATGCCACTTTTCCGATCAAACTACTCCTCCCGGCGCCGGAGCTCACCGGCCTCCGGCGGTGTGTTAATTATCATTCTTCAACTATTGAGTTAAACTTCTCTGTTTCGGATATCTGGCATGCTATTCTGCCAACCGGAAATAATAACGGGAATAATAATATTCTCCGGCCGGCTGGTGAAGGCTCGTGGAACGTGGCGTGGGATGTGCGTCCGGCGCGGTGGCTGCACCGGCCCTATACGGCGTGGCTGCTGTTTGGAATCTGTGCTTGCTTGGCGGCGCCGCCGGTGGTGGAGATAAGCGGCGAGCCGACGGTGGAGATTGGCGGTACCGGCTCCGAGCCGGTTGGAGCTGATGATATCAAAATAAATTCCAATTGTATTAATAATAATTTTGCTGAAAGCTCATTAAATTATAGAATAACAGGTTTGTCATTCATTTTGATTTTAATTACGTTTAATTGCAATTATTGTTAATATGCTGTATGTAGGTTTGTAAACCTAATTTCATCAAATTTGGTTAGGTGGTGGTTGGGATTCCTTATTTTACCTGTGAAGTTAATAAGTTACACTTTACAAGTTACAAAAGTGTAACTTATGGAACTTTTCCTCTCGCAATATAAGCAATGCCAAACACCTTATTACTTTTCAAAAAGTTAATAAGTTATAAGTTGGTGAAAATAAGCAATCCCAAACACCCCTTAATAATAACATTTTTTTTTATTTTCTTTATTTAATAGAAGTAGTGTTGTAGAAGTCAGCCTAGGTGGCCATGTAGGCTCAGATTATGGTACTTATTAGTGTTGTAAAAATGGGTCAAAATTTGAGCTAGTCGTACAACTCGGACAAACTAGTCGAGTCGGATTTTTGCTGTTTTTCACGCATTTTTCACCGATTTTCGGGTTTTTTTAACAGAAATTTCGTTGATTTTTACATAGATTGCCTGGAAGATGGGAATTAAATGATTACTATGTTTATAATACTACATAATGAATATCAGTTTTTGAAATGATTTGGTTTTTGAACATGTATCCTTTTGATTATATTACTATTCACGCATTTTGTCATAAATATTAGTAATGAACTTATAATGTTTTGACATATATATAATTTTAGTGTCTTTATAATTTACCATGTTTGAGTAGTCCATGCCTAGCCGAATACTCGCAACTCTCTAGTTGACGGAGTTGGCAGCGCCTGGTGACTTTTGCAATTTGTTTTTTTTTTTACATTTAATGAGACATGAGTATATTTTTTAAAATATTATAAGCTTTGTAGGGGTTTCATCTGATGGAAGATGTTTGTTCAGAGCAATAGCTCATTTGGTATGCTTGAGAAATGGAGAAGAAGCCCCCGATGATAATAAACAAAGGGAACTTGCCGATGAATTAAGAGCTCAGGTAAATTTTTAGTTTTGACCTTTTTATATTAATCAGCATTCAAAATTCTCGTATCAAGATTTCAAAGTATGACACATGTTAGATTTGCAGGTTGTTAGTGAGCTTGTAAAGAGACGAAAAGAGATTGAATGGTATGTTTCTTTTCTCGATTTGTTGGCCATAATCGTTTCACTATGTCTTATTTTTTATTATAATTTTAAGGTTTATTGAGGATGATTTTGATTTGTATATCAAGATGATTGAAAAACCTTACATATGGGGTGGAGAACCCGAGTTATTAATGGCTTCTCATGTTCTCAAGTAAGTTTTCACACATTGTTTGCCACCTTTAGTTTCTTTTGCCCTATATGAGTTTGCATAAGTTTCGGTTCGTTTATAGGACCACAATATCAGTCTTCATGGTAGAGGAAACCACCAAAAAATTGTTGCACATTTCAACATATGGTAAAGAGTATGAAAAGGATGACGAGAGTCCAATTAAACTTCTGTTTCATGGGTATGGTCATTATGACATATTGGAAGATATATGATAAATCAATATACCATAAAGTTGTCATAACCGAAAAGCTAATCAGTAGAGAATGGTTTTGATGGAATGTGATTCCATGTGTAATAGATGATTCCATTCTGTTGAGTAACCAAACACCATTTTTTTCATTCCTACGTAATAAATCATTTCATTATCTCTGTCATTCCTGCATATCAAACGTTACCTAAGTGTTTCATCTTTGCTTAAAGCCTAGGTTCAAATCATCTCTTTGATGGTGCAAACATTGTTGTTGGTTTTGTCCTTTTTTTTTTTAACTTTGACTCTGAGTCTTTGACCAGTGCAAACATTGTATTTGATGGTGTAACATTTGTTTTTTTTTATTTTATTTTCTACTTTGTTATGTATGTTTTCGTATGTGTGAGAATCGTTGTCTTTCAATATTAACTTTGGTGCGGGCCGGATGGCTATGTTGTTAAGTGAAACTGACAGAATTCGATCACTCGATTTTGTTTCAGTTTCGATATCGTAAAGAACGTAATAAAAAAGCGATTGTATTCCAATTTTGTTTTGTTTTTATCCTAATGTATTAGTTTCGGTGTCGTAACGAACATGACGCGGACCGACTAAATTGGCGTAGACTCACCACATGGCCAGATCGAAAAAGCTCAGGTTTTACCAACGTCCGTATTTTAGTGACCGACGTCACCCCTTTGGTCCACCTCATTTTTTATATTGTTTTTTTTTTCTTATTTTTGGTTTTAGTTCCGATACCATAACTCACGTAATCAAAATTAACCGAATTCGTGTCGACTTACCGTCTCAAAAAAGAGACCGACAGCACATGAGTTATACTACCACCTGAGTTTTACCAATCCGCTCCAACGCAAACACTAGGTAATACACTAGTTTTTATTAAATTGACGTTGTGTTTGTTTAGTCTAGTGATGTTTAAAAAAAAGGAACCGAAAGGCTTATAACCTACTAGTATCAGCGTGTATGTTTAAGGGATAACATTATACCAAGATAAAGAAAATAGTTGGTCCCAAAAAAGACAAAACAATCATTATTGAGTGGATCCAAATTGTATCCAATGATATCTCTTGGATAGCGACGTATAATGGTCCCCCGAGGACCATTGTCGGTATAGCACATGTAGATGTGACTTGTACAAATATAAATTGAACATTTGCAACAAAAGCTAGTAAGAGAATTCCCTTTACGCCAAAACCATGTTCCTTGCTCTCCAGCCTTACTCTTTCAACGTTCTCGTCACAATCCTATACTTTCGATAAATCTCATTTTATCCAACAGGCTGATATTTGTTTTAACATCGGAGCCATCTGGTGTCAGAATCCTTTTTTTTTTATTTAAGAGAGAGTTTAATACGAGAGTAGTAACATCTATGGCGGAAATCAGTAACAGGAGAGGATACACCGGTGGAAGAAGAGGATGAAATCGAAAGCGTAGACGAAGTTAGGGAAGATATGGGATGTGATTTTCTCGTAATTAATAAAAATTTCCTATTGAAAATGAAGGCGCAACAGGAAAAGGAAGCAAGGATGAAGACGTTGTAAGCGAATTTGTTGAGAACGCCAGTATATATATGCTAGCAGGATCACTATAGTAAGTAAGAATGTTGGCTCATCTCAATCAAAACCTTTGAATATGTTTGTATCCAGTTAGGTTTAGGGTTTATAGTTTGGATATTCTTGGTTTGTCAAAATTAGGTTTTGTGAAACGACAAATTGAACTAGTCAGGTTGGTTGGATCAGCTAAAGTCGTCAAAATGGTTCAGTTTAATTAGTGTATATTATAGATTTAACATAATGCATGTGTGTATGTAGCTTAATGTTACTGATTAGTGGTGATGTTAGAAGATGATATAATTCATATGGGTTTGGAGTTTGGAGGGTTGTGTTGCTAAGTGGGCCACAAGTTAGGTTAGGTGATGATCCTTTTGGTCGGTCATGGTATATGCTCTTGTAATCTTGTTAGATGCTCTATAAAGTAACCCCAAATTTGACACAAAATGAGTTTTGAAAAATCGCTTTTAGAAAAAGTTTATTTATTTATTTGTATGAAAAAACATGTGTAACTATTTGTAAGAAGGTATTGATAAAACAATCATTGTTGTTTGAATGATTTGGTTTAATACGATTTTAATTTGTTAGATTCTGTTCGGGTACGGTTTTTGCAATCTAGATTTGTAATTGTAGCATTTAAACAATTTAATGGATAAAATACAATAACTTGACATTAAAATTTATTAAATAGTTGAATTCTCTTCCCAAATATGGTGGTTTTGTTTTGATTGGGTATCGATCATTACGTTACGATAATTCGGCATAATCAAAACAAAACTCCAAAGTAGCATAGTTGTGATACACTCAAAATGATAACGACACGTGTTTTACATCGATCGAAACCATCAAAACAAATACCAATGTTCATATCGGATATTGGTTCAGTTTGTTACAAAATTAATGCCAGAACATAGAGAAAAGTGTCTTTTGTAGCCAAACTAAAACACACTTTTGTATTTAGTTTTCTCAGAAGGAAAAAGAAAAAGAAAAAGAAAAAAAAAGAGAGCTAAACGTAAAGTATATACATTTTGTTTCAACTTATAAAAAACTTTAATAATTTAATTTTATTTATAAAAAGGGTCTTTTGTAGCCAAACTAAAACATAAAACTTATGTAGTTTTAAAAAAAGTTAATACTTTCAAAGACCTTTATGGTTAAATTAATGTTCCAATTTAATAAAGAAAAAGCGCACCTTTTGCGTACATTTTTATTTTATAAGGAATTAAGGAGCTATTAGTAAAATGCCATCTTCAAGGGCAAGATCCATCTAATAAGTGTATCAATAGTGTTTTCGTATTAATTGATTTGTTTAATCTTCAATTCTTCATTGAAATCCCGCTAAGAGGATAATATTTTTGAGTTGTCATGCAAATCAAAGAAATAACTAAGCAGAAAATATTAGTTAAACGACTCATGCGATATAAGAGATGAAATAAAGAACAATGTTCCTACAGTTCTACCTACTTGACTTGATCGATATAAGAGCGTAGTGTGAAAGAAGAAAAGAAAAATACATTTTTAGGATTTATCAAACTTAAGGGTGTTTGGGATTCCTTATTTTCATCAACTTATAAACTTTTTGAAAAGTTAATAAGGTAAATAAGGTGTTTGGCAAACCATAAGGCCTTATGAGTTTTAACTTATGGGCAAGACAAAATAAAAGGGTTTTGAAAAGTTAAGAATCTCTAACTTATTAACTTAATGAGTTTGATTTACCTATTACATCCTTCTAACCCTCAAAACCCATTACACTTCTTTTAAAAAGAGTGTCTTTTTTAGTCATTTTAGTTTTCTCCAACACATAAGCTAATCCAAACATTTTTTTTAAACTTCTTTTAAAAAATTCATAAGTTAATAAGGTCTTTTAACAAGAAGTCCTTTTTCACTTAAATAAGGAATCCCAAACACACCCTTAATCACAATATTAATAAACTTTCTTAAATCAAAAGAAAAAAAAAAGGAAAGAACTTAATATTTACCCCAAGCCTAGGTGACACTAAATATTTGTCCATTGCACTTGAAAAGATGTTGCTAGTTGCTTTAAAGAAAACTATTGAAGTATATTTGTATGCATTATTGGTTGTTGAGCCTAGTGATTTGTTATAAAAAAAAATAGAACCAAAAGGTTTTTTAGCTTACATGTATCACCTTGTGTATAGAATGTATTAATTATACATAGATAAAGACAAAAGGTGGTCCTCAAATAGGCATCTAACAATTATTATTATTAAGTGGACCCCCTTAAATCGTACCTACAATTATCTCTTGGATAGCGATATCGAATGGTCCATCCGGGGACCATTGTCAGTATAAAATATGTAGATGAATATATATTAACTAACATTTGCAACAAAGCTGATAAGGGAATTCCCTTTACAACATAATTGTGTTTCTTAGGGGCTGTTTGGCAAGTGCTGAACCAGTAAGAGGTCTGAATGATTAAGAGAGTCTGAGCCAGTAAGTGCTGAACCAGTAAGGGTGTGTTTGGCTAGACATCTGAATGAATGTGCAGAATGACTATTTTACTCCTCTTAACTATTTTGTGCTGAATGAAATATATCTGTATAGTCAGAGCTTGTAACATATTTTAAAAAATTTTGACATGAATTGTTTGTATAAAGGGTAATCCTTACAAAGAACAAAACTTGACCAAATAAACATAACGTCATTTATGAAAAATATATATATATATAACTAGTTTTTTCAGCCCGCTCGTTGCGCGGGCAATTTAGACTTTAGAAACAAAATTTAATTTGGATGTGTACTGAATTGTAACAGAGCTCTATTGTTGTAGAAGGCTAACATCTGCTATAGAAATTTACATCCCAAACTGTTAGCAAACCTCAAACATAGATACAAAGTCAATCTACTTGGTAACATTAGCTATTCAAAAACAACATGCATAGTAGACTTGGAATTAATTCCATGTAAAGAAACCAAAAAAAAAAAGTAGAAAAAACTATACAACATCTAAAAAGAACAGGTCCCTAATGTATTTTTAAGCAAGCTGTCCACATGATTGAGTACCATGCGCCCCCATTAACAAAATACCACCAACTCCGGTTAAGCTCGTGAATCTCAGCAACATATAACTTGACAACTCCAATATTTTGCAGCTAGCAAACAGCAAACAGATATTTGATTTTTTGAGCATTCACACTATCACAAACAAACAAAAAGTTACAATTTAAGCCTTACCACTCTCACAAACAAACAAAATATTACAAAATGAAAACATGTAAAGTCCATTTGCTACTTGCAAGTTGACCACTGAGAATAGAAAAAGGCATTGTCATCATCACAAACATATTGAACACCTTGTCTTTCTACTACCAATCTCATGCCATAATTCTATTTGCATACACGAAACAGAAAGACATCGGTGCTATAAATGCAAAAGCATATTATAAGACAACTGGTATTGGTCTCTTCTCTTCGCTGGATTAAAGAACCCTTGTTTCCACCAGTCAAAAACTTATTATAAGACATTCGAGGTCATAATTGTCACGTTGTATGGGTTTTTAATCACAAACTAAATACGCATATTACATTTACTTAAAACATGTAATTTTTGTTGGCTCAAGTGTCATAACTGCAGTGAATCAGTGATTCATGTATCTGAATTCTGAAACAAAATTATAAGCACTTGAATTGAATCTTGATTGATTCCAAAAAAAGAACAAAAAAGAGAGAGAATATACCTGAATGTCCCCGAACCTCAACTCGATTACGTGATGAGATCCATGAAGGAACTTGCAGCTCTATCGTGATGAGATGGAAATACACTTATTATATCAAAAAAACCCTGCATAGTGAACAAATCTAAACATATTAACCGGATAAATAAAGGCCAATTGTAAATTCGCACATTAAAACTAATAAACAATATACCTGAATGTCCCCGAATCTCAACTCGAGCCAATTGCAAACAAAAGTATGCATCAAATTTGAACACTCACAAATCAACAAATCAACACTAATTGCAAAATTTTTTTGCTGAATTTAATTAATTTTAAAAAGTAGGGCAAAACAATGAGCTAGGGTTTCAAAACAAACCGTTTTAATTTCTCAATACTCTGAATCAGACTCTGCTACCTTCTTTAACGCATTACCACCGCCTCCACGATTCTTCTTCGTCCATATCACAATCAATCAATATTTTTTGGCATAATCGAATTTAGTGGTTCAAGTGTAGATGAATCAGATCGATAGAAACAAAACTTACCGGAGCAGGTGAAGAGGAGAAGATGGCGAGCGTAATGAAGCCGCGAGAGAGAAGAGGGTAACTATAGAAATTTTCCATTCAGCGATATTTTTTCTCTGAATGGCTAAGAGCTTCATTCAGCCATTCAGATATGGCGTTGTGAGGAACCAAACATTCGTATGTCCGAGCGAATCAGACTTTTGTCCCATTCAGATCTCATCCAGACCTAAACAAACACACCCTTACTCTCCAACCTTACTCCCTCGACTAGATAAAGACAAAAGATGGTCCTGATATAGACATCTAACAATTATTATTAAGTGGACCCCCTCAAATCGTACATACAAAATTATCTCTTGGATAGCGATATGGTCAATCCGGGGACCATTGTCAGTATAAAATATGTAGATGAATATATATTAACATTTGCAACAAAGCTAATAAGGGAATTCCCTTTACAACATAATTGTGTTTCTTACTCTCCTACCTTACTCCCTCGACGTTATTATCCGAATCCTATACTTTCGATAAAGCTCATATTATCCAATACTTGCAATAGGCTAATATTTGCTTTAACATTGGTGTCACCCGGTATCAGAATCCAACTTTTTATTTAAGAGAGAGTTAAGTAGGAGAGTAGTGATAGCTGTGGCAGAAATAAGTAACCAATTAGGTGATGGTATACCTGTGGAAGAAGAGGAAGAAATAGAAACCGAAGACGAAATCAATAAAGAGTTCATGTTGAAAATGAAGGCTCAGCAATAAAAGGAAGCAATGATGAAAACGGTGTAAACGAATTTGTTCAAAACGTCGGTAGACCTTAGCAGGATTCAATTGGAAATGTTCAAATTGTAGAATAACAGGTTTGCCATCTCAAATTATTGGGTTTTGTTATTGGGTATATCAAATTGCAAACATCTGTTATATCTTTATAAAGCTGCTTTTATCAAATTTCGTTAATTGGTGAACATCTTTAGCCTCTTCACTTCAAAATTTCATTGTTTTAATTTTGTTTCTGCGATATACATGTCTACGGTGTAAACAAGCCAAACTCTCGTGAATAGTTTTTTAAGCTCGAGTTCAAGCTCAATCATTTCGAGCTTTGTTTCTAAAGCGTGAGCTTGGGAGTAGTTTTTCCGGCTCGAGCTTGGCTCTGGTTCGACTTGTTTATTACTTGTTAGCTGTTTTAGTTATGTTGATACTTATTGTTGTTACATTTAATTATAACTTTTGTAATAATATATATTTTACTTGTTTTTAACATAAAGTTGTATATAATAATTATTCTAAATTATATATTTATATATTAAATAAAACATTTATAAAAATAATAGGCTTGTTTAAGTTCGACCTCGACAGGTGAAGCTCAGAATCGTTTATTAAACTATCCTTTTTTAGGCTCGAGCCCGGGCTCAAGCTTGTTTAATCTTGGATCGGCTCGATTCGAGTTTTTAGTAAGCCGCTATCGAGTAGCTCACGAGTAGTTTGCCTCGTGTGTACCCCTAATGTGCTTGTTCTCCTACAATTAAGGAAACACGAGTCGATTTTAAATATCATAATTATGCAGGGTTTCAAATTTTTAATAGATGGAAGATGTTTATCGAGACCAATAATTCATTTGGTATGCTTGAGAAATGAAGAAGAAACTTCGGATGTGAAAAAAATAGAAAGAACTTGCTGATAAATCAAAAGCTCAAGTAAACACAACTTTGGCATTTTTGTTTAGTCATTATTCAAGAATTTTCATAAAGTTTTAAAGGTATCACACATGTTGATCATCTTTCAATGTGCAAGTTGTTGATGAGCTCGTAAAGAGACAAAAAGATATTGAATGGTAAGTTTGTTTTCTTGATTCATTTTTGTTGAAAAAGAAACAAAAATCTAATTGTTTACTGTCGTTGTTAATGTTTATCGAGAAAGATTTTGATATGTATATCAAAATGATGAAGAAACCTAATATATGGGGTGGAAATTCCAGAGTTATTAATGGCTTCTCATGTTCTCAAGTATGTTTTTTTGCACATTGTTTACAACCTTTAGTTTCATTTACGCTATGTGAGTTTGCACTAATTCGGCCCGGTTTTAGGACCACAATATCAGTCTTCATGCTAGAGAAAAGCACCCAAAAACCATTGCACAACTCAACATATGGTAAAAGAGTATGAAAATGATGACAATAATTCATTGAAGTTCTATTATGGGTATGATCATTATGGCATATTGGAAAACATATGTTTTGGTGTAGATTCTCTTACATTCATCTTATGTCAACATTTTGACATTTACCGGTTCCAAGGCTAAAATAGTTAAATGATCACATTTGACTTTGAATAACCCACACACACAAACTCACACAACATAGAATTAACACACATAACATAGATTGAATATTGCATGTATTTGATAGACTTTGAAAACTTAATTGAATATAGTACATGATACAATCTCAAAAATAAAATATTGAAAATGGGAATATGAATACTCACCTCGAGGATGGTACGTTTATAATACGAACTCAATCAAATGTGATGTAAAAGTTGGATAATCCAAAAGTTATCCTAATTAATTGTATGACATAAGTATGAATAAAAATAATAACCTTCATATCAAATACCAAAACAGCCATGTGCTACCCAAAATCCATCTTGAACCAAGACTTATAAACTTAATTATATCGTTGGAATACATGATTATCTTGATTGCATAATTGTTTGCATTTATGAGTTAATTTTCACCTATGAAACTTGAATTACATCAACATGACCATCAATT
This sequence comes from Bidens hawaiensis, assembly GCF_021521415.1. NCBI lineage: Eukaryota > Viridiplantae > Streptophyta > Magnoliopsida > Asterales > Asteraceae > Bidens > Bidens hawaiensis. The sequence goes on from NW_027492838.1 coordinate 219,452, forward strand.
AAATGCTTTTATACACCCATGAAATATGATCATTCATACCTGTCATATAACCATAAGTAGCGTGATTTAAGTCACAAGAAGTTTTAGATTACTTGGTTCAAGATAGTTTTTAAACAAAAGTTTTCTTGATCATGTTTAAACCTATTCTAAGACACTCACTCCACAACTCCTCTTCTCCAAGGTTCAAACCCTCCCGTCATCTATCTACAACTTAGGGATATAACCATTCATGAACAATCAAACCTTACTTCTTATACGTCCATCTTCGAGGAGAATCTTTAATTATCAGTGTTCTGGTATTAGTGAATAGCCTGTGATTAGGACTTAGTGATTTTCAGTATATAGATATTCGATTTTTTTTTTGTTTCTATCATTGTTGTTATTGTTATTATTATATTGGGAAAATTTCATAGAATACTAACCAGGTTTCTTCACACTACAGACTCAACATAAAGAACAATTGTTGTTGAACAACCAACTCATGAAACAGATGGAGGTAACATTTTTTATCTTAATGGATTTTGCCTTCTAATTTTTTTAAAGTATTGTAAAGAGTAATTCTTAGTTGTCCATAAGAGGGAGTATGGGACAATAGGTTCTAATTTTGTTTATTGTACTCATGTTAGTATTATATTATGATTTGGTTTAGAATTATAAAGTTCATATGTAGAAGAGCTTTTAGGTTTATGATTATCATCTTAAATAGGTTAGAGAGACATGATTTTCCAAGTTCTCAAAAAATTTTCTCTTCAAATTGACATTGCGGATTCTCGACTTATGCTCCCTAAACAGTAATCATATAACTGATGCCTACTCACTTTGGATAGCATCATTTAGATTCAAAATATATTTGCGCGGTTGTATTTTTAAACGAAATGGTTTCCTTAATTGTGCAACTTTTGCAGGAGCTAACCTGCGAAAAGGAGAGGAGACATGATCTAGAAGAAATAGTTAAAAACATCAGTATTGCCTTCGCGTCACGCCAGGAGTCTATGAAGTCGTTCATAGAGGACTTCAAATCTAAACTAGATCACTTGAAAGCTTAAAGTTGTCAAACTGAATAATTTGATCATGTTACTTATTTTAGGTTGTTTGCTAAGCATATTATTAAATATGTCCCTTTTTTGCCTTTTGAAGGCAATTTGTTGCCATTTTTTAATCTCTTTTTTATGCTAGTTTAAGCTTAAATGGTAACTCAAAAATAGACTTGTGCAAGTGAACACATTTTGAAGGATTCTTGCCTTTTATTATTAATTTTTATGAGACTTGTCTAGATTAAATCTTGTTTTGGGAATATAATGGTTCGAGCTTTGTTGACGAGGGAATCAATGGTTTAAGCCTTTAAGGTTTACGATGTTATCTTAATCGTAGGAGTGTTTATGGTTTGGTATAGTTCGGGTTTTGTGGACCCGAGAATTGATGGTTTAAGGTTTATGATGCTATTTTAATCATTGTATGTTTATGGTTTGTTTTTTTTTTCCTAACATGAATGCATATGTAATAAAACAAAGTGCCTCCAATTAGAAGCTAGATGGCACCGAGAGTTCACAAACAAGGAAAAACAAAACGAAACATATTAAAACTACAAAGGAGTCAAACCATAACATAGAAATAGGATCAACACTTCATGTCTCCCAAGAAATCTGCTTATGCGAGAATCTAAATTTGTTCCACCCGAACAAATTGATCTTGATTTCTTCCAATACGACCTCCTTTTAGAGACACTTATTGTTAAAGATCTTTGCATTCGTCCTCTTCCAAACGTACCAAATAGAGGAATATATAATTGTAGTTAAAATCCTCATACCCAAGAGAGAACCTGAATGTGAAGGCACCTCTAGGCTCTAGATGCTGATCAAACGTCCATAACCCGGTCATGTCCCAACCACACCACAAAGAGACATCCCTCCAGACCTCTTTAGCCGAACACAATCAAGAAAAACGTGTACTGAAGATTCAACCTTCAAAAAACAAATGAACCGCAGCCGAGATTCTATTTAATAGTAGTCTTCAAACGAAACAATTTAATTTAATAAGTAACCAACTTTCCCACGTGCATGTACTCACAGACTCAGAACCATATAACTTTGCAACCATAAGTCTTCTCAAAACTTGGTCTGAGAAAATATCTGAACCCTTGCTACACCATCTCCAACTATCAACCTTACCCGAATGAAACGAATATAGGACCGCCTTCTCGTTTAGATGAGCAACTTCCACAAGAACCTCCGCGGATAATCTAGATTTAGACCAGACCCAAACCGTTTCTACCGCGCCCTACCCCTTTGACACCACTCGATCACACACAAGGCAATTTTTGAATCGCTCCTGCTGGTTTGGTTAGTCTGGTTTTTTCGAAATTAGGTTTTGAGATACGATAAATTAAACTAGCTATGCTGGTTAGATCTATTAGAGAATATTATAGAATATATTATTAGAGTTTTAGTATTATCACTAATAATATATTCTACTAAAACTCTAATAATATATTCTATAATATTCTCTAATAAGATCAGCCAAACAATCAAAATGGTTTGGTTTAACTAGTTTGTATTATTACACGTTTAGAAATAATAAAAATGCCTTTTGTATAGTCAGTTTATGTTGTTAGAAGATAGAATGATGGGATTATTCATTTTTTTAACGGCAAATGCTGCATTTTCACTCATTACTCGTTCCTAAACTACACCGAATATTACTCTTTGCTTGGGATTGAACCCAAAACCTCCAACCTAAAAGGCTTGCACCTCTATCATGTGAGTAATTCTGTCGGTTGCAAGAAAACATTAGAGTATTGTAGACTTCTTTGACAATGTAACTTTTGTGTTCCCTGTAAAAGAAAGTTTATCCATGAAGAAACTAAAAGTAACTTTTTCAAAAGGTATCCGTAGTGGTAAGTAGGTTAGTTTAGGAGATTTATCTTACACGACCCTAAAATACATGATAGAGCTCTCACTACAAAACACCTTTACACTTGGTTGATTTGCTTTAACATGTTATAAAGCCATAAAGGTGCTTGAATATATTGCAAAGGAAGATACTGGTGGTTCCAGCCAAGATCAAGCACATTTTAAACTATACATATATTATTGATCGGTGACGGTGGAAACAAAGAAGCATGCATCTTGTCTTTTGGTCTTATCAAGTAAAGTTAGCATTGATTTTGATTGCAATGACCTAAAGAAGCAACCTGAAAATGAAGCTTGCCAAGTCAAGATTATGCAATCAAGTTGGTAATGATTATTTGAACGCTTGTATAATTATTAAATTAATACCATTTATGTTATATTAAATGAAGTGAAAATAAAATGAGTAAACTTGTCGAGGAACATCAGCTGATGGTGCTGTCCATTTACTTATAAAAAATGTTCAATTTGGCTTGTATATTGATTCAAACTGATTAAAAGCAACCATGATGTTAATTTTTAATGAATAGTTGCATTGTATACAACCTCGTCCATCGTGGTCATTCAAAGATTTAGACTACTATTGTGATATTATTTGTTTGTTATTATTAAGTACTAAAAAATGACAAAAATGTTTACGGGTAAACCCAACGTTTTCTCTGACCAATGAAACAAAAAGGCCAGTGAACTAATAGAATTATAAAACCATCTATTCTAATCAAATTAATAATATGCATTGTCACACATCTTTGGTAATTTCTCTATGTTGCACTCTTGTTAACATAAATTTCATCTCGTGACAATCTGCACATTGGGGCTGGCAAAAGACTCGACACAGCAGGCGAACATGCATTGGTCAACCCACTGCAAAATACCACGGTATGTGGGTCAACAGAAATATACTTCTGAATGGATATTACGCTGTCAACGTAAGCATCTCCAGAAGAACATTCAAGTCCATCAACAATCTGTATGACCCAAAAGATCCAAAAGGTTAAAAGCTTAAATCACTAATATATATAATTATCTGTTAACACTAAACATGAATGATAATCATACCAGTGAACAAACACCAGATATATCAATAGCATCCATTGAAACAAGCTCCAAAAGCCTATTTGGTGTGCATACAATAAACTCTGGCTCACAAGCTTTTAAACTATACAGTAAACAAAGTTTTCATTAAGGAATGTTTTAAAGAAGTAATGTCCACACACACACACACACATATACACACATCACTGACCCATGAATTTGATGATCTATAGAGGCACCCGAATGCAGACTAACTGTATGTATTCCAAATGTCTTCAGAGACTTGTACACCGCATGTACCTGCAAATTCTAACTTATGTCTAATGCATCTTTTATTATTATTTTAAAGGGGAAAAGTAACTAACTTACTTGCGCTGCTCTCTCTTGTGATGGTACAATGAACAAAAAATACGGGCCAGTGAAAGATTCACCGTCTAGTTCCTTACTTGTGATAGTATCAACAGCAGTTGATCCAATCCAGGCAATTTGCTTAGTGGTAGCACATCCACTTGTCTCCAATACATGCATGCCACGTGTATAGCATCTCCAATACTCAAAGCCCCATGAGTCAAAGAACAAAGGTTTCCCTCTTTCAAATGCTTCATTGTCACGCATTGTATCTTGTACCATTTTCAAACATGAAATTAAGAATTTTGACGGGCAACCTTCGTCATCTAGTGTTGACTCTTTCTCGATCCTTGACTTCTTTTGACCCATTGATATATAGTCCTTGTTAGCCTTTCTCTTATTTTGTGAAGCATCGGTACCGTTTTCTGTCAAATTATCATCTCCTTTTGATGGCAAAATTTCCTTGGTATTCTTGGATTCAAGATTCATATTTTTGTTATTAAATGAATCATCTTGAGTTGGGAGGCTAAAATACATTCCCTGCATCATCACACCATATTGATACAATATTCATAAAACAATCAAACCTCATGAAAACAACAGGATTAACATATCAGTAAATTAAATTTGCATAAAAGATAAACTTTTAGATCATACCAGTAGAGCAACAATTACAATCTAACAAATAACCAGAGGTGAAAACGAGACGAGTTGCCCGCGAGCTACTCGAAGAGGTCGAAACTGGCCGAGCCCAAGCCTCAAATAAAGCTCATTTAGACTTTAGTTATCAAGCCCAAGCTCGAGCCTTGTGTTTTTTTAAAGTTTTGCTTCTTTTGGACTTCTTTTGTTTCTTTGAGCCTAAGCTCGTTTAAGTACCACACGAGCTCGTTCCGAGCTTAGGCTCATTTAAGGTTTTTTTTTTTCAAAACATATAAAAATAACTTAAAACGTATATAAATTATTTAATAAATGATAAATGAGTCCAGTCTAAGCCTGAGCTTGAAAAACGACTCATGAGCTGAGCTCGAGTTCTCGTAAGTCAAAACGAGCTGAGCATGAACCGAGCTTGGCTCGTTTAAGGTACTACGTGAGCTTGAGCCAATCTTAGGCTCTTAAAGTTTTTTTTTTCAAAACGTACATAAATTATTAATTAATAAATAATAAACAAATTGAACCAAAGCTGAGCCCGAGTCTGAAACCCTATTCACGAGCCTAGCCGGAGCTTTAAAAAAGACCTCAAAACGGGGCTCGGTCTCATTACACCCGTATATTTTCAACTATTCAAATAACAGTTTATTGTTAAAAGTAATGCATATTTGTTTATGTATGTATTATCTATAACAATAACATCCACATCGGCACAAAACAATACAAAACTCCTCACATGATACTAAATTTCTCAATAACAAAAACAACATCAACCAATCACAACAATCTCATAAAACACAACCGATTATACCTGACACATTCTGCGTTTGGCGGATTGCCTGGGCTTCTTTTGTGCAATAACAGCGGCTATGCGATTGTTAGCCGTCGATGAATCGTTCCTGATCGACTTGTTTTTCTTTCTAATGATCGACGTATCTTCTCCTTTAGCCATTGTTGTTGTTGTTAAGATCTCGAACAACAAAAGGAGGTTATGAGTTGAGACTAGCAGTTTAGTTTAGTTTAGTTTAGTTTAGTTGCCGGAAGGTGCTTTGTACTTGTGGGTGGTTGAATTGAGGGTATGGTTGGTATAAATAGTTAAACCCAAGGGTGGTTTTGGTATTACGTGGGGGATGTATGTAAAGGTTTGGAATAATGGGCTTTTATGTCTCGGTTGGTGTTTCTTGGTTTGCACGCCAATGTTAAATAAGATTTTTTTTTGAACGACCAACTAAGTAACGTCGGGTACTTTGTACGCGGCCCCTATTGGCTAAAGGTAGCCCGAGCTGGCCACTAGTCCGGACGGACGAAGCCCCTAACGGTCCACCTATCGAGGGATTCACCAGATAAAACCCGACCCCCACGCCCGCCAAATGGCACGACAGCGAGGAGCCGGTAAAACTGGGTGAGATCAGGACTCGAACCATGGCAAGTCATGGTCATCCCTCATATCTCTCATATAAATTGGTGGTAGTGAGGTTTGAACCCCCTACCTATCACTAGTAAAGTGAGTGCTCTACCATTGAGCCACAACCAATTTTTACGTTAAATAAGATACTTATTCAAGGTGTGTTGTTTAATATGTATTTGATTTTATTTTTTTATTTTAGTTATCATTGATAAAGTTGAAATATAATTTATGGCGAGTTTCCTTTTCCTTCATGAGGATGGTATCTAGCTATCTAGATTTAGATTGTGAGTGGTGGGACGGACTAATATATGAGCTTAATATATGAGCTTTATGTTGAGGACGTGTTAATTTTATACTTGATGAATGAAGATTATCGGGTGAATCTATGACATGTCAGCGATCTAAATGACCATTAAAGATAAATATACTGTTTTAATGAAGATTACTAGTATAATTTTTTTTAATGAAAATACAAAACATATAGTTCATAAAATATTAAAAGCAAATGTAGTATAAGAGAATCATTAGAAGTTTGAATAGAATAGAATTAGAAGGTGTTACATTAAAAAAAACTAGTCATAGCAAAATTTTGATAGATGTATTTCCATATGAACAGAAAATAATAGTTACAATTTCGAAACTAAACCACACAATCTCAACCTAAAGCTCGAGAGGTTGAGAGTTTAGGGAGTTGTGACTAGAATGAAAGATTTGTTGTGAATCAAATATTCAAATGTAAAAGAATTGAGGACCCTTAAATATGAAGTCTATTTTCAACTTATTTTTTATGCAGTCAAGTCTATTATTCATATAACAATAGCCTCTATATTCGTGTGGCATATGAGGCATACGAGATGATAAAATTATATTTAAAACATATTAATAAATATAATCTACAATGCAACTACAATATAACCATAACAATAACTATATTGTAAATAATTCATGTGTTAGTTACGAGTACAAATAGTAAACCACGATTTTATTACCATAACAATGTAGAAATATAAAATATTTAAAAATAGATCATAATTTTAGTCGGATTAATAAAATTATAATAGGATTAGGTTAACGCTGCTAAAAAAATTTCTATAGGTTAACTAGCTTTTAGCCCGCGTGTTACGCGGGTTAATTTTAGTTTTTCTTTAAAATATTGTGAATATGTATTTTTTATGTACGATGTGTTTATGTGTTAAAATTAAAGCTTAAATGAATATATAAAGTATGTTATGTTTTTTAGTTGGAGTTAAAGTTTACTTTGTTTGTTTTATTTGCTTACGTTTATATGGATTTGTAACTCACATTTGTGGATAAATAGATTGTTTTTGTACAATTCGTTTGTCAATTCCATTTGTAAATAACTTTGTTTATTGATTTTGAATACGATTTTGTCTTTCTTGTTAATTTCAGCTTTTTTGGTTGTTAATGAAATTCTATCTGTATACTCAATCATTCAAATCTTCCTTTGATTCATTGTAGTCGTTTTCGTTTCAGTTTTAATAGCCCTAAAGGTTTATGGATTTCTTGATGGAATTTGCATTGTATGAGACAATTTTAACAAATGAGCTTCAGATTGTACATGATCACAGAAAATCATAAGACTGAATGCAATAAATAACAAAAATTGAAAATGCCCATTAAACATTAATAAGTTAGGATGTTAGAGTTTAGAAAGCTTATAGCCCACGTATTACGCCATATTTGAAATTTTATTAACAACGGTAAAGAAATTACCAGAAGGCACCATGTTCGATGTATCTGACATAGGGAATATTTAGATTTTATTTTTTATATTATTTTATTTTAATTTAATTTATTATAAGAAAGTGTGTTGTATTCATCTAGAAATTGTGTAGTTAGTCCTATTTTGATCCATTTATGTTAGTGAACGGTTGTTTATGTTCGTTCATTATATTCGTTTATGTTCATTTTTAACAAAATATTGAATGTTTCATCTACTTAATGTTTTATATTTGTTCGTTTATGTCCATTTTGGGTATGTTAATTTATATTTGTCTGTGTTCGTTTACCATATCATATAGACCAAATATTCATGAACCAAGGACAGGCCGACCATGTTGTCTTTAAGGAATCTAGACACTCCTATTTTCATCACAATCAAATCACTTTCCAAGTTTATGCAAATACTTGGTTCATGCATATCCACACTTCAAGTGGAAAAGGCAAATGAGCAAAATGATTGAAGATGATTATCATCTCCATGATAATGAATCACTAATATAAATAGGTAATATACGCATAAAGAATGCTTATACAACTATTAAATGTTTGATTAATGTTTAATATACGCCTGAAGAATGATCATACAGACCATTTGTTGTTTCTCAGAAACTATCTTGACTTTTTAAAATATCTATTTCTTTACACTATTAGCCGTTGTAGTGGCTGCTTTTCTGATGGGAGATCCAGTTACTTTCACATTCTTCAATGTTTGACTTTGACTTTGGATTTAACTTTGACTGTGTTGCTACAAACTCGATCATCTGTTGAACATCTGAATGATAAAATTGAGAATCCATAAGAAAGTCGATTACATGCAACATGGCAAGACCTAAGGTGTGCACAAAACAAAAATTACTAAACCGTGTCTGAAATAACCAACGCAACCTAACCCTATAAAAACCCAACAATTTGGTTGTCTTTTAAAAATGATTTTTGGTTCGGTAGCCTGAATTACCAAACTTGGACAAAAATACCGAATTTAAGTAATTTGTAAGAAACTAATAAATGATGTGGCCCAAAAATTTTACGCTCAGATGTGTAATAATTAATCAGGGGTGTGCAATGCCCGGTGGTGTGCTAAAACCGAACCAAAAACCAAAATTTCCAATTTCTAAGTTATCAAAAACTATTCGTTCTCAGTTTCTTTTCTGTTTAAGTTTGGTTATACTTCTTCAAATTCAAAATAAAAAATGAATCCATAAACTCGGCTCAGTTCAGTTTTCTCGGTTACGCGGGTTTATTTAGATTTTTTTATTTTTTTTTACTATTATTAAAATTCATGACATTACGAGTAGTAAATTTTGTTTAGATTTATTTTTCGTCTTTGTTTTTTATGTAGATTGTTTTCAATAAATGTTTGTACAAAGATGGGTTGTTATGTATATTTTATTCAATCACTATTTGTATAAAAATTAGCTACGATTATAGTTGGGTTTATAATTTGTAATGACCAATGAGATGGGGTGAGTTTATAGTTGGTTGGAGTTTAATTATTGTTGGCGATCTTTTAATAGGCTTGGATGTAGTTATAGTAGGATTTATAATTTGTTGGAGACCTTTATCTATATATTTTTTGTTGGCTGTATGTTGAGTGGTGTTATGTGATGTTGGTAGTTTATGAAGGTTTTGAGTAAGTGGTTTAATATTTATTTCATTTTTACACAGATTTTGTTACTTTTTTATGGTTATTCATATTAATGTTATTTTATTTAGATTGATGAAAATTTAAAGTTATTTTGAAAGTTCATTTACTTACATAGATATTTGTTTATTACATAGATATTTGTTTATTACGTGTAGTAAATGTAAAACCAAAAACTGTCAGTTTGGTTTTATGTTTTTATCAAAAACCGAATTTCCAGATCGGCTTCGGTTTTGCATGTACTGAAATCCAAAAAACCAAAATTTCAGTTTTTGGTTCGGTTGAAGCCCAAAACTAACCCATACACACCCCAGGTTTGCTCCAATCCTCGGACCCGAATTTCATCATCTCGAGTCCCGATTCAAAATATTTTACTTTACCTTGTTTTAACAACTTTGATTTATTTTCCTTTTAGTATAAATAAAAAGCCTAAATCTTTTATCCAAGTTTAGGAAGTTGATTTGATTATCATCCACACAATTCATGGCCAAATCTTTTTAGCCTAATTGAGTATAGACAAATAACCTATAATTCATAATATATAATTGTGAATTAAAATTCAAATATTGAAATCAATAAATCTTACCTTAATTTTCTTGTTCTTCCCTATCAAGGGAGTAAAGCAACAAAAAATCGGCATAATTTATTGAAAGATATAATCAGATAATCATTCACATCTTTCTCCATGTTCCTAGAAACCCTAACCTTTACACGGGTCAAGAAACCTTCAGATCCAATGCTTCCTTGTGTCGTCAGAGGATTTCATCAATTTCCATCTACTACTGATTACGACCTGCAAATCATCCACTGATTACATGTTCGTTAGTTTCTGTTATCACCAAATTGATGAGAGTAGTAGTTTTGGCCAGAATTTAGGTCTAGGGTTTTGTTAATTTGGGGTGATAGGGTGGCTGAGAGGGAGGGTTCGTTACCAGAGAGAACAGAGAAAGATCAAGTGTTCTGACCCATTTAAGTGTATCTGGTATCTAGGTTTGGTAAAATCATGACCCGCAAAATTTAAAGCTTAAACGGGTTAAAACCGGGTTAAATCAATGAGAAGTCACCATTTTAAAATCAAGCAAATCTGATGGCTCCAAAAAGGGAGGGAGCGACCACATCGCGACACCTAGAATTTTTTGATTTTCGTTTATATATATTATAGATATAGATTAGGACGATATATGCCATCACTATTAATTCGTTTTAAACGGAATTGAAAATATGTAGAAATTGGGATGCCTGATTTAAATGATCTTTAAGATGTTACATTTAGTTAATACTAAATCACAATGGTTATATATATGTATTTATTACGAATAAAGTTTATATATTCATTGTTATTATTAATACTCTGTTTGACTCTATATATCTATTTATTTTATTTTGTGTTCATATATTCATACTTAACTCTTATGCCTTTATCCATCCCTATCCATTATATCATTCTTGATTTTATGTTAAAGAAAATAAATTGGTTTGGGGGGGGGGGGGGGGGGGGGGTTGGAATATATAGGTTGTGTCTTTGGTTTAGTAGACGAAGCCTAACATGAAAAATAATGTTACATGCATATGCTTGTCAACAAATGTCAAATTTGCTTGTTGATACGAGCATGACTTGTTTAACCCAATATTTATAATTTATTTTAATCTTACTACATATTAGCACTTTAAAATTTAAAAGTACGATATACACAACTGCATAGAAGGATTGCGTTAAAACTATAATACATCATGTGTGTTTCTCTTTTAAAACACATGACATCCAATCGTTAAGTACATGACATGAGAACAACCTTTTAATATACAAAATTACATGTACATTAGTCAACATGCATGCTCGTCAGATTAACCTTGCTATGACATGTTAAGACTTAAGATAAACGTGTTTGTCGGTTCAACTTAGAAATCAATCAAAACCCGGGAAATCATGTTAGGTATAGGCTGTATATATACATACATGCATACATAAAAAGGTAGTATTCTCACAAGACTTGTATCAACTTGATTATCAGACTGTACAACGAGAATAATATAAAAGGAATTATAGTGTTGAGCTGGCAATATGTATGTGACCGTGAAGAAACACTAAGTGACCCCGGCAGATTACGGATAATCTTAGGGCTAAGTAGATGTTTCCCACGAGGGTTAGGTCCGGCAAAGATGGTTATTCTTCTGATGACCTGCAAAACGGACACCGTGAGCTCGTCACTGAGAAGGGGGGGGGGACCTCCTTGTGACCACCCTCCGGCGTGAGAATCAGACTAGATTGCTCTGAATATAAGTGTATATTAAGAGAAATAGCTAGATAAGATAATATCAGATGATATATGATGATATATGATGATACCAGATAATCATACCGTTCCAAGGTGTTGGAGTATTTATAGCCGAAGGTAGGTTTCCAAGCAGGTACAGCCAGCTGTATAATATTCCTTTTCCACCAACTACAGGCTACGCACATGCCACGATGGGAGTTGGTGAGTAGGCAGCGGCTGATAGTGACATGACCGGCTGTGTACTATTCCTTTTTCACCAACCATGGGCTGTGTACGTGCCACGATGGGAGTTGGTGGGTAGGCAGCGGCTGATAGTGACATTTTGTACTAGAGCGTGCTCCTCCTCGTACTGTTGTCGGTGAGCTGTCACCCTGTGATTGGTTCATGGGCTGCTTTGGTCAGATCTTGTCTATTTTGTCCATACCTTGGCATGTATAGTACAAAAGATCTTCCAGAAGCGTACGGATTGGCTCATTTGGGCGGGAGTATTCCCGCCTTGCTCATTCCTTCTTCAGGTGACATTACTGAATTATTAAGAGTTAGTGCCTTGTGCGTGTAGCCTTACTATTAGTGCGGGTAGCCTTCCCTGATGGCTTGTATCCGCAGCTGCGGGAACAGGCGGGGTACTTTACCATTGGGAGGCTTTTCCTGCGGGAACAGCTGGCGTACTGCGCGTAAGGTCTTCTCTCTGAGCATGGTGGGTCCTGCGGAACCAGTTGGTCTTCGCGCAGACGTCCCTCTTCAAGGTGAGTCTTGCGGGTCCAACTGGGCTCTGCTAGGACCTACCTCTTCAAGTCCCCCCAGTCCATTGTTCTTCTCATGAATTGTTAATAAGTGAGGTGAACTTTTGGACTTAAGCTAGGGGTTTTGAAAAGGGTTTAGTTTTAAGGTTTTCCGTGGGGATTCTTCCCGCGGTTTTCCTAATGTCACGTGCAGAAATTCCCGACTTTTCTGCTTGATCTTTGGGTATGATGCGGGTAGGTGTGTAACCTCCTCGCAAGTCAGGAGCGTTGAGTTTCACTTGTGTAGATTCTCAACGAGGTTTTGGTAGTTTTAGACATAGTGATCAATTATGTTAAACAACCAATTCCATCTTGGAGCTTCAAACAATCTAGTTCTCAACGTTCCCGCTATGCGTGGATGTTATTTCCCTTTCCACAAGCATGGCCCAGAAGATCCTTCTTGGTTTTAATTCCCTGCAAGTGCTAAGTATGTGAAGGGTTTCGCCTTGACACTGTACCCGCACTCGTCTTATAGTTTCTTGACTTCCAAGGTATTCTTGGCTTCAATTCCCTGCAGGTGCTAGGTATGTGAAGGGTTTCGCCTTGACACTGTACCCGCACTTGTCTTACGGTTTCTTGGTTACCAAGGTATTCTTGGCTTCAATTCCCTGCAGGTGCTAAGTATGTGAAGGGTTTCGCCTTGACACTGTACCCGCACTTGTCTTACGGTTTCTTGGTTACCAAGGTAAGGGGGTATATTCCCTTTTATTTTTGAATCTTTGTTTCACGCATATTTTAGTTTAACTTAGCAATTTCTTGAGTAGTTTGGATAAGTTAACCTTTCGACGCGTGGTTGTCAATAGGTTAATGTTCAGTTTCCTCTATCATGATTGTGCGGGTAGGACCGTCACTTTCATTTAGTGGGATGACCAAACTTCACCTATAACTGACCTGCGTGAAGGTTTTCCTCATCTTTTTGGAAATTTTCTAAGTGTTTTGAATAAGTTAACCTTTCGACGCGTGGTTGTCAATAGGTTAATGTTCAGTTTCCTCTATCATGATTGTGCGGGTAGGACCGTCACTTTCATTTAGTGGGATGACCAAACTTCACCTATAACTGACCTGCGTGAAGGTTTTCCTCATCTTTTTAGAAATTTTCTAAGTGTTTTGAATAAGTTAACCTTTCGACGCGTGGTTGTCAATAGGTTAATGTTCAGTTTCCTCTATCATGATTGTGCGGGTAGGACCGTCACTTTCATTTAGTGGGATGACCAAACTTCACCTATAACTGACCTGCGTGAAGGTTTTCCTCACCTCTTCCTTAGAAATTTTTACCGTTTTTTGTGTTTATGCGGGTTTTGCCGCCTTCCACACGCAACGACTTCCCCACTTATTTATGCGGTGAATACCGGCATATCAGTGTGGTCAGATCATAAGTAGAAATGTAAGACCATCAGCGTCAACGTGATAAGGAGAATCATTTCCATTAGAAGTGGCTCTAGGCCTTTTCTTTACAAGTTTGGAATTGATCTACATGCAGCCTGTGTAATTGAGCTCCCTTCCATGTTCTTGGGATGGGGGTGTCATCGAGCCTTTCGAGCCGATATGCACCTGGTTCGGAATCTCGTTGTTTACGCAGTATGTAGTCTCCAACATTGAAGCTGCAGTTTCATCCGTGTTTTCCCCAACTGGGGTTCTACACGCATTAGCCTGCTTAGCGTCCATTACGCCACGAGGTGAGTGAGTTTCCCATTTCTGACAAATGCTTCGACGACGTCCTTCAAGGATACGCATTCCTCCGTGGTGTGGCCTTTTGTCCTGTGGAAGTCACAGGATTTGCTTTGATCAGCGTTTAGACGCTGTCGGATTATTGGAGCCTCTGGCCATGGGAGCCTCTCGGTGGCAAATATCTCGGTGACGCTTTTGGTGAGTGGCGTCCATCTGGAGTTCCGGTTCGACGACTGCATGTTATCCTTTCCGCCTAACCGAGGGTGCGAGCCGGATGAGGTGTCAAAGTTTACCCTTGACTGCCAAATACCAAGCTTCCTCTTTTTGTTTTGTCGGGCAGTAAGGACGTTGTTTTCTCTAGTTTTTTGAGTGTAGAGGTTTGTGCTCTAGGGAAGATCTCTACCCAGTTGCTTTTCCGTTTCCGCGAAGCGTTTAGCTGCTGTCATGATGGCATCCCATGTGGATGGCATGCCGTCTTTACCCGTCAATGTGCGGATAAGCTCTGGGTATTCGGCGCCTTGGATGAAAGCTGCGCGAACAAGATCTTCGCTTATGGTGCCCAGACTCAGCTTCTTTGAGTTGAAGCGAGTGATGAAGTCTAGCAAAGATTCATCTTCCTCTCGGATGCAGTTGAGGATCGTCCATTGCTCTTTGGTATACTTTCTTTGTTGACTGAAGTGTTGGCTGAACTTCTGCTGGAAGTCTGCCCAATCGTAGATGTGGTGGACCGGTAGACGGTCAAACCACGTTCTGGCTGCCCCAACAAGCGTCATTTGGAACATGTAACACCACGTGGGTTCCGTCCAGTTGCTAACGGTTGCCCCCGCTATGAATCTGTTCAAATGATCGTCTGGGTCAGATATACCATCATATGTGCCTATGTTGGACATTTGTTTGGCACTTTTCGGGGCAATTGTTTCCGCAATGTCCCTTGCAAATTTGGACGTTCCCGCATTTGCAACAGTTGGTCTGAAGGTTTTAGAGAAGTCACGTGGGTTTCCACCCGCGTTTTTTGGTTTAAAGGTTTCTCCAAAATTTCTTCTGTGGAAATCTGCTTGTTTACGCTTCCCTTTCGCCCTATGGCGCGGGTTTGCGTCCCTGTCAGATTCTTCCCAATCTTCATCATACTCGCACTCATTACTCATGTTGAGCTGTTGTCGAGTGCTTCCGAATTCGTCAGCCTGTTGGAGTGAACGTAAGCGTTCATCCAACTCAGCTTGGAATTCCTTCTGACGTGCTTCCGCCCACGCTTTAACTTGATCAAGTGTTTGGCGGGGGAGCCTCGTCTGTTGTCTCTCCAACTGGGTATCGGTGAATCCCAGTGAAGGATTGTTTACTGCACTTGCCCCGGCTTGGGTAACCGGGGTAGTGTTCGTAAAAATTGTGTACTCGCCGGTGTTCCCCCCAGTAGCTGGGGTTATGGTTACCGGAGTTTCCTGGTCACTCGTTGGCCTTGGAATCGGAGTAACCTTAACCATATTTCCAGAGGTTTTGAAAAAACTGAAAAAGAACTAGTTCTAGCTTTATGCACGGATGGCGCCAATGAAGAAACACTAAGTGACCCCGGCAGATTACGGATAATCTTAGGGCTAAGTAGATGTTTCCCACGAGGGTTAGGTCCGGCAAAGATGGTTATTCTTCTGATGACCTGCAAAACAGACACCGTGAGCTCGTCACTGAGAAGGGGGGGGGGACCTCCTTGTGACCACCATCCGGCGTGAGAATCAGACTAGATTGCTCTGAATATAGGTGTATATTAAGAGAAATAGCTAGATAAGATAATATCAGATGATATATGATGATATATGATGATACCAGATAATCATACCGTTCCAAGGTGTTGGAGTATTTATAGCCGAAGGTAGGTTTCCAAGCAGGTACAGCCAGCTGTATAATATTCCTTTTCCACCAACTACAGGCTACGCACATGCCACGATGGGAGTTGGTGAGTAGGCAGCGGCTGATAGTGACATGGCCGGCTGTGTACTATTCCTTTTTCACCAACCATGGGCTGTGTACGTGCCACGATGGGAGTTGGTGGGTAGGCAGCGGCTGATAGTGACATTTTGTACTAGAGCGTGCTCCTCCTCGTACTGTTGTCGGTGAGCTGTCACCCTGTGATTGGTTCATGGGCTGCTTTGGTCAGATCTTGTCTATTTTGTCCATACCTTGGCAGGTATAGTACAAAAGATCTTCCAGAAGCGTACGGACTGGCTCATTTGGGCGGGAGTATTCCCGCCTTGCTCATTCCTTCTTCAGGTGACATTACTGAATTATTAAGAGTTAGTGCCTTGTGCGTGTAGCCTTACTATTAGTGCGGGTAGCCTTCCCTGATGGCTTGTATCCGCAGCTGCGGGAACAGGCGGGGTACTTTACCATTGGGAGGCTTTTCCTGCGGGAACAGCCGGCGTACTGCGCGTAAGGTCTTCTCTCTGAGCATGGTGGGTCCTGCGGAACCAGTTGGTCTTCGCGCAGACGTCCCTCTTCAAGGTGAGTCTTGCGGGTCCAACTGGGCTCTGCTGGGACCTACCTCTTCAGACCGTATGAATAATTGGCAAGTGTGTAGAGGGGTTACATTAAACTTTTGTTTATTTTCATCCAATTACAAATTAGCACTTTAGCGATTATAAACGTACGATTTACAACGAGAAATACACAAGTGTATGGAGTTACGTTTAAACTACAATGCATGATGCATGTTTCCTCATATTGATCTGACTATGACTATATAACATGCAGGGGTTAGCAAAGATCGGTTCACTTCAGCTTTTACATATAATCGAAACCAATAACCGATAATCAGCTTATGAAAACTCCAACGTAACTAACAACCGAAACTAATTTAGTTATTTCGATTCGTATATCAATTTTCAGTTCATTTTAGTTTGTATTATATTCAAATATTAAATCTCCTAAATTGAACCATTAATTATAGGTGCACGAAAAACCCGAACCCGGAACCGGAAACGAACCCGAACAAAAAACCCGGAACCTGGGGTTTCAATACCCGAACCAGTGTCGAACCTACCCTACCAGTAGGGTACGGAAATGGTATGCATTTCAGTACCAAACCCCACACCCGGAACCAGACCCAATTTGTACCTGGTAATACTTGAAAACCGGTTCCATACCCGAAACCGGGTTTTTTCCATACCTGATCTATACCCGAAATTAGGGCTGTCACTTTTACCCGAAACCCAACCCGAGAAAACACGTACCCGAACCCGAACTAATCCGACCCGAAAACCCGAACCGAAGTAATTCAGGTTGGTTCTCGGGTTTGATTTATAAGTTTCGAGTCAACCCGAATAACCCTAATAAACTTTTATTTTTGAAATTAAATATATTTTTAGGTATAAAAGGTTTAGTCTTAGCCACTAACGTTATCAAAATCTTGTCCTAATAAATTGTTGTCATTACAACTATTATAGATCAATTGTTTATTGTTAATTTATGTTTTCCGTTGATTACTAATAGCAACCGTAATCAAACAACTAAATCACGTCCGATTGAAGACGATTATGATTCGAGTTAGTTTTACTCTTCTTTTGGATTGTTTAATCAAGTTATGTTTGGTTTATCATTTGATTATTTGTTTACGAGCAAAGAATAATATGTTGTTTTAGTTTTAGCATTGTAGTTATAAATTTTTTTTGATTTTTGTTTTGTTTTCTAGGATACTCGAAAACCGATTAACCCAACCCGAAAAAACGCGAACCCAAAAAACCCGTGAGAGATTTGGGTTGGGTTTCGGGTCAAGATTTAAAACTTTGAAACCCGAAGAACACGACCCAAAAAACCGAAACCCGAAAACGAACCCGAAGAACACCCCTACCCAAAATTACTCGAAAAAAACCTGAAAAATACCCCAAAAAAGTGCAGCCTCATAAAAAACTCAATCTATACCCCGAAAAAAACTTGAAAAAACTCCAAAATAAGTTTTCTCAATACCCGGTTCTATACTCGATTTGAACCCAATTCATATGGTATGGCTTTTAGAGACTATACCCGGACCCGAACTCAACCCGATTATTTCCAATATCCGATTTTCTAATACTCAGCCATACCCGAACCCGAATTCATACCCAGAACATGGTATACAAAAACATGATTTGTGCACCTCAACGCCATTATCCCTTTGGGCTAGACTAACTGAGTAAGCCCTTGGACTTGAAGTCCTAAAATGATAAGCAGGCCTGTGTTTCGGCCCAAATTACACTCAGACCCTAAAACCAGTTAACTTAACCACCTTCTTCTTCTTCTTTATTCTTCACCCGCAGTGCTGCAATTTCATTTAACACTCGCACAGACCTTCAAACGCCAATTTAACTAACTCGCCGTCAGAAAAAATAGCAAGCAGAATGAGGAAGAAGGTGGACGAACGTATCCGAACCCTAATTGAGAACGGAGTCAAAACCAGACACCGTTCCATTTTTCTTATTATCGGCGATAAGTCTCGTGACCAGGTCACTCCACCTTCTATAACACATACACACTTGTTATTATATTATATTATTATTTTAATATATGGCTATGCACACTGTTTAAATGTGATCTTTTGATTTTCTTTTGTTTTTGTCTTTGTAATTTAGTGAATAATAATAACAGTAACACTATCAACTCAGTTGGTGATATTTTTTTTTCAAACGGCTAGTTGGTGATACTTCACGGACTATAATCCCTTACAAACTTCAAAGTGGGGTCCATTCAATTATTATATTATATTATATTATATTATATTATATTATATTATATTATATTATATTATATTATATTATATTATATTATATTATATTATATTATATTATATTATATTATATTATATTATATTATATTTATCTGTATGTATTAATATTTAATATGTGTGTTATGTGTTGTGAACAGATTGTGAACCTGCACCATATGCTTAGCAAGTCAGTTAAAAAGGCTAAACCTAATGTGCTTTGGTGTTACAAGGATAAACTTGAGCTTAGCAGGTGCTTATTTTTACTAATTTTGTGTTTAGTTATATTTTGGTTTTTAATTGATAAGGATTTGCTGAATTTAGTACATATTATAGCTGTGAACACGTTAAATGCTTATTCTAGTTATTAAGTTTGTTTGATTAAGTTTATTGAATCGTTGTATGCTTTAAGATGCTGTAAATTTGATTATCACACAGTTAATGAGCTGAGCTTGGCTCATTTTAACTTACGAGAGCTTGAGCTCGGCTCGTAAGTTCTGTTTTCTAAAGCTCGAGCTCGGCTGGTGAGTCGTTTTTCGAGTTTGGATCAGGCTGGGCTCGGCTTGTTTGTTATTTATTAGTTAAATTTGTATATATTTTTAGTTCTTAAGTTGAGAAAAACCATAAACGAGCCGAAGCTCTGCTCGGGCTCATGTGCAGTGCCTTAAACGAGCCAAAACTCTGTTGTGCATTGTGAATATAATATATTATATATAAAAGTCCAAAAGAGTTAAAACTTAAAATTACACAACGCTTGACGGGCTTAAACTATCTTCCCATACGAGACTCGGGCTCGAGAACTAAACAAGTTATTTGAGGCTCGGGCTCGATAAGGCTCGGATTATTTTGATCTTTTTATTGATTTGATCTCGAGTAGCTCGCTAGCGGTTTGGGTCGTTTGCACATCTATCACAGAGTCTACCTAGAATGGTTCTGGCTAATTTTGTTCATTGTGTATGTGTCACAGTCATAAGAAAAAACGGGCCAAACAGGTTAAGAAGCTCATGACAAGAGGACTTTTGGATCCTGAAAAAGTGGATCCTTATTCACTTTTCCTTGAAACCGCGGGAATTACTTATTGCCAGTACAAGGATTCTGAGAGGATTCTTGGAAATACGTTTGGCATGTGTATATTACAGGTAGATTGAAATCTGTAATGTCTTTAATGTCAAGTTCTATTGTAGCTGGTACATTTTCATAAGCAAATGTTTTTTTGTTTTTTACCAGGATTTTGAGGCTTTGACACCAAATCTTCTGGCTAGAACTATAGAAACCGTGGAAGGTGGTGGATTGGTTATTCTGTTACTTAGTTCGTTGAAATCACTTACTAGTCTATACACCATGGTTATGGTATGTGTTGAATCACTAGCCTATTATACAAATAAAAAGTCTTATGAGTTTAACAGTTGTGTAGATAGCGTAATTCTCATTTAATTGTCTATGATATTTAATCTTGATTTTTCATTAAATTTCTATTGTATAACTTGATTGGTGCTACCTGCAGGATGTTCATGAAAGGTTCCGAACAGAATCTCATGCTTTAGCCACCGGTCGCTTCAATGAACGCTTTTTACTTTCTCTTGCATCATGCGGTTCATGTATGGTTATGGATGACGAGTTAAACATATTACCAATCTCATCTCACATGAGATTAATAACACCAGTTCCAGTAGAAGAGGTAAATTACTGGTCTCTTTAACATTTTAGTGTTGTATATTAATATCAAACCGATGAGATTTGGATCTTATTTTTGAAATAAAAGGACTCTGAGGGGCTTTCAGAAGCAGGGCGTGATTTGAAAGATCTGAAAGAGCAATTGAAAGATGATTATCCTGTTGGTCCGCTGATTAAAAAGTGTTGCACATTAGATCAGGTACTAATGCTTCTTATATTTGCTTATTTTCTTCTTTATGTTTATTGCTACTTATTTCTACATGATGCCATTACTCATAACCATTCCAACATACCATCTTCTTTTGATTATTTCAATCAATGGTGTTTCTTGATTATGACATTTTACTCTTTTTTGTACACATGGAGCTAACATATTGTAAATTTATTTATTTAGGGTAAAGCTGTAATTACGTTTCTTGATGCGATTTTGGATAAGACACTGCGTAGCACGGTGGCTTTGCTTGCTGGTCGTGGTCGTGGGAAGTCGGCTGCACTTGGTCTTGCAGTTGCTGGAGCCGTTGCTGCAGGGTGGCAATCTTACCTATTATTCTCTGACATAACATATCAGACTTTTTTATTTTTGTTATATGCTTTGATCTAATATTTTAATGAACATACCATTCTGCAGGTATTCAAATATTTTTATTACTGCTCCTAGCCCAGAAAATCTAAAGACATTGTTTGAGTTTGTATCAAAGGGATTTGACATGCTTGAGTACAAGGTGAATCTTGTTTATATTTCATATTTTATGATTATTTCAGGGTGTGTAACATGTTATTTACTGTATTTTGCTTGGTTTTGGTTTTTTGTATAGTTATGATTGTATTTGTTGTTGATATGTTTTACTGACATTTGTTTAGGAGCATTTGGATTATGATATTGTCAAAAGCTCAAATCCAGAGCTCAGGAAAGCAACTATCAGAATAAATATATACAAACAGCATAGGCAGACAATTCAGGTTTTCATACATGCACAACTGCCCTCCTGGTATATTAATTCTATTTTTTATATCACCGTAGATACTTATAAGTTATAACTATATGTGTCATTGCAGTATATACAACCTCATGAACATGCTAAGCTGTCTCAAGTTGAACTCTTGGTGATTGATGAAGCGGCAGCTATTCCACTTCCAGTTGTGAAGTCTTTACTCGGGCCTTATTTGGTTTTCCTTTCTTCTACTGTTAACGGGTATGAAAATATACATATAAAAGTATTTATATGTATTGATCTCTATGTATTTGTGTTTGTTACAACTTCTCATATTTGCATGATCTATAAATGTCGTATTGTTGTATATCTTTCTTAAAGGTATGAAGGTACAGGGCGATCTTTATCATTAAAGCTTTTGCAGCAGTTAGAAGAACAAAGTATAGCTTCTACAAAAAGCACAAAAGCAGATCCTTCTGGTATGATAAGCTCTTAGTTAAATTCCATGTGAATTTATGTTAGTTTGTTTTAAAACTTAATGTAATTTAATTTGTTTGAATGCAGGACGGTTATTTAAAAAGATAGATTTGACTGAAGCCATTAGATATGCGTCTGGTGATCCAGTTGAATTGTGGCTGAACAATTTACTTTGTTTGGACATAGCAAATTCCATTCCTAGCATTAACAGGTTAGTTTAAGAAATAAAATGTGGGCGATATATATTTTTTTTGTTTTAACGTTATAATGTATCGTCTTTATGTGCAAGCAGGTTACCTCCTCCAAGTGAGTGTGATCTTTATTATGTTAACCGGGATACACTTTTCTCATATCATAAAGACAGCGAGTTATTTCTGCAGGTAGTTATGATCTTGTTTGTTATTGGTTTTTATTTTATTTTTCATTTATATTAATAGCTTACAAGGTTTCACTTTATTCAGAGAATGATGGCTTTATACGTTGCTTCTCACTACAAAAATTCTCCAAATGATCTTCAATTATTGGCTGATGCTCCAGCCCATCACTTGTTTGTATTACTCGGTACAAGCTCTGTGCTAATTTTCTCTATATTGTATTATTATCTTTAGTATGGATTTTATTGATTTTACTTTATTTATTATGTGTGCAGGTCCCGTCAATGAATCAAAGAATCAACTCCCAGATATTCTTTGTGTCATCCAGGTTTGTTTGTTTTCATTTCTTTTAGAAGCTTCATATCTATGTAAACAAATGGTGGTTGATTTGATTAATGGTTGTACAGGTCTGTCTTGAAGGGAAAATTTCAAAGGCTTCTGCAATGAAAAGTTTAAGTGCTGGTCATCAGCCTTCTGGAGACCAAATTCCATGGAAATTTTGTGAACAGTTTCAAGATAACGACTTTCCGAGTCTTTCTGGTGCCAGAATCGTACGCATTGCGACACACCCAAATGCAATGAAGGTATGTGTTTTCATTAGCTTCACTTTCTTTTTTATCTTTTATGTTTTTTTATCCTTTTAAGTGCAACATGAATGACGGTGATCTTATTATATTGCAGCTTGGATATGGTTCAGCGGCTATAGAATTGCTAGCAAGGTAGTGGAATTTTATCTTGTAAACGTCCTGTTCAGGAACATCAACGCACATGAACATAAACAAACATAACTGAGCGAAAACCCAGTAAAAGTATACGTGAACAATCAGTGCTGTTCATGTTCGCTCGTTTAACTAACAGTGCTTTTCATGTTTGCCTGTTTAACTAACCGTGCTGTTCATGTTCGCTCGTTTAAGAACAAACGTGCTGTTCATGTTTGTTCGTTTATTAAATAACCGAACTTCCTGCTGAACGATTCATGAATGGTTCATTGAACTTTTGGTTTGTTTACAAGCCTATTAATCTATTTCATTTATAATTTATTAATATTATGGTGTAGGTACTTTGAGGGTCGAATCATTCCCACTTCTGAAGAAGATGTCCTGAATAATCCTGAATCTTCACCTGTCAGAATTACAGAAGCAGCTGAGAAAGTAAGATCTTACTTTTAACATATTTTTTAATCGTAACTTTTGTTTTTTCTTAACTTATGCCAAAACATTATTTGTATTAACTGTTAATACAGGTGTCATTGCTTGAAGAAAACATAAAACCAAGATCAAATCTACCACCTCTTCTTGTACACCTATCTGAAAGACGGCCCGAGAAGCTACATTATCTTGGTGTCTCATTCGGGCTTATTTTGGACCTATTTCGTTTTTGGAGAAAACATAAATTCGCACCATTTTACCTGTGTGAAATTCCAGTTAAGTTCATATTGTTATTATTAGTATCCTTACGTCTTTATCCTCTCTTTTAAAGGCTTAATTAATCCTAATAATATGTTATCAGAATTCCGTAACTGGTGAGCATACTTGTATGATGCTGAAAGCCCTGGAAACCGATGATATCGAAGCTAACGGATCAGACGAATTGGGATTCTTTGGTCCTTTCTATCAAGGTTGCTTATCTTATGAATAAACTTTGCTGGTTAGTACAATATATAAAGTATTTGAAAACTAATTTCTCTCGTATGTCTTTAGCTTTCAGGACATCATTTGCTAGGCTTTTATGTTCTCCAAGATTTAATACCATGGAATACAAGCTTGCAATGAGGTACGTCTCTTGTTGATTTTTTAAAAAAATGTTCATGCATAATTTTAATTATGTCATATATTTGTTTTTGTAGCGTATTGGATCCAAAACTGAGCTTCACTGATGAAGACGCTTCAACAATTCCACATGAAACATACAGTGATATCCTTAAATCTCCAGTCAGTATGAAAAGACTGGAAGCTTACGTGAACCAACGTGCTGATTATCACTTGGTAACAAATCTTCAAAGTTATAAAATTGATTTTTTGAAACAAAACATAGGCTGATATTTGTGTATATTATTTTGTTGGACAGATTTCAGACCTGAAACTTTCACTTGCATACTTATACTTCCAGGAGAAGTTACCAGTTCCGTTATCATATGCACATGCCTCTGTGTTACTATGCATGGGCTTACAAAATCAAGATGTGTCTTATGTTGAGGTTTAGTTTGTTTTTAACTGAACTCTTAACTAGTTATTTTAATTAATTTATTTTTATATTTGATTCCTTTTGTTTTGTAGGGAGTAATGAAGTTGGAAAGACAGCAAATTATGTCTTTGTTCTTTAAAGTGATGAAAAAGTTTCACAGATATTTGGATTCGGTATCCACAAAACAATTTAGTTCAACTCTGCCTCCAGTCAAAGAAGTAAGCAACAAGTTTAATTATATTAAAATTTTATTTTTTTGAAAGGCAGCATTTTATTAAAACTCAACGAACTAGCAAGCGGCTAGAACGCATAACAACAAACAAACAAGATCTGTAGGCACTACCAAACAACATACAACAGCAACAAAATTAAATTAATTTTCTTCAATGATTAATAATGTCTACTATTTAATATCAGGTGGAATTGAGGCCCCACGAGATTACAGTGGAAGAGGATCTCGAAGAAGCTGCAAAGAAAGCCAAGGTTTGTTTGGTTGACCTTTGATGTAAATTGTCTTGATAATTGATATTTGAACTTAAATTTGTTTTGTGATTGTGTTTTAGGATAATTATAATGCAAACAATGATGGTGCATTGAACCCAGAGTTTCTCCAAAGGTACGCGATTGCTGATAGGGATGTGGAGTTTGAGAGTGCTTTGAGAAATGGGGTGCCGGGTGGTGTGATTAGTGTCAGGTCGAGTAAAACAAAAGCGGAAAAACATGGGAAATCAAAAGATAATGATAAGAGTGACAAGAAAAGAAGCAAAGACGGAAGTTCTTCCAAATCATCAAAGAAGAGAAGGACCTAATTATTTATAATTTGTGTTATTCTGCTCACAGTTTTGACATGATTGTTAGTTTTCTATTTATAATGCTATGTTTGTAAGAACAAAAGGTCTTTGATTCTTAGACGGGATTGTTATGTTCTTGGGAGCAATTTTTTTTGGCAAAATTGGATTTTATCTTGAAGGTTTCAATACTTGCGTCTAGAGGTGTTTTTGCCTTTTTTTTCTCGAGTTACGAGTTTTTGGGGTCGGGTTCTTTGGGTTTTTGTGTAGGAAAAATTTAACAATACCTGACTGATTTAAAGTTTGGACTGGTCGAGTATGGGTTAGTTCGGGTCAGGTTCGGTTTTTGAGTAAAGATGTAAATAATGTATATATATAACTTTTCATGAAATATCAAAAAATATTATTATGCTACTAAAAAGTATATTCAAAATTCAAAAATTAACTATGTTACCGAGTTTCGGTAACTAAGTTGATGCCTATTAGTAGGAAATTGCTACTGATTTTGAGTAACTTTAGAAAATGAGCGTATGCTATACACTTCCTTAATAATTAACTATTATCAACATACCTTAGAGGCTCCTTAATAATTTTAAATGAGCGTATGCTATACACTTCCTGACTTGTATAAGTTTTTTAGGACTTCTTTTTTGGTCTTCAATAAATCCTGATTATCCAAAATAGCTTGATGACATTAAAATCGTCAATAAACTTGTTCCAATGATTATAGTAGTTGAAGGAAGATGCATTGTTTTGATTTAAGATTTCCACACGTAAAACTTTGCTATTTATAGAATTGAGGCAGAAAATCAAGATGTCAAATTCTCGATGGACTTGTAAACGAGTGTGAATGTGGTGTTAGTTATAACAATAATAATAAAAAAATATATTGTATTGCCATTTGCATTGTTTTGTTTTGGCGTTCCATTCATAAAGCAAGAAAAATCCTAGATAAGTTTTATCTTTTAAAACATTAGATTTTCATCTGATTATTTATATTTTAGGAAAATAACATGAAATTGAGAGTGCCACCCACACCACAAATGAAGCCCTCGTCATTCGGCCATAGAAAGACCCAGGTGAAATGTGATCGCCCCCCTTGGCTTCTTGTATTAACAAGGCGTCTTGGTTTTGATCGTTTTGACTTTAGTTATTGAATAACATAAATATTTTGAATGTTAATACAAGTTCATATCCATTGGTAATCAATTTAAGAGAGCATTTTACAACGTGAAGATGTATAATAGTTAAGTTAACACCACCTCTGGCCCTCTCACATGGTTCGTTCAAATAATGTGAATGCAAGTTGTATCATGTGTACAAGTTTCCCTTACACTTTACCGGTTTCAAAAAGGCATCATGTTTGGTATACATGTTAAGCTATCCCAGACACCCTCCGGGTTGACCTCAGCTAGTAATGGTTCGGCTTCATTATTCGGGTTTAGCTGTTGGTTTGGTGAAACTAAATCGGAGAGAGAGAAGGTGGGTACCATAGAATGATTTGTGTTGTGACCAATTGAAACTTAATGTTTACATTAAAAAAATTCCCCATAAATAAAAAATACACCCCTAATAAATTTACAAATTTCCAAAAACGCTCTGCTTTTGACATGACACTCACTCATTCCGTCGATCTCTCTCTATAAATCTGTACACCCCAACATCAATATGCATGTCAGCTTATGTACCAAGCCTAATTTTGAAAAGAATAAAGTGGCTACTGGCTATTACCTTAGTTACAAGTGAACTAGAATCTCTAGTATCTAGTATTCACATGACTCTTCTTTATGCATTTGACATCCTATTTTAACAATGTTATTAACAGTTATGACCAATATTATCTTTTAAGCAACTTTTGTAGCAGATATCAAAAATTTTAAAATCGGAACTGGCCCAGCCAATTCATCGGGTTTACCAGGAACTGCTACAAAAACCTTAAACCACTAGCAAACTAAACCGGCTGGTTTTCATAAAAACCAGCAGACCAACCTAAACTGGACTGAACCTGAATAAATCATTGAGAATCACTGAACTGCACACGACCTAAGCCAATGGGCTTAATAAGCTATATAAATCTCTAAGACAGTTTAAAAATCCATGAAACTCAATGTGGAACAAGTTCAAAAAACAAACTATGATACGCTTTAACTACTCTCTTTCACCAGGTCTATATGATTGTATGTATCTTGTGTCTTGATACTAAACAATACAGATGCATATAATATTGGTGATGTTTAATATAGCATACATCACCTTGTTTGTCCAACAGTTTGATCGATATAAATTGAACCGGTTTTAAAAATATCGCTAGAGATATACAAAATTGGAAAGCTTTTGCAATAGTTTTCATTTCTTTCTATTTCAGTAATAACAGTTTTCTTAGAGTTAACCCGGTTATATTAAACCCAAACTGAACCATAGAGTTGAAATCGGTTTGTAACCCCACGCTTTGAAACCAATTTGAACCTGGTCAAATCCAAACTGACAAGGTTTAAACCTGGTTTCAAGCAGGTCAAACACGATCCTTTCCATGTTATAATCCAAACCGGTTTCACCAACAAAAGAATAAACTTCCACTGCACCAACCGACCTGGTTTCAATAACCGGCGTGGGCCAAAAACCTGATTTGTGCACCTCTATAAAAATTTTGGTAGTCTTTCTCTATATGATTTGTAAAACAAAAATCCAAACAAAATTTGAATAAGCAAACAATCATAAATCAGATCAAGATTACTTGCATACCCGCTTTAACATACTGATTCATCAAGAATCCACAAAGGTGCAAATAACATAAAGTAAGGTGTCTGTGTATATATAATAAAATCATAACAATGCAAAAGTAGGTAAATGACCAACCTTTGTTGTGTCTTGAAAATCACCTTCCAAGCCTAAACCTTTAAGAAAGAAGCTTGATGAACCACACAGCCATGTAAAACAAATATACCTGAAAACAAAGATTATGAACCAAAAACTCCAAAGCTCGAAAGTGTATCAATCGGAAAACATGAAACTACTTAGATTAAAGCAAGCAAATTCAATTACATGCATCTCCCTAAACACCCTTAAACAGGATCATCATTAATTAATAAAAAGCCAGTTCTTTGTTCTCATAAAAACACCACTCTACTTTAGTTATTGCTATCATCACTGTGATTATTATTGTTTATGGTGTTATGGTTACTGCTGTGATGATTATGATTGTGATTGTGATTGCTGTTATTGTTCTCCACATTTCTTCTACTCTGCTTCAACTGCGACTGCTCCATCTGCGTCTTCATAAAAAACTGCATTCTCTGCAACTCAAGCTCCTTGGCAAACTTCATACTCTGCTTCTGCATCTCCACCATCTGCTGCAGCTTCGAACTCTCCGCGTGCTCATACGCCTCCCCAAATTTCATAATCGCCTTCGTCAATTCCCTTACCGAATCCCCCCAATTCTTTTCCCTCGTAACCCGCCCCTTTTGCTGCTGTTGCTGATTTTGAAACCTAGGGTTAATGTTTACATTAGACCTCGCATTAAACGGGACTCTAGCGCGTTTCTCGTACGGATCCGATTCCGGAGAGTCCGGCTCCGGTTCTGAGTCATCAGACTCGGAATACGCAGGAGGTGGACGAATCCGCTTCCGCTGCTGCTGCTGAAGCTTCAATTGCTCCTGCTGTTGTTGTTGCTGCTGCTGCAGGCGAAGCTGTTGTTGTTGCTGCTGTTGTTGCTGCAAGAGCAACAATTGCTGCTGTTGTTGACGCTCCTGCTGCTGTTTCAGCCTCAAACTCTGAACGGGCGCCGATCTTACTCCAACCGGTATCCCAACGGGAACGGACCTCAACGGCGGAGTAGCTGACGCGAGGTTACTTTTCGCAGTAGCGATCGGTCCAATCAACTCATCCAACCTGTCATAAAAGCTCCAAGTGCTCGGTCCACCACCCGCAGCTATCTTCGCCTTTTCCAACTTATACTTCTTCTTCACCGTATCAATCCTATTCTTACACTGAATGTCCGTCTTCGGAGCCTTCAAATAATCCTCTCGACTACTCACAATATCCGCAACCTCTTTCCAATGCTTCTGCTTCAAGTTTCCTCTGCTTAACTCCAAATACCGTTCTCCCCACGCCTCAATCAACACCGCCGTGGCTCCTTCGCTCCAGCAATCCTCACGTCCTCCACCACCAGATCCGGTACCTCCACCACCACCACCGCCTACGGTACGCGGTTGTTGTATCGGAAGAGCTAGGGTTAAGGTGTTCTGCGGCGGCGCGGCGGAGGCTACCGTGACGGTTATTCGTGGATTCGAATGGTGAGATCCGGATCCGGTGGATTGGTGGGAGTGGATGTCCTCGTCGTCTTCCATAACGGAAACGTAACAGATCTAACAAATTGTTGATGGGATAGAATGAGAGATAGAACCGGTAGAGCTGATAATAATAATAATAATAATAATAATAAGAAACGGATATAGAGAAAGAGAAAGAGGTTATTATTAGGGTTTAATTTAGAGAGAAAGGAAAGGAAAGGAAAAGAGATGGGAAGAGAGGGTAGTTGACCGGCGTTTTTTACGATAAGGGAATAAAAAGAATTGATCTGGTTGACGGAGAAAAACGGAGGAGAAGTCGGCCGTCAAATATAAAGGACACGTGGAAACCCATTGGGGTTAGGTTTATGGCAAAGCCGACACACCGGACGTAATTAGTTTGTTAGTTGCCGGCTCCAGCTCCTGCTCCTAACCTCCTTCCGGCTGGCTCGGCTTCCCTCGTTTCGGACGTTTTTTATTTTTTTGTTTTGTTTAATTTCAGTCTTTAAACGTAACCTACCTTTTATTCATCTTTTAAAATTACCTTTTCTTTCCACTCTTTTTATTTTCTTTATTTTTTAACTATTACGAATCTTATAAAAGGATTACTGGTTTAATTCTTCTTAAGACAATGTGTAGTTATAACTCTCCACCCCCAGTCATTATACGTCACGTGACGCCCAGTCAGAATTATGGTTTTTTACCAAAACAGGGTGTAGTCATAACTCTCCACCCCCAGGCGTTATGCGCCACGTGGCGCCCAGTCACTTTTACATTTTTTATTTATTTTTTATTTTTTATCTAAAGTAAATAACATATATAAGAGCATTCACATCCCATCCCTCATCCCCATCTTTATAATTACACTAAAAAACACTACATTTCTCTCTCCAGTTCAATTAAATAATATATTTTATACCTTTATCATTACAGTTTTCTCTCTCCTCTACTCACAACCAACCTAACAAATATTAAAAAATAAATAGGGGCAAACAAAGTTCCCCAAATATTTCCCCAAACTTACAAAAAATCACTACATTTTTCTCCCCACCCTATAATTTACACTCACAATCATTTAAAATTCCACCCTATAATTGACCAATCCCCCTCATATAATTATGGGGGATGGGATGGGATGGGAATGCTCTAAAGTAAACACATATATGAAGTAAACATATCTTCAAACAAAACACCTACATACCAACTGGTTTCTCACTCAATTATCCTTATCCTTACAGTTCACCAAACACCCTTAAAACCCTAACACCGATTAGATTTCCACTAATCTCCTACTGTTTAAACTCAACCACCGAACCCTCAACAATATCACCACCGGACAACTTACTGCCACCGGTGAAGAAGAAGCGGAAGCCATCCAATTCGCCGGTCACCATCACCATCCATGGAAAGCTCTCCGGAAAACATCAACTCGCCGGAAAACATCCAACCACAACATCACCGTCAACAACATCGATTCGTCGGAAAACATCCAACCTCTCACCGGACACCAGTCACCACCACCCAACAAGCATGGTCTAACATATATAACGGATATATTCTTGATTTTTTAGCCATTTCAGCGCGTTTTGTATACAACGCAGCCAAAAAAAATTATCCCATAACGCAGGGGGGGGGGCGATAGCATTTTCGTCCATAACGTTGGTGGCAACGTTGTCACTACACTTGGTCTAAGGTGTTAGTTGGACGATCCAAAAAGCAATTGATCATATGACAATCTATTTTATAAGCATACTTGCGTAATGCCTGTGAACACTCTTCCAAATGCACGACAATACGATTAGATAAAACATGTTCAATTCAATAATTTAACTAGTGAACACTAACTACTCGTCTAGTTTCTTATCATCATATGATGTCGTTGAAACTAAATTATAGAGACACCAATCAGTTACATTTTGTTATATTGACTTTCTTTTCTTACAACTAAACCAACATGCCATTGACTTTCTTTCCACTCTTTATCCTTTTTATTTGTTGAATAAATAATGTTTAAATTTTGTTATATTGATGGAAAATTATGTTGTATTGTGAAAGTGAGTAAATAACAGGGGTTGGGGGAGGGATAAATTTTATTTAGTTTTTCGTAGAAATTAATACACTTCTTTAAAGTAGATGACAATTTTTAAATCTTTATATATTATAATTATAATAATTATAAACGATATGTCACTTGACATTTTTTTTAAGTTTTTAACTCTTTCATTGATTTTTTATTCCTTTTTAAATTAAATCGCGTATTTAACCAAACACATTATATTTATTTTGTTTTATGTAATGTTTCCGATACCCGTCACAGCGAGAAGTTTTAGTGCAAGTGACGTTATATACTAAGGAAAACAAAGAGACAAACACTTCTTGATATCCTTTTCATTAAATTACAACTATATTTGATGACTTATCGAAAACAAAAGGTTGTATGTCCGGCGTAAAGTACGAGTTGTATCTTGCTAGTTTTCTTATTATTAAAAAAAACTTAAAAATAATCCCACAACTCACATGTTCTTTCTTTTAGCTTGTTGCCCACCCTCATATGGATTGTCATGTTCAAACGCATGAGCAATCGATGATCAAACAATTTAGATTTTCTTTAACATCGTTAAACATAATTAAACTTTAATATATGTAAACAATCTATACTATATATAATACATCAAACAAGGGCAAATTAAGACACACATTTATAAGTAATCTACAACACATAAAGCATGAGGTACATGTGTTAGTAAGGGTAAACATGTCTTTTAAATACAATCCATTTAACTTACAAGTTTGTTCCATCACCTTTAATCATATTATGTTTTTAATTTAACTTGTAAACTAATTTCTCACCCATGATTTTTAAACGACTATAGCCTTTTCATACGTTAATATTTTTATAAACAAATTGCACCATAAAAACGAGCATTTTATTCTCTTTAATTTGGATATGATATTGTTGTAATTTTTTTCATTTTAAATAAATTAATATGTTACGTAGGGGTGTTCAGTGTCGGTTTTGATGGTTTTTAAGTTAAACTTGTGAGTCCAACCGTTAATACTGATTTGTTGTCGTCCAAAACCAGACTCAACCATTGAAAGTTGAAACCGAATCGTTACTAACGGCCTGGTTCCAGTTTGGTTTCACAGTTTAAACTTTAATAATAAATTTAGTTTAAAATAATTAATAATTTAAATGTACCGTCAATTTTAACTAAAAACCAACATAATATGATACTTGAGATGATCATAAATAAAAAATGATAATTTTTGCCACATAAATGGTAAATATTAATGGAAGATCTAGGAAGTGAAATAATAACAACAAATATTACAAAAGGAATCATATTGCAATTAGGTTAATTTACAATCTTTTCTGGTTTCATATGGCCGGTTGCCGATATGAACGGCGAACCAACCGTTCACTACGTTTTGAAAATTTTGAAACCGGCCAACAAACCGAAAGTAAAACAGAAAAAGAAAAAAGAAGTCAAACCAATGACCAATTTAAACGATTTCAAGGTTTTAACCGAATCATAAACACTTATATTTGTATGTGCTTAACATGTTCAAACATCCGCTGAATTGCGCGGGCACCCATATAGTAATATATAATGTATGAAAGGAGGGCAAAGACACTTGATTTCTAAGGGATTTACAAAATTTAATACATAACTTACAACACAACAAAGCATGTGAAAAAGGACAATATAGTCTTTTAAAGGATAAATATCACATGCAACTTCAAATCATTAAACATATTTACAATTTTGCTCCTTTAACTTTAAGCATCTTTTGTAAATTTAAACATTCATTATAACTTTGACCCTTAATCTTTTACCTATATACACATTTTATTTTCACTTTTAACCCAACTTCCCCAACTGAATTTAAACGGTCATAACTTTTTTATATGTTAATATTTTTTATAACGGATTGCACCATAAAAACGAGCATTTTATTATCTTTAATTTGAGTATCATATTGTTATAGTTTTTTCAGTTAAAAAAACAACATTTTACGTATGGGTGTTTATGGTATGGTTTTGATGGTTTTTAAATTACACTGTGAGCCAAACTCAAGTAACATTTTTTTGTCGTCGAAAACCGAAACCACTCCGTTGAAAATTGAAATCGGCTGGCCAAAAGTTAAAGAAAAAAATCAATCATGAAATTAAACCAATGTCCGGTTTTAACGGTTTCAAACCGAACAATGAACACACGTAAACTTGTAATGAGATTACCAAAATTCGGGTTTCCCGCTGCATCGCGCGGGCACCCGTCTAGTAAACAATAAAACAAAGGAAAAGTAAGAAAAAAAGAGACATTTTTATTTCTTAATAGAAAGATGCAAACTGACTGTTTCTTCACACCAAAATCCAATCCTACATCTCAAAGTTATACCTTTATCCCAAAACAAACCCACCCAACAAAATATCAAACCTTTCGTGAAGCATCAAAAACCTTTGAATGACCGCCGGCAATCACCATTGTCACTAAGGTAACACCGAAAACTTGTTTTGAAATATTAACAATCTTAATAATAACACTAATAGTTGTATTAATAATAACTATTATCAGATTCAAATAAATACATTTTAAAATATTGACTAAACGGCCTTAAACACTTCGAATGACTTCTGTTAGTTCCGAAACTGGTTCTGAACTCAATTCAAGTGTCCTTAACTGTTTATGAAGTCTTTTGAACATGCTATGAACTTTTCTGAAGTATTTTGAACTAATATTTAAAGTGACTAAACTACTTCTATAAGCTGTGTTGACTTATGATAAGTTCTTGTGAGTTCTAAAGCTAACTCTAAACTAGAAACTACCTCTGAAGTACTTCTAATGTCTTTCAAACTATATCCAATATGTTTTAAGTACTTCTGATTTCTTTCAAATTATATCCGATGCGTATAAAGTACTTCTGATGACTTTTAAACTAAATCTAAAGTCTTAATCAAAGTGGTTTAAACTAAGTATAAAGTCTTATGAACTAAACTAACGTTTTCTTAACTAAACCAACCTCTTTTAGACTCTATATATGAAATACTCTTTACTTTTTAAAATTGAACGTAAAGTACTCTCAACTCTTTTAAACTGAATTTAAAGTGTTTGAAGTGGTTTTGAACTCTTTTAAACTGATTACATTTAGGAATCTTGTGTTTTTGGTTAAAATAGGGTGTTCTCGGATAAGTCTAGTGTTTCCGGTTAAAATCTGGTAAGCCATCTGATTTTTGAATCATCCCAGATTTGCGAGCCAACCTAGATTTGTGAACCATCCCAGATAAATAAGCCATCCTAAATTTCCTGATAAACTATCAGATTTCTGATTTTTTTTTTGAACGCCAAACTTCTCATTAACTAAAAAGGAATACACGAACCAGCCTCTGGCTGAAACAAACACAAACAAAACAAAGGGGAGCATCAACAACAGCTTACACCTAAACACATAGCATGGAGCAAAAAGGCCTAGTGAAGAAACGAGACCTTCTTTGTGAACAATTTGACCAGAACCCTTTATCTCTGCCCCCCCCCCCCCCCCCCCTTTTTACTGCACTCCTGCCAAGAATCATTTCAGGATATTTACCTCGCGTTCACTAGCGATAATATCTCTTAATTGACGCTCATAGCCTTTGAGTGAAACCCCCACTACCTCTCCCAACAAGCACGTTTCCAGAACCTCCGAATCCAAATCGTACTCCATGTTTTGTGAGTCGCCTATCATTTAATTATTTTTAAACTTTAGTCATTTCATTTGCTTAACGTTGATGGCTCTTTAGGTCGATTGGTTATTAAGGCAAAGAGCCAACACACCACATTGATTTTGATGAGATATTAAGCCCGCTTGTAAGGATTTGTTGGACTCAGCGTCTAGATGAGATATAATATGGATGACTCGAGTCCATCCATATAGTTCTTAGCCTGGTAGTATCTCGTTATTGGTTTGTTCACTAGTTGGATGTTAATAATGATTTTCTTCACGGTTCGATTCAATTCGTTTTTAGCAGGATTGGCTTTGCTGTTCAAAAGGGGGTTGCGGCGCAGCTTGTTGCCCGTTTGCCTGCCACTTTATTGTAATCGTTTTATAGTAAATTATATAAAACTTCGATTTGATTATGAAAGACAATATAGATGTGCCAACCTATAAAAATATGCTACCACCGAAAGTAAATTTCCCTTCTAAATTATCAATAAATAACTTCATCTTCAAATTATTCAACATCATAATAGAACATTTCATATCATACAACAAAAATGATGATATGCCATATAAAATATAGCACTGAGGTTGGAAGCCAAAACTCAAATATGCAGTTAACATGCTTACCAAAGGAACAGATATATTGTCATCTAAGCCTCCTTTTGTCGGGAGTGACTCGACCAACGTCGCCACCAATGCAACCACCGCCACTCGTTCAATTGTCAACAACCAGTCCAGTTCAAAAGACCCAAATATTGAAAAGTAGTATAGCATTCTGGATAAGAGGGTAACATAATCCTTCGTTAAAACATTTGGTATTTAGCTGATCACTTATTGCACAAAGTTGATTTTGATAAATACAAACTCCTAAATGATATACTTTTAGAGTTAGATTATTATATTGTAAGTGTAGAATATTTATTTTTCCTGTATGTTATGAGTAATAAGATGGACGCGTACCCGATTGAAATTAAGAAACCAACTGTAAACATTGAGATGCTACCGGCCCAGCTTTTGTGTTTGTTGTAAGGAAGTTTATGGGTTCCAAATCTTCTACCCATGATATCTGCAATACCTGTAGAGTGTATTATGTTAATAAAAAGCACAAAATAATAATAATAATAATAATAATAATAATAATAATAACAAAAAAGCCTAAGAAGCGAATAATCAAATACACAAGGTTAAGAAACAATACCATCACCACCACACATCATTGAAATTGAAACCACACCGATTGGCGACTCGCGCCAGAAGATAATAGTAGATAGAATCAACATCAAAACATAATATAGAGGTCCTCTAAGTAATTCCCTGCATAAAAATCAGTATTAATTTTGGGGCAAATTCATTTGGAAACTAGTTAATCCACTGTTAAGCAAACCATCAAGGATAACATTATGAGAACTTACTCCGGTTTTCCTTCTCGAGTGACTGATTTTATGAGATCTTCATTGGTTACAAGGGAAAGACTGTGAACAAGAAGCCTTGCACAATTTAGTAAGGGCACCATAGCAGCAAAATATCGAGCATCGGTTGAGGTACTAATCTAGGATTGAAAATCAACTGTAAGAGTTTGATTTAAATATACATACATATATGTGTGTATACACACATTTGTGTATTGGTTAGGAACCATTTATTCACCATTGAGCAAATAGTGTATTCACTAATCAATACTGAATAAAATGGTTTCAAAAATTCAGTTCTTGTTTGAACCCACTCCTATGTATATATTGTAAACAATGGGCAATTTAAAAAATACCTAAAAATTGGCCAGCATCCCATGTAAAGCAATCCAGATAATATATGAACAAGCTTTCTGCTTAGGTTCTGAAAGGAGGATGAAAGATAATAAAAAAGATTAAACAATTTAAAAACCCTAAGTAAGTTTCACTTCAGGTTCCAAAAAGGAGCCTAAGTTTGACTTCTAAGTTCTAACAGTCAATTATTCCAGCACCTTAACACGAAAGATATCCTAAGTTGCAGTTGACTTTGAAAAGTCAACTATGTGCAACGAAGGGAGGCGAATGCAGGTATAAGCATGCAAAAAACATAAATTAGCAGTATTAAGATGAAAACTAGCAATATCTTAAAAAGTGATCACCCTTGTTTTTAAGTTTATAGGCGGCAAATTCAACTTGTTTACTTGTGAATGGTCAATTTAGGATATGTGTTTATCTCTAACAGGTCAAATGAGAAATTTAGCTAAAAGAGGAAACTTTTCAAACAGGTTTAAGGTTGCCCAATGTATATTCTTGATTCTTGATGCATACAACCTTCTAATTAAACCTGTTATTTATTTAACTAGATCATCATTGCAAAAATCTAGCTTTCATGATCATATTGAAGGCATTACTTATCTACAAACAACTTTAATAAATGAACAAAAAAGTGTTACTGGTCAACCAAAACCAACCCGAACCACTAGCACATTTCCTAGACCCGTTTTGACTCGTTAGCTACCTGCTAACCCGCTGAATTCGCCACATCTAGATAGGGCTGAGATCGGTACACTAAGGATAACGAACCGGTACCGCACCTTAAAAAAAACAATACAAAAAACGAGTGAAACAAGTCTATCGAATACCGTACCGATTTTTTTGGTTTGGTACTGGTACCATAAAAAACACCAAAAAACTT
The DNA here is from genome assembly GCF_021521415.1 of Bidens hawaiensis. Taxonomy (NCBI): domain Eukaryota; kingdom Viridiplantae; phylum Streptophyta; class Magnoliopsida; order Asterales; family Asteraceae; genus Bidens; species Bidens hawaiensis. The sequence goes on from NW_027492838.1 coordinate 257,689, forward strand.
CAAAAACATATCACACCAAAAAATACCGATACCGAAAACGAGTGAAAGAATATATCAAATACCGTACGATTTTTTCAGTTTGGTACCAGTACCATCGAAAATATCGAAAAATACCGAAACCGAATGGTGCCGCACCGAAAAATACCAACACCAAAAACGAGTGAAACAATATACCGAATGCCGTGCCAGTATTTTCGCGATCAGTTCGGTACCATCGAAAATATCAAAAAAATATTAAAACCGAATAGTACCGCACCGAAAAATGAGTGAAACAATATACGGGTACAGAATATCGTACCAATTTTTTTGGTCCGGTACAATTGAAAATACTGACACCGAGTGGTACCGGTACCAAGTGTACCGACAACATACAAAACGAGTGGGATAAAAAAATGTTCATCCCTGCATCTTGATATCACTATACAGTAGCTAATTAGCTATAAGATAAACACACGGATTAGGGGTATTTAAGGAAATGTATTATATGATTTATAGTCGATTAACTAACCAACTGTTTACAGTTTGTATAAGCTAAATTATCTATTATGTATATAGAGTAAAGTATATTGTTGGTGCCAATCTATTATGTATATAGAGTAAAGTATATTGTTGGTGCCAAAAGCCCATGATTGGGCCAAAATGGCGGCACCACATTAGTTTTTTTTTCTTTTTTAGGTTTTTAGTTGTAATATCATAACAAACATAATGGTAACTGAACAAACACAATAAAATGTTTTTAGTTTTGGTATCGTAATTAACGTGACCGAAACCAACCGAATTTACCAGCCAGTTTTGCAAATCCCTAGTTACAACTAAATTAGGTTAATCAATATATATATATATATATATATATATATATATATATAGGATAAACAAAATTGAAGGCCACCTGTTCGATGATTTGCCTCTGTGTAAGATAATCAAAACCAGATATCAGTCCATACGCACCGGCAACAACGAGAACAGTCGCTCCGGCATCCTGAACCACGTGACCCGATACACCTCCAGCAAAAGCACGCGGCGGATAATAATAATACGACCTCGTTGGCTGTTAACATCGCCGTATGAAACATTTCGAATACGTGTAGTAGTAATTGGACATAAAACATATCTCTGAGAACGAAGAATAGATAGTTTGTGGTTAGCAACGGCGGTGGTTATGGCGGCGGAGATGGTGGTGGCCATGGTTCTCCGGTGGCCGGCCGGTGAATTAAATGATTAAATCTAGCTGGATAAGTGTTGTGGGACCCAGTACAGCTACTGAACTGGTGTGCTTTTTTGTGGAAAGGTTTATGTTTATGTGTTGAGAAAATAAGTAGCGTTTTGGTGTATGGGAGATTGGATAAATGGGTTATAAATGGATAATAATAGGCACGTGAAAGTTACATAAATGGTTGTAAAAAGTTATGACTTATGACAGAGTGACAGACACGTGTTTTACTATTTAAGTAATTGTTTTTGAGAAATAGACGACGGTCCATGTGGTTTTATCTTTTTCAATGTTTAGCATCTATCGTTAATACAAGTTAGTTTTTAACGGAAAAGTGTTGTTATAATGTTAATATGAGGGTATTCGCTCTTTTCAAGTTTGAAACTGTAATAATTATAGTCTTTCATGTAAGGTTAATCTTGTTTTAGTCTGTTCGTTGTGGCTAGAGAACGGATGAATTGAGCCAGCTCGCCCAAATGAATGGAGAAAAAATGATGGTTTTGCTCGCAAGTAGATGAATTCAGCTACATGAACGACAACGGGGTGAACTCAATTGTGGTACGAACGGCAATGGGTCCAGTCAGCGCCATGAGAAGCAATGTAACAGACTAAATTCATTTCCGTTGAATGCCCACAATACACAGCCTTATTTGAAAGTTTGATGAAATTGAAGGTTCAATTTAAACACCGACGGCGATGGTGATGAAGTTTGACAACTTGACGTTAGGAGTTTGAGTTTGAAAGATTATTTTACTAGAGTTTTAAACTTGAAAAGACACGGTTATTCTTACATGAATGATACACGATATCACTTTTTTGTTAAATTACAAACTAATATTAAAGTTGGGGACTAAACTTGCAATCATTTCCCAAATGTTTAGACTGAATTTACAACTTTTAAAACCATAGGGACCAGTTGTAAAATTGTCTCTATTCTTTTCTAAAGCAGCAAATTTTTTTAGTTATTTCCAAAACTGAACTTTTATATGGTGGAGATAAATAAATGAATATTTATACAAATTCAATATGAAATGAACACGTAATGAAGAAGACGATGAACCAATCTAAAATCCAACATATCAATAACCTTCATTCATATGTGTGGTTCATACTCTATTTGTAACAACATCGAGAGGATAATAGATTTGTATTATTTTATAAGTTAGTTCGATTTCGAGTATAATAACCGTCACTATCCATGTATAGTCATTCAACGATATTTTTTTGTCCTACATTCACTCCTTTAATTTCATCCAATGTTTTGCTATACTATTGTTATGATTTTATCAAAGCTATTTGTTATTACATATAAAACGAACATAAAACTATACTTTTTAAATAATCGACTATCTAGAAACAACTGTTACGAAGAAATAGTAAATCGAACTATACATAAATAGATATGCATATGTACACATATTATGACATAAGGTTAGTATCATTTAATAACTCTAAAAATTTTAAGAACTCTCAGGAACTCTAAACAACCAAACATTTAAATTTTTTTTTTATACATTAACATTATTTAAAAGTAGTTTTATCATATTTTATATAAAAATTTTAATTTCATATATGAATCACAAGTTTACATATATGTAAAATTTATGTACTAACAAATTTATATAGGTGTAAAACAAAACATAGATATGTATAAAAACTTATTTTCAAAATTATAATCGTAAATATAGATATAAAAAATGATAAACTTACACTCAAATAACGTTAAGATACAAAAAAGGTTATAAAAAACGTTAGATATAAAAAATGTACTAAAAATGTTAGTTTTTAAGGGTTCATTCAAGTTTTTAAATAATTTAACTGTTCTGTAATGATACTCATCCTTATGACATATACGCATTTTATTTACGCGAATATATTCGTGTTCTCTTTTTAGGTTCCTTAGGTAACCAAGAACACAGTATTCAGTTTTCTTGTTATATAAATTGCTATACAAATTTAGAATTATCAAAATGACAAAATGTAAATTTAAAAGGCTTTTTGATAAAAGCTGTCACGACTGAATAAATGGGCCCAAAAGGCCGAAACCATTTAACGCATTAAAGAAGTATTGGGCCCGAGTTCCTATTCCATCAGGCCATCTTCACAGGTGAGTGTGTGGATATGATTTGGTATTTTAAATCTGGGTCCTTTTTTGACTTTTGTGTCCAATAATGCCTCATACATAGGACATAGGAGTACTGGTCTACTGTAGTAGGACGTTTTTCTTAATAAAAATAAAATAAAGCTCGAGTAACGAAAAACAAATGTGTGAAATCAGCTCGGTTCGTTAACGAGTTGAGTCTGGCTCGGTTTGTATCTAGACGCACTTGAGCCAAGGTTTGGTTGTTCAATCATTCATTTAAATTAAACACAAATTTTAATAGTTTTTTATGTCCAATTTTGCAATCCCCGAGATTTAGAGCAATCGCTCAATGGTTTGCTCTATCTACTTAAGTTAAGCCAATACTTAACGTCTTTTTATATGCGCATGTTTGATCCCATGGATTTAAATCACTCTCTAATTGGCTCGTCTAAGTTAAGCCAAAATTATTATCTCAAGCTGAGTTACTTTAGATTTCGAGCAGGGCTTAGGTCGGTGTTAGAGTTGTTCACGAGCTGAGTCAAGCCAAGACAACTTGAGCCTCTCTCATAAATTCCTTCTCCCTAAAAAAACGATGCTATTTTATAGTTATTCCCTTGTTATATTTTAGTTTTAATATTATCAAATATGAACACTTTTAACTTATTCTCTTGTATAAACTTTATGCACGTTTAACAAGACATAAAAGCCAATAAAAGTTTGTGGATAAAATAAAAACATTGATAAATATTATATCTTGAAAGCCTTCAAAATATCGTAAACACCAAATGTCTCTAAAGAACATGGTGTGGTGGTTAAGTATTTATACTATCTATTCTATAGATAATGAGTTCAAACTTAACATGGTGCATGTACGTATGGTTTTTATGGGTATTTAAGGGTATGTTAGTTTGATGTTAAAGAAAAAGTTATAAGCTTCGATCAGACGATTATTTAAGAAGTTAAAACTAGAATAAACCTAAAACGTTGAATACCCTTGAATTTGTGGTTGACTCAAGATCCATCCATATCAAGTACATGTCAGTTTTCTGTTACAAATTCCAAGTAAGTAAGAATAAACTAATTGCCTTCCCGTCGCCTCACCAACGCCTTCTCTCCCTATCGGTGGAACTTTTCCATCTTTTCTCATTGGGAAAGAGGATCGATTACCTTTCTTATAATTAGCTAGGATATAGTCATTGTCATCGCTCATAAATCGTACCTAGTCTCTCATCTATAACCTAGCACGGGGCTCTCAAGCAATTGATTTCACACAAGTAGTAGGACCTTCTATTATAGTGAAGTTAGAATAATCTAAAATAATCGAATGAATGGTGAGGCTCGCTCTCCACCCTAGATAAAGGTCTATGAGGTGTGTGGGTTAAATCATTTAATTTTTTTTACAATAAACCTAAATGTGCTAAAAAGAATTGACAATATCATATCTCTTGATTTTCTCGAAAAGACTCACCTCAAGTGGGATCTGATTCTAGCTAAAGATGTCAGAAACGAATATATTGTCGTTGAATTGTGTAAATCATGTCATGTGTATGTTTCCATTTAGAGGTGGCAATAATATTATTATTACCCCACCCCTAATAAGCCCAAGCGTCCTTCAATGAAGTCAAGGCCAAAACCACTTATGCGGCCCAATGTAAACCACTTATGCGGCCCAATGTTTTAACCTTCACCACATTCACCAATTTGCAACCTTACCCCTCCCTAATCCCTATAAACACATGATTGACATATAATTTACACACAATATATATACATATACATACATAAATATATCTCTCTATATATACTTCATACTTGTATGTGTGTCTGTTGTTTAAGAGAGTGAGAGATGGCTTTTAGTGAGAAGCAAGAAGAGCTAGTGAAGGAATCATGGGAGATAATGAAGGAAGACATTCCTGCCCTCAGCCTCCATTTCTTTGCACAGTAAGTTTTATGTATCCGACCCAAAACGACATCATTTTAGCATCTACATATAATATATAATAAATCACTAAAAATATTACCCAAACAGCCATTAATATTTTCCTTTAAATTTATTAGTTTTACTATTATTTAAATAGTCACTTCACTTATATAAAGATTATGCGAATGATATGTTAGTGTGTGTAAAAATGGTCCACATGTCAAGTATTGATTGGTTTTCCTTCTATTAAAAGGTTTTGTATAGGTGAAATTATAAGTTATAGAAAATAAGATAATATGTTTAGTCTATTCTTGTTATTTTCTCATTAATGATATATAAAAGGGTATTGGAGATAGCACCTGCTGCGAAGGCATTGTTTTCGTTTTTGAAAGACGAAGATGAAATCCCCCAAAATAACTCCAAGCTCAAGGCCCATGCTGTCAAAGTTTTCAAGATGGTCAGCATTTCCTTACATAAATTACCTTTTTTACCCTTGAAATCTATATATACATGCAATTCAGATTAATATATGTATGTAAATGTGACTGAAGACATGTGAGTCAGCAATCCAACTAAGGGAGAAAGGAGAAGTTGTGGTTTCTGATTCTACACTAAAGTATTTAGGATCAGTTCATCTTCAGAAAGGAGTTGTTGGTCCTCACTTTGAGGTAATTTTAACTATTTTATAATACTTTTAACCTATTTATCAAGTTGGAAACGGTTCGTAAATGGGTTGAACAGGTTTAAGGATGGCAAACAAACCTGAAACACTCGGAACTGAACGAGTATGAGATTAGTTTTAAAAAAATTTTATGGGTTTGAGACGAATATAGTATTAGGTGATGCCCGACCTGATTACTGAAACATATAAAGTTATAAACCACCCATTTGCTCAAACTATACTCGTAAACATTTTCTTTTGTCTTGGAAATAGAATAATATAGTAATTTATATTTCTACTTTCTTTGAGTAATAAAATTATATAAAACTTTAAAAGAGTAAGATATAAATTTGGTAACTTATATTCTAATTTTTAACGGAACGAGTTGCTTAATTAAACAAGTAAAACATATAAAATCAAACACGACTCATTTAATTAAACAGATCAACGAGTGATGATGTGTTTGCTAGGTGAGTTAGATATGACAGCCCAAAACCGGATTAACATTGTATATTTATTGTTAATGAAGGTGGTAAAGGAGGCATTGCTAAGGACAGTAGAGAAAGGAGTGGCGGAAAAATGGAGTGAAGAAATGAAGGGTGCTTGGTCTGAAGCTTATGATCAGTTGGCTGCTGCTATTCAAGCTGAAATGAAGATAGAGGCTGCACAAGTCATCAAAGAGGATGATGAAATTAATAAAGAGGCTGCTGAAATTCACACTTAATTCATTTCTATTAGAATCATAATTATACGACTTAGGGAATAAAAATAAGAAGCAAACTCAATTATACTTGTAATGTCCGAAAGTTTATTCGCTTAGACACTTGCTCAATATACTAAAATCATTGTTCTCAAATGTATGGAACATAAAACTTTTACTGTTTTGACTTTTGAACGACCAATTGTAAGTGGTGGCTTGAATAAAAATGTAACGAATCCAATACTTTGTCTTTGTTTGATCCGTCACGGATCCAGTTCAGTTTTGGTCCGCTTTGGTCCAAAAAAAAATATTTCTTTTTATATTTTAACTAGGATGTGTACCCGCGCTCCGCCGCTGGGGCATGTAGTTGCGAGTTGGTGTTATAAGAGAGTATAAGAAATATTTATAAGTTTTCATTTCAAATTGTTTGATGAACCTACATAGTTGCACAGTACATGAAGTATACTGATATTTTTTTTTCATCTTGTTAAATGCATACATTGCAATTAAAGTCTACATGGTTTCGTTTCAAAATGTTTTCGCTGGTGCATAGTGTGCCTAACTCCATATTCAAAAAGTTGTTGTGAAGTTTTCTGTGCATTTTGGTGTTGGGCGTGTAGTTGTTCAAAAATAGTGCTTGGGCCAGTTATGCTGCAGTCATTAGACCTTTGTTTTCTTGCTGTGGTTTTGGGCTTTTGGCTCTCTAAATACATAAATTAAGCACCTGTATTAAAATATGCAAAATTTTTGTTGGTCAAATAATGGTTATATAATAACCCGTATTCACTTATATTCACTTAAATCAGCCCGAAGGTTTTAACAATTCTAACCAGATGCAGATGTAAATACACAGATTAAAAAAAGACTTAATTTATGTAATTAAAGTTGTGAGACTACAAATTCAACAGTCAACATTAAAAACATTAGCATTGGCAACAACAAATGCTTTTGCAACTATGTTTAATAAAAGATAAAAGAACAATGAACACATTAACTACTTTCATTTGGATTAAAAAAGCAAATGACTTTTATAGAACACTATTTTGATTTAGGTTCATAGTTTGTCATAAACAGCTGCAGCCTTCAACTGTTCATGAGTACCAGATTTTTCCTTTTGCAGTTCTTTGGCTGTTAAAGCAGAAAACAGAACTCCAGGTGTTAGGAAGCTACCATCTGCAAGAAAGATTACACTTTAAAGATCTTTTAAAACTGAAAATTAGCAACAAAAAACAATACTCAAAGAAAAAATGCTTCCTTTTTTTTATATCCACCGTCAGATCTGTATTTTTGGTACATTATATTGAAATAGGCTCAGATCATTTTTATTAGACTACAATTGACTGCAGAAGAGGTTGCAAGTGGAATACCCAACTTACCTTCCTTTGAAACTGCCTCGCCAAGATACAATGTTAACTTAAGTCATAATCTTGGACATTAAAAAGTTGGTTGGTCATAGAATTATGAGGCTCAAAGGCTGTAAAGGCATAATATCACCATGATTGCAGAACCCGCCAACCTTTGAATCTTCCACGCCATTAGATTTTTACTTGAGTTAAGATCACATCACATGCCTAATGACATTCAAACTCGTTTACGTACCAGCCGCCTTAACCTGACCAATGCACCTTTGTGAAAGTTGACTAATAAACTATGCAACAAATAGAAAGATGCCCACATATATCTGTAATGCAACCGACAATCTCTTCAAAGAAGTGTGATATATCCAAATTTGAATAGATGCCTGACAATCTCTTCAAAGAAGTGTGATATATCCAAATTTGAATAGATGCCTGCAAAGCTTTCAGTCAAAGTCAAAACACAAAAAGCACGATAGTTAAATTATGAAGATACATTTTAAATTGGATAATCAGTCTTGTTTAAGCATTTTGTTTGTGTCAAATTTTCAAATTATATGTTCTTTTAATAATCAATTTTGTTGCAACCGAACCTCAAAATTGGATAAACACTCTAAATTCGTCATCAAATTGCAAAGGGGCTTGGCCCTGTTTTGAATAATTATGTTATTGTTAGGTATCAAAATAGTAGAAGGATTGGATTGTAATAGTCGAATAGTATAGGGTGTCATTGGTTAGTTGTTAACCTAGTTGTACTTAAGCAGAAAGAACTTGATCTTATGGATATCAATGAATTTGAGATTATTCTTCTCCTCTTAGTTTTCTTCTTCTCTTTATCGATCTTCTGCTTGAATACCAAATTGTTTCGTAACAATGGTATCAGAGCTTCCTTTCCTCTCGACCGTGGGTTAGAGTTAGGGCAACAACATCAATAATCAAAATTAGGGCAAGAAACGGGTTGGCCATCAACTCGGGTAATTCAGAGCAGCATTCAACAATCAAGAAATCATCAGAACAACATGGAAATGGCTTTGGAAAAGATTATGTCAATAAGGCAAGAAGGTAGGGTTAGTGAGTATTGTGATGAATTCCAATTTCTGTTTGATCAAGTCAAAAACTCTAAAGAAATTAATGAAGATTATGCAACATATCTCTTCATTTTCGGCCTTAAACCAGAAATTTGTGATACTCTTATGAGGTATCACAATATGCCCGAAGGTTTAAAGTTAGAGCGTGCGTTTTCTTTGGCTAGATTACAAGAAATGTTTCTAAATGGGGTTTCAATTCATGGGTCAATTCAAGGAACATCATCTGATCTTGAGGTAATCACTTGTGCTTTACAACAAAAAAACAGTTATGTTATATCTAGTGTTAGTAAAAAGGGTTTTGAATCACCATATTTGTCTCAATTTACCAAGATTGAGACTGCACCCAAGGTGTTTGATGAAATGCATGGGTATGTTAGTAGTGAAATAAACGAAGTTTCGGGTGATAATTCAAGAAAGAGTGCAAAAGAAATTAAAAATGAAGTTTCACTTATGGCGTCTAATGATAGATTTGATATCGAGGCTCCATTAGTTAAGCTAAAAACTACTATGACAACGGAGGATCAAATAAATGGGTTGGAGGATAATATGAGCACCGAATGTGATCAGAACAACCGTAGAATTATAAAAGATAATATGGGTTATGTTGAATTTTTTAATGCTACCAAGACATGTGAAAATAGTTTCTTAAATGAAGATGTTAAAGAGATTAGGATAGATATTTCAACAACCGAAGAGGAGGTCACAACATGGAATGCGACAAAACGTCAAGAAGTTATTAAAAAGGGTGTCGCTGATTGGTTCGAATTTTTGGCATTCAAGTTTAGAAATGAAAGTGGGAAGACTTGGTGGATTAAATGGAAATGGAAAAGCAATATAATTGGTGACAACAAAAATCTTAATGCTGGACTTTCTAATGGAGTTTTATATAGCATGTTCGGAATGGGAAAGTTTTATCGATTTTTGGATAATGGCTTTGATGTGTATAATAGAAATGGCCATACCAAATTGTATATGGGTGTTGCTTATGGAGGAACTAGTGGGTTGATACAGGCAATAACTACTTATTTGGAGTTTTGTTTGCCCATGAGAATGTTATCTGCTCTTTGCTATGATGAACAACTGGTATTTTATTTGGTACATGCAGAATTGACAATGGGAACCACTAATGTTGTTGCGGTTAATTTCAATCTTCAGAAATTCAAGGCTGTCACAATTGAATTGTTAAATGAAGAGGATGAGAATACTAATAGTGTGTCTTCTATTGGTCTGACCATTATATCAGTTGATGCAATACTTGATCTAGTCACATGTTTAAATAAGCTGGGCATAAGGTGGACTACTTTGTCTATTTGGCTGTGTTGTATCCAAATTAATAAACCCAAACAGTTGCTTCTCATCATGATTATGAATGGAAGTTGTTTAAAAAGGGAAGTAAGGGTATATCTGTGGCATAAATGGAGATCTAAATTAGATTTCTATACAAAGTTTTTCCCAATCCTATCTAATGAACATGTTGTAAATAGTGCAGTGGTGGCATGTACAGTTATGCAGTTTAAGAATGCAGTGGTGGCTGATATGGTTATGTGGTTCAATATTGCAGTGGTGGCAGATACGATTGTACATGTTGCTTCACACAGATCCCATGTACACAAGTTTGGGTATCTTCCAAGGTGGACAGCATTTGATGTTGATAAAATAAGAGTTTTGATTATGGAGCTAAATTCCATCCAATATGTAAAAAGTAGAAACTTGAAATGGTACTTTTTAAGTGTCTTTGACAAGAAAGTTGGAAATGAATTGACAACAAAACATGCTATTGTGAAAGGTTATTGGAAGACCAATAGAAAGGACCAAGTGGTTTACCATAAGTCTCAACAGGTTGAGACGAAGAAAATCTTGCTCCAAAAAGATTATTAAAACATGCATGTCAGGTGGCCATGTTAGGCTACCAAAATTCTGATGAAAATGGTTGTCTTTATGGTGCACAAGGGGGGTCTTGTACTATACATCTTTCATGGAAGAATTTTTCTAAGGAGTGGCATGTAGGATGGAAACTGGGATACAAACTTTTTACCAATATATTAGTATCTCATTGGAGAGGAGTAAGGAAGAAAAAGTGGGACAAAAAGAACCAGGAAGAACTTATAAGCAGGTATTTAGATCAAACCGGAGTTTGCTGTTCTATCCAAGCTTTAGGTATGCAAAACGGTTCAAGTGAGTCACCCTTAGCTGGCATATTTTTTTTGGTTATTGATGTTGGTGGTTATGGAAAAGCACTTACTTATGGAGAAAAAGAGAAAGCAACAAGAAGAATTACTTTTAAACTCATTGACTATCGACTATCGTTATTGGGTCGATGAGGGTTAAAGGAGCAATAAATATGTTGGAGTATTTGTACAATGACATGGAAAGACATGAGGGTGGACTTAGTTCTATGAAAGTGTTTCAAGATGCAATTGAAACAGTGAAGGTCCCATTCATTGACAAATATGGGTTGCAATGGATGATAAACTACATATTGTTTTCACAATTTGGTTTTGATACTTTTGATTAGCAAATTTTTTCATTATTTTTTTTTATTTTTGGGGACAAAAATCTTTTGAGGGGGGGGTAATGTTAGGTATCAAAATAGTAGAAGTACTGGATTGTAATAGTCGAATAGTATAGAGTGTCATTGGTTAGTTGTTAACCTAGTTGTACTTAAGCAGAAAGAACTTGATCTTATGAATATTCATGAATTTGAGATTATTCTTCTCCTCTTAGTTTTCTTCTTCTCTTTATCGATCTTCTGCTTGAATAAAATTGTTTCGTAACAGTTATAAATCAAAAACCCTAACATCTCATTCACACCAAAATCACTAACGGAGAAATAAAAAACCCTAACCAGAAGATCAAAAATTGGATAGTACTGGTAATGAATCAATCATCACAAAATTAACGCAAGATGTTACCAAATTTGGGTTACAACCCTTGATTCTCTTAAAAAGTTCGAGCGGCTGTGAAGTGTAGGGCAGGCAGCGGCTGCTGTTCAAATCGGAGGTTCTGTCGACGTCTCTCTCTGTATCATTGTCATCAGAATCAAGTTCCGGATGGGGAACTCCCATGTAAGCAATAGAAGAACACGGTAGCTGTTGAGAGAAGAGGAGGAAAAGACTACTTGCTTCTATCGATGCAGTAACTAACTTCACATTAAAAAAATATTAAAACATCTACACTAAAAATATGTGAGTAACGACTACTTCTCAATTAATATATATATATATATATATATATATATATATATATATATATATAATGTGATGATGGCATGTACAAAAAGGAATAAGCTTAAATCACTAGTCCAAAGGTTTGTGCCCCATTCATGGTCACTTTGGGAACATAATCGGTGCTGATTCAACATTAAACTGACATTATATGGTACTAAAGAAGGAATTTCGTATACGAGATAGCAAGTACTAGAAATCCATGTACAAAGTGACCTCGATAAAACTACAAAACAAGCACCGTCAGCCTCGTCATAGGATGCGGGTTCCACCTGATTATGCCAGGTTGAGCCTAAAGGAGTTTCAATCAACCCAGCCACCGGGTTTGAGAATAAGGCGGGATTCTATAGGCTATACGCATGCATCTGATGAGATAGAAGTAGGCTCAAACAGAATACTCTCCCCAAAGTTGATTGGTGAGAAGGGCTCGATTCTTTACAGGTCTGTCACCAACCGCTGACATTGAATTAGCGTGATACGAAAGAGTAGGCGGTGACATGATTCGAACATGTAGTCTTCAGATCATGACTCTGATGAGTGGCCACTACTTCACCCCATTGAGTGATGTCAGCTCAAAAAACTCTTCGACATGAGAATTAATATTTGGTTTTTAATTTTTGAAACAAATTGCTATTATGTATTATTAACATGAAGAAAAGACAAGTACAAACGTTCTTGGTGTGAGTGTTATTGACAATGAGAACATACTCGGGTCTTTCTTTGTCTATTGCTATTTACTTATTTAGTTGTGGAGGTTAGGTTTGAGGTCATCAATAACGTTCTTGGTCTCCGTCCAGTGAATGGACTAAGGTCTATGACAGTTGCCTATTGTTCGTATTGGCTAAAGGGAAATATTCACTTTGTCCTTTTGTGGACCACATACATCGAGCATTTAATTTATACCAGATCCAGGTTTGCCCGTGAATCCAAGTCATATCTCTTTAGGTACAGTTTTTTGCTATAATATAATAATATTTTTTTAGTTTTCATGCAGTCGAATTTAGGATCATTACACATCCCTAAAATCAAAAGGGTAAAATCAGACTTTTAATTTGGTGTCTTACCCTAGAATCCGTATGCTCTTTATCTTATATATGCAATGCTTGTAAAACATAAAATAGAAGCTTTTGAGGTTGATAACATAAAAAATAGAAACCTCGAACGATAAGGGCTGATGTTGTCTGTCTAGCGATTAAAAGAAGTTAATAGTTTTATTTCTTAAAAGTAAACCATGGTGTGTTTGGAGGAAATGAATTGTCGAATACATAAATATAATAGTTTAAAAGATAACACATTGACTTGCACTATCATTAGTTTGTAAAGGAAACGTGTTTTTACAAATTAACGTTGTTATCTCCTAAACGTAACTCACCGTCCACTTAATCCAAGATAACATCATTATCATTCACACCTAATTATTCTCAAACGAATGATGTGATCAGGAGGTCAACTCCAATGTCAATTTGAAAACGACTAACACTGTTGTTTTTTACGCGTTTTTAATGCAGATATCTTTTGGAATTTATGAAACTATATTATCATCAAATTAGTTTAGTGATATCATTAGTTATGTCTTGAAATTTATAGTTAATATTCTCGAGTCTAATTTACAATCATGTCCTCATGGTATATTCGATATCACGAACTTGTCTCTTAAGTTTGCTAATTCGTTTTAAACGTTCTTAGTGTGTCGTTATATTTTATTTCACTTTTGATCCTTACTTTGATCCAGTTGGTTGAGGACAATATAGGGCTTGCGTACAAGTGCATATCGACCAATTTATTGTTCCGAATTTGAATATTGTATTTTGTTTCTTCGCTTCTTGATATATGACCTTAACCACATTGACTTCTGTTACAAAAAAATACAAATAAAAGGGGAAAAAATGTGCAGAAATGTAAAAATTAAGATCAATGACGTGTGACTATGATATTTTGAAATGGGACAACTGCTATGCACATTAACCAACCGTGATCATGGACCCTTTTAGAGTAACATAAAGTTTGTGCTCATTTTCTTTCCATCGGTCTCTAAAAATATGGAAAATAATCGTCGAGAATATGAGAGCCAATGCCACCACAATGAATTATGGTTATTTGTCTACCAAAATGACAACCATGACCATAACCACAACCTTCACTCATTTAGGCAGTAGTTAGGCCTAGCCTTCGGGTTAGCTGGAAAATTAATATCAAGCTAGAATTTTATTCTCTAGCTCGGCAAAATCTAGCTGACTCACTCGATTCAGTTTGGCTCGACTTTACAACTTATTTATTATAATGGCCAAATATATAACTTATTTTTACCAAATGGCCAAAAGTAAAACTTACTTAACCAAATGACCAACTGACCGAGCGTGTAAGTTATGCAATTTATAGGTGGTCCCTCTGTTGTGTTTCTTTATTTCCGTATCAATGTGAGACAAATTAACAATGAGTAATGCTTTAACTTTAAACAATAATGTAATTATTGTATACATTATTGGATTATACAACGTATTTTAACGCTTGTAATTTACTTAAACTCTTAAATTTTCTATAACTTTATATTTTTGTCATCCTAAAAGGCGCTGTTTGTTTTTGCCTCATTTCTCTGAATAGAGGAAAACGTCTGATTCGGTCAGACGTAATCAGACGTGGGGCTGTTTGTTTTTTTTCTGGCATTTAAGAGGTTCAGCGTCTTAATAGCATCTGAACCAGTAAGAGCTTTTAGTGGGTCTGAAAACCTCTTAACAAAAAAAAAACATATGTTTGTCTCCGGCCTCCATTAACTTCTAACCCGGAGACTAGGCTCCATCTCCGACGACTAGAGGTTCGTCTCTAGCCTCCACCTCTTAATGATTCAGATTTCAGACATTTGAACCACCTCTTAACATTCAGATGTGGTATTCAGATTCAGACTTAAATCTCTAAAAAACAAACGGGGCCTTACAATATTATAGTATATACTATATAGTATAGAACTTAGAAGTATAGAGAGTGACTTTTTCCCAACCAAAAACCCAAACAACCCAACCTGATAACTAACCCATAGATAAAAACACATAAATATAATTTGAATTCTGATATTTAGGTAGGAAACTCAGTAATCTGAAAACCGAATTAAGATTTCGGTTGGATGCTAACCTCATCCTAAATTAGGACACTATATTGTGAATTTTTTTTGAAGTATGTCCACATGACATGTTTGTTCGTGTTACATTCGTCCTGATACAAATACAAACAACAATTGAATCCCCAACTAAATGCATCATCCATCCATCTATCAAATCTAACGGGAGTTGGTGGCATTTTAAGAAAGTGGAATATGCACTTGTGGTGTCCTTTTGCCCATTTCTTCTCATCTTTCCTACTCTTTCTCTACTTTCTACATCTGTCACGCGTGAACATAGCTTTTTTGCTTTAGTTTTAATAATTAGTATTCATAAGTTTAATGTCAAAATACCTTCAATACACTTGTCGTTAATCTATACACTTGCAAAAGGGGTACATGCTATAACTTTTATCATCATATATGAATGAATATTGAACGTCTGTTTTAAGGGCTTTAATGCTAAAAATTATAAAATAATAAATTATTTCTAGTTTATTTATGTTATAACTTATATGGTTTGACTGTTTGAGTGAAAATAGACTATAGGCCGGGCATGTAAATCTATATTTTGGATTAAAAGTGGTGCAGGCTATTGGCTATAAGCATGCAATAGATATGCCGACCACACACCATCATGTCATATAGGTTGTATAACTTTATGAGGGGCATTACGAAGCCGTATGGCTAAATGGCTAAGCATACGGCCATACGGGTCGTAGGAGCTGGTATTTTTTAAAATCATAGGGGATGTAATATGTGTTGCACTTGAGCAGTGGCGGATCCACATACAAGTCACCCCGTTCGGCCGAACTCGGTCCATTTTTGGTTTTCTATATAACTTATATGTACGAATGAATGAACGAACTCATTCTTTTTCAACGAGCAAACCTGGTATCACGAAATTTCTGGTTCGCCGGTGAAAAAACAAAAACTTGAATTTTAGAGAGACAGCGATGTCGTTTTCAATCCATGATATTATGAAAATGCATAAGGAACAATTATAATATGTAAACTTTTTAATTTAACATGATCTTTTTATTTTATTTAATGTTGACGATGTACTTTTGTTATGGTAGAGATATTGTGTCTTATATATTTGGCCGAATGACCAACCCGACCATCGGGACCGAAAACCCCTGTACCCATAGAAAAAAATTCTAAGATCTACCACTGCACTTGAGTAATATAGAAGAGAAATATGTGAACACATACCATTAACAAAGGTCACACGGATGCCATACGACCCATATGACCTTTTTTACTATTTATACAGTTCGTATGAAGAGTGGGATGGTGTAATTACAATAGCATCCATAGAATCTCAACCTATAACCATGGTTATAAACTTAAAACTCGCATTACATTTACAACACAAACAAAAAATACACAATAGTATTTCATTTATTACAAAAGTTAATAATAGTAAGGTTAAGGGAGGGTGAGAGGGAGGCAAGCCTCTTAAACAATAGAAAAATTGTTTACACCGAGACAATTTCAAAAACAAAATTTTTTACATATATAAAGTGTTAGGGGGTGTTTGGGATTCCTTATTTTACCTACGTATAACTTTTCATTAAGTTAATAAGTTAAAAAATGTAACTTATGGAACTTTTCCTCTCACAATATCAGCAATGCCAAACACCTTATTACTTTTCAAAAAGTTAATAAGTTATAAGTTGATAAAAATAAGCAATCCCAAACACCCCCTTAGTATTGTAAATCACGTAAAATAAATGTTGCTAACTGCTAAACATAAAATATTAGGGAGTTAAAAATTCCCCATCTCATTGGGAGCGGAAAACAAAGCGCCCTCGATGTGATACAACATTTTCTATTTTAGTTGGGAAAGAACGGCGAAGGCCATATGAATCGTCCAATGAAGAATAAGAAGATAGCAAAGCACCAATGGCGAGTAAAGCACATGCGGAACAAGCTTGAGGAAAAGTAAGTTATTTGGAGGAGAAGCAGCCGAGCTCACTCCCTTCGCTTCTTGGCCCAAAGTAGTGCAGTCTTTCCTTCCGAAAGCTTCTTTTTAGAATTGATTGCTATCGGTGGTGAAGAAATTGAATCAATAACATCGGATGCAAGCTCCGATAAAATGTTCTTTTTTATTTATGGATTACAACGACCAAAAGTAGCAATATCAATATATTTAAAAAAATTAAAAGTAATTCACAAAAAATGCAAATCAATCAAGGGTTAAAATATTTCATTTAGTTCTTAAATTTCTCATACTAATTATCCGCCAATAAATATTGTTATATAACATTTTCTTAACAAAATAGAAAGATCATAAAATCTCAAAATTCATGTGTGAATTTGGCGTGTGTAAATAAATGAGAAGCATTAAAATTTTTGTGAGGAAATGTTGCCACGTGGAGTTGTGTGAACGGTGGTGATGCTTGTGTTAGTCAAAAGTGAAAGTGAGGTCAACCACCAAAGAGGTTGCTAGCTAGAGAGCACTACCACCACCACTAATCTCATATCCAACGTTTCACTTTGAGTCATCCATCAATTGGAAGCTACTAAACAATTATTATTAATTAAACTAATTCTAACTTTTGAGGTTTGTAATGCTTATAAATAGCCAAGGCACCTTGCTCTTGTTGCACCACACAAGTCACAACTCAAACATACACATTCACATTTCACATCACAAATAATATTACATTTCATTGCATTGTTTCAAAACATATACACATTATAAGTAAAATATTCTAGTGATCATAACTCATAAGGAGTTTGGATATGGCAAACTCAAAGGTCATAGCCATTGCATTTTTGGTTTTGATCGTTGTGGACCTTTCCTTAGCCGCTAGATCCTCTAAGAAGAATGGTGGTCAAGGAGGTGGTGGCGGTGGTGGACAAGGTGGAGGAGGTGGTGGTGGTTCGGGTGTTGGAGATGGTGGCCAGGGTTCCGGGTCGGGTTATGGGTCAGGGAGTGGGTCAGGATATGGACGTGGTGGTGGCGGCAAGGGAGGAGGTGGCGGTGGAGGGGGAGGAGGTGGTGGAGGGTCAGGGAATGGTAGTGGATCGGGTTCGGGTTATGGGTCAGGAAGTGGTTCGGGTTATGGGTCGGGTGGTGGAAAGGGAGGAGGTGGTGGTGGTGGAGGGGGCGGAGGTGGTGGCGGTGGTAGTGGGAATGGCTCGGGTAGTGGGTCCGGATATGGGAGTGGTAGTGGCTCGGGATATGGAAGTGGTGGTGGGAAAGGTGGTGGCGGCGGTGGCGGTGGAGGAGGTGGTGGTGGAGGCGGCGGAGGGCATAATGGTCAAGGTTCGGGGTATGGGAGCGGGTCTGGATACGGGTCAGGTTACGGGTCAGGAAACGGTGGCGATGATGGTGGCTATGGACCACGTAACTAATTTTTATACAATAATCTCATTATTCACATATTAGTAAATCTATGTCATTAGTAAGCAGAATAATAAATCATATGAGATTCACTACATATTTCATCATAATCGGTTGTAAGAGACTATGCATGTACAATTATAACTATAAGAATGTACTCATTTCGTTTTTTTCTTTTATATACTTTTATATTTATGAAAATGAAAATCCAAGTTTAAAAGAATTGTAGAACCTACATTAAAAGTCTTATTTATAGCTCCATTATTCCATTAACATGCAATGAGAAAAATATATGAAAAAGGTGGCATGTAACTAGACGTAAACGACGAGTTTAATTCGATAAACAGCAAACGGTGCAAGAAATACTAGAGTACCCGATTAAACAAATTAACGAAAGCGAAATAAACATGTGCCATAATACAAGCAATATTGATGGTTTCTCATCAGTGGCGAAGCTTAGACTAAGACACCGGAGGGGCCGAACTCAAAATGTATACAAAATTTCATAAACGGAGGGGGCCGGACTCAATTTTTCAGCGGAAAACGCCTAAATTTACACTACGTATAAAAATTTTCGGACGAAACGGGTAAATTTACACTACTGCGCAAAAAAACCGGGGCCTGTTTCTCATTGGATAATTTGGAAAGCCATAAGCGAGTGTGTATGTGTGTGTTTTTAATCAAGGAAGATGTTCAATTGAAAAATTGATGGGCGACGCTAAAGCTCATTCCTTCTTTAGGGTGAAAAATCGCACTAAACGGGCGAGTTTGAATTAGAATTATGATGCATATTTAATTTTGTTAACCTTTTGTTGTAAGTTATATGTTTGCGGTTGGTTGTAGCTTAGGTTATTTAAGTTTGAGTGAACTACGATTTTTGTTCATATGGTTTGTCCAAATCTACGGTTTTAATCCAACAGTTTCAAATTTGCGATTTCCGTTCATGTGGTTTCATTTCACTTACAATTATACCCGATCCAACTAACCCTGTTAAGTCTGGCCGTTAAACCCATCAGCATGCCCCTCACATGAGGGGGCTTGCGAATTAGGGCTTAGGTTTATTTAGGGAGAAAAATGACAAAACAACCCCTCACGTGAACGACCAGACTTAACAGAGTTAGTGTGATCGAATTTAATTGCAATGTTAATGAAACCACATGAACAAAAATCGTAAATTTAAAACTATTAGATTAAGTTCGTATATTCGAACAAAAACCGTAGTTTACGGTTTTTTTATAAAGTCGATCCGTTCAAAGGTTGTCGGTTAGGTTGTTAAAAGCGCGCCATTTAGCACTCGGTGTAAATTAGCGTAGCAGCGTATGTTTAAACTAACATGAGCACTGATTTAACCTCTCACCCGTTGGCTTATCCGATACCACGTCTATCTATTTCATTCACACACACTTAACTTCACTTGTTCAAACAGTTTTGATTTCTTGAGCAATGGCATTAACCTTCAATTCTTATTATTATTATTATTATTATTATTATTATTCATCTTCTTCTTTAAGTTCAACTCAATTCAGAACAAAGCCTACAAATTCTCGTTCAATTCATCCCACTAACGCCTTGTTTGGGCTAACGTCATCAAATTCAGACGATTTGCCGAAACAACCTCTTTCTGTTACAGCAGATTCATCTTCCGTGCCGAAAGCTCGATTCGTTGCTCGCCGGACGGAGTCTGTGTCTGCAGTGGCGGATCCAGGATTTTTTTCCGGGTGGTGCACTACTTTTAGACGTTTCTATTTCATGGAGTCGGGTATAAAAAAATCCGGGTCGGTTTAAGGTTCGGGTCGGTTCGATGGTTCGAGAAAGTTCATTACATAATAAAAATACGATAAAATAATAAAAGAGACACCGTCATTAGAAATTAAAAACTAACAAATTAAAACCAACAATCAAACAAACTAAAACTAAATTTAACAAATAACTTAACAATCAAGAGCAATTAACATTTTACAAGAAGTCAAGAACAATTAACATTTAACAATGGATTGTGAATGTAAACTTACCTTCAAAGTGGGAGGATTAGAGGATTCGAGTAAGAGTAGGCAGTGGCAAGAGGACGGGGATGGCTGAGTGGCTGACAGAGTGAGGTTGCCGACGTTCCACGATGGTCGGAGTGACGAGGACGAGTGGCTGACGGAGTGAGGCTGCCGGCAGTCAGGGGCTGAAGAGGGTCAGGGGCTGGGGACAAATAAACAACTTAAAGATAACCTTCTGCAGCTTATCTTTCTAACAACCTAACAAATTGAAACCAACAATAACAGTTAAGAACAATTAACATTGAAGAAGAAGAAAAAGAACAATTAACATCTAACAATGAATGTAACTTTTCCTTCAAACTGGGAGGATTCGAACAATCGAGCTTCGAGGAAGAGTGGAAGGTTATGCAGCGGCGGGAGGAGTGTAGAAGGACGGCCGGAAAAGCGGCAGCGGTAACGCGGTGGTCGGAGAACGGACGGGGACGGCTGGTAGTCTTGAAGAGGGATCAGGGGAGAGACGCTGCAGTGTGTTTTGTGGTGTTTGTGTATTATTATTATAAAACCCAAATTGGTATAAGAGTGAGTTAAAAAAAATAAGTGTAAAAAAACGGAATCGAACATGTGACCTCTAGGTTGCAAAATCAACAACTTACCAGCTGTACAAGCGCGTCAAATAAGAATGAGGTGGTTCCTTTCCAATTTATAATGTGGTTCCTTTAATATTTTTTATACATAAATACACTATTATTTCAAAACTCGGGTGGTTCCTCGGAACCACCCATTTGTACCATAGATCCGCCCCTGTGTGTCTGTCCGTCAACTCGAACGCCCTCTACGTAATGTTTGTTTGTTTGCTTTCTTATGATTATGATTTACTGTTTGTAGTTCCAGCAGGAGTGTAAACGAGCCGAACCTCATCCCCGATCAGAGCTCTACTAGGCTTGTGCTCGGTTTGGTGTGTCGTTTTTTCAAGCTCGGGATTGACTCTTTTATTTATTTATTTATTTATTATTATTCTTTTTATTAATTAATTAATTAATTGGTATACGTTTTTTTATTATTTTTTATGTGTTTTGAGAAAAACTTTAAAGCTTGGCTGTGCAGTGTGGAATTAATTCATAGAAGCTCGAAAGAGGTAAAATTTAAAAATACACAAGGCTTAACAAGCCTAAACGAGCTTCCCATACAAGGCTCGAGCTTGGGTTCGATAACTAAACGAGCTATATTTGAGGCTCGTTGAGCTCGAAAAAGCTTGGCTTGTTTTGAGGTTTTTTTTTAATCCGATCTCGAGTAGTTCGTAAGAAGCTCGGCTCGTTTTCCCCCATAAGTTACGGCAAGTTTTAATCAGATTACTGTTTTTAGTTGTTGGAAAAAATATTACATGAATATCATGAACCTAAATTGGGGAAACTATTGTCAATCTGTGAATCAGGTTTTCTGATTTGTTTTAATTTATGATCTAGGGTTTTATTGTTGTATGTTTGTAGTTCAATTGGGAATTGTGAATCTAAATTGGAGAAACTATAGTCAATCTTTGAATTAAACTAGGGGTGTGTGCGGTCCGATTTGGGACTGTTTTGGGCTAAAACCAAAACTTCGGTTTTTTAACTTTTGAAAACTGTTCGGGACGAGTTTTGGTCCGGGTTTAGTTTGGTTTCGAATTTGGGCCTAAATCACTTTGTTAATTAATAACTAATTGATTATTATACATTTGGGATAAATATTTGAGGTACATATTTATTAAGCTCTTATATATTATGTAAAACTAAAAATAAAAGAGATCAATCATATGCGTAAAATCCCACTCATAGAGTAAAGTCCGGGGAGGGTTTAAAGAGAAACACACCTTTCTTTTTTCGGTTTTTATCACATGCGAAACCAAAACCGAACCATAAGTTTGATTTTTACAATAACATAAAACTAAACCGTCAGTTTTTGTTTCGGTTGTTTTTTTGGTTTTATGCACACCCTTGAATTAAATCATTTGATTTGGTTTAATTTATGATTTAGGGTTTTATGTTGAGCTGTTTTTATGGTTGAAAGTCTGTAGACTGTAGTTCAACTGGGAACAGTGAATTTAAATTGGAGAAACTGCAATCAATCTATGAATTAAATCATCGGATTTGGTTTCAATTTTATGGTGTTAATGACAGTGGAGTATATGAGTCTTCCTGCTAGCCAATACTCTGTTCTTGATGCTCAAAGGATCGAACGGATTGACGACAATACTTTCAGGTGTTATGTGTACAAATTCAAGTTTTTTGCTTTTGAGGTTTGTCCTGTATTGCTGGTTCGAGTTGAGGAACAACCTAATGGCTGTTTGATTAACCTTGTGTCGTGTAAGGTGATTAAAGTCTTCAAAATTGCGTCTTAATCATACTAATGTGTAGGATTTTGTGGTGTCATTAATCTTGAACTTTTGTGTTTTTTCTCATTGCAGCTTGAAGGGTCTCCAATTGTGGTTGCACAAAATGATAAATTTGATGGTGAGCAATTCATTAACTTTTATTATATTACGTTTGTAACTTTAACCTTGATATGTCTTCTTTTTATTTGAGATAAATATGACAACACATGAGATAGTTAGTTTAAAAAGGTAAAAAATTTAGACTTTTGAAATTGCATAGCTGTGTAGTATTGATGCAGAGTGGAAGCACAAATATGAAACAGAAAAAAAACTAAGTTTGATATAATATTCAATGCCGAAATGATCACATCAAATCTCATACTATGATCCTAAGAAAAAGCTAAAAACTTGATGTAGAAGTTAATACTCTAAGATAATACTTTATTCTAAGTTATATTAATAATGCTTTTCAGGACACCATTGACACTAGTTTGGTATGGGCATGCAGCTTCTATGGTGAATAGAATATCATGTGATAAGAGCAAAAGCAGTCCTTCCATGCAAGAACTCACGTCCGACACTGTTATCGAGGTGATCGTTATGTTTCTGAAAATTTCAAATAAATTTTATTATTTTTAATCTTAAATTAGTTCATTAACTCAAAAGTTAATACAATTCCTGATTTGTATGTTCATTGAAATGTTTTGTTCAGGTTAGCATTGATATTCCATTTCCTTTTCGGGCAATCCCTGTTAGTACTATCGAATCAAGTGGCACCCGAGTTCTTGAGCAGATACTGAAGATTATGCTTCCATGGTTTATGGCACAGGCATGTTTAATATGCTTAAACTCAAGCAGTTTAATAACACCAATGACACAAGTAACACAATAAAATAAAAGTTTGGCAAAAATTACAGTCCATGTATTTAATTACTACGTATTTTTGAAACTATAAAACTACGTCATTTTGATAAACAGGTCCTAAACGTGTCGTCTGGATCTTTTAACCTATAAAACACGATTAGTTAAATCGTTTAACTTAAACGTCTTCAGCAGGTTGAACCCGTTTGGACATGTTTTCAATCGTGTTAGACATTTTGTGTTACAGGCGTGTCATAAATTGCCAGTTCTATATTTGATCCATTGAAGACATAATACAATGCAAATCGACTTTAAAAAAAAATAAAAAATGACGACAACCTATGTATGTGCAGTTGGTGAAAGATTATCAAGCGTGGGCTTCGGGTGACACCTCAAGGCAGCCTCTTGGAACGGGTGGGATATGATATTATATGAAGATTGTTGCACCTCCTTTCAAAATTAGGGTTTCAAATCAATCTATTTTGTGTAAAAATGTAATGTTACATTCCACAAGAAATTCGGTTATTTTATCGCGTTTTTTTTATCCATTTGGGTAGTTTGTACTTGTATGATATGAACACCGAGATGTATTTGCTTTTTTTGTGTATCAAGAACAGATCGGATGCTGCTATAATATTAGTTGCTAGTTTTGTGCTTCAAGAACAGATTGAATTCTGCTTTAATATTGTTTGCTAGGTTGCTTTTGCCCAAGCCAAAACTTTATAACTTTCTGGGTCTATTTCTATAACTTTGTGGCCGCGTTAGATCATAGATGTCAGCAGGCCCAAGCCGGTGTGCACATGGTGTTGGTTATGAATAATGGATCAGTCCAAAATTAATCATCACCACAGTGGCAATGCTCACTGTGACCATTTCCATGACAACTTACTTCTCCAGACGCCACGTCAACACAATACCATGTACTCACCGGCTACTTATAACTAACCGGTACAATGTAACCACCATCACCAGAAATGGTAATACTGATTTACTTAATGCATTTGAACATCTAATTGAAAAGTTTGTGGCTTAAGAGCTTCCTGGGTTCAATTTGCCAACCAAATAGTGCAACAAGTGGTAATAATATAAATCCTATATTACTCAGCTTGCTTACTAGTTTTGTAAATTGTTAGATTCAGTGGTGTATGTGGGCTGGTATGAAACGTTAAACCCGCCGTTGCAACTTTCAACAAAACAGTATTGTTTATATATATTTAATATTTGTAGATAAATTATACTGTAAATAATGAATAAAGTGTATAAATGTAAATGTATATACAAGATGGGGATCGATACCCCGCATCTCCATTGATATTTTTTCTTTTTTGAGTTTTCCCGTGCATATGTGGTGTCGGGTTTTACTGTTTCTATGCCCCATGTAATAGATGTATGGTCAGCTAGTGCTTGAACCCGACTCGTTGTCAAAGACTTCATGGGCCAAATTGGCCAGGTTTATTATTATTATTTATTAATTTGTTTTTTGAGAGTATAGGGATGTGCAAATGTT
This sequence comes from Bidens hawaiensis, assembly GCF_021521415.1. NCBI lineage: Eukaryota > Viridiplantae > Streptophyta > Magnoliopsida > Asterales > Asteraceae > Bidens > Bidens hawaiensis. The sequence goes on from NW_027492838.1 coordinate 283,077, forward strand.
TTTGCTATCGGTGATAGTGCTAGAATTGATCAGCGCAAAGTCATGGTAATTTAATATTTTCTTTTTAAATTTGTACAGAAAGCATCACGTTTGACGAATAAATATGTTTTGTAGGAAGATATTGGTGCGATATTCAACGCAGCTGACAAGGATAAATTGGGCTCGAGCACACGAACTGTTTAAGAATTTCAAGATATTATTTATGACACACTCATTCGTTATCCCCAAGTTGAACTTCATATACAGAGCAAACATCTTTCCAGTGTAACCAACATCTCTGCCCACGTCAATTTTGGATTTTAAAATGAGAAATGTAAATTGTAATAAGCATTTTGGACAGCTTGCACCATTAGGTGTAGAGCAGGCAGTAGCAGAATTACCAGGAGATTGGGTTTCAGATTTGAATCGCATGATCTTTTTAATGGTTGCAGATCGTGTGAGGTCGGGTTTGGTTATTGTTCAAAGCAAAATGGAAGTTGGGTTGTTGAGCAATGATCTTACTTGTATCTTGTTTAGTGACATTTTTAAGGTTGTAATGTTATTGTGAATTTGATATTATCTCGTTTTTTTATCCTTTTCACTTTTTTTGGGTTACGTTTAAACATGTTATATATAACTCATCTTTTTAACAATTATTCATCATTTCACTGCATCTTTTTAACAAGAAAATTGACAAGATTATATACATTTGTATTTGTCCCACATCAGGAATGAGATGCAACATGTTGCTGCTTATTAGTCGTAGATGGGGCTTCCCTATCGCCGAGCTTGGTCACGTGAGCTTGTAACTCAAGTGAGGGCATTAAAGTAGTTTGGACTGTGACAGAGCCTAGAATGGTTGGATCAAGCTTGCTGCAATATCCGGCTTGCCCGTTCCAAGTTTGGGGTTGGGTCATGTTGTTCGAGCGAAGGCTCGGGCTACTTGGTTCCTAAAGTAGAGGGCAACGCGTCAGGCTGGTTTCACAGAGCATCGAAAACCTCTCGCTCTAGACGGTGGAAGGATAACGAGTTGGTGCAGCCTTGGTCCAGATAGCCATCCGGGTTCTTTCAAATGGACTCCCACTTTTTTTTACTTTTATTACCATTTAAATTTAAATCAATTTATTATAAAATGAAATGTTACATTCCATCTAAAATTCTATGATAAGAATATTGAACACCAAAATGTATTTGTTGTAACAATTTACATCAAAATGTACTTCTACAGGCGTCACCACCGACTACTTATAACAGACCAAAATGCGAAACAACTGGTAATAATAAAATCCTTAGGAGATTAAAGTTCAAAAAAAGGAAACTAATATAAATCCAAACACAAGTGCAAAAACCAACTAGGTTGGTTTGTTTTCGGCTTAGCATGCGAGACCAAATCGCTCATCCGTATAATCTTGTCCTACAACTTAAAGAAGAGCCACTGAAAGTATTAAACAAACGAAATCATAACAGTTTGGTTGGCTGTCCCATACTACTCAGCTTGCTTACTAGTTCTATAAATAATAATAATTTGTACAAACTAGCCAATGTGTTGGGGATGTAGCTCAGATGGTAGAGCGCTCGCTTAGCATGCGAGAGGTACGGGGATCGATACCCCGCATCTCCAATAATATTTTTTCTTTTATGAGTTTATCGTTCACTGCATTTAAACCCTTCTACATGTTATAAAGGACCACGGGATTTGGTTACCGTCGTCTCCAAAGTATGATACATATATGAGAGGGTGTTGAGGTTTCTGATGGTATCAAAGATTCAAAAGAACACATATGATAGTAGATATGATCAGTATCAGCGGTATGAAAGTTAAAAATGGTTAAGAGTAAAGGGGTGTGAAATGTCTATGCTATTCGTGATTTTTAATATTTTCTTATTACATAGTTACAGAAAGTGTCACATTTGAAGAATGTGTCACATGTAACCGAGCTTTTAAATGATCCGGATGGAGAGGAAGATCGAAGATGGTTTTATTTATATAAACAAAATAGATAAAAAGGGTATATTAGTTTTCATAATGATAGGTTGCGGTTCAAACAAAGGACATATCTAGCAAACTGCTAGACATGTTGTTGGCCAAGATTACACCAATGGACCCACGCCGTTTCAAGGGTATCGGGCGTCATGATTTCCGTCCACGTCGGTTTTGGATTTTAAGATGAGAAATGTATAAGCATTTTGGGCAGTTTGCACCATTAGGTGGAGAGCAGGCAGAGCCGAATTGCCAGAGGTATCATGTGTATGCAAGGTAATATAGTTTTGTGCATATTGGCATATTTTTTAGGCAAAATTAAATGTAATTTAACCCATTTATATATCAATTAACTACTTTTTTTTGTTACATCAAGACAGAAGATAAACGGGCAACAATGATTCACTGATTCATGCTTTTTTTTGGGACAAACGCAGAGCATGTGAGTTGGAGAACGACGGTGCAGGTTGTGTGTAACCCGACGACAAGAAGCTTCATTTTTGGCAGAGATTCAAGTCAATCCGGTGGTCTTTTTAACGGCTGCAGATCATGTGGGGTAGGATTTGGCTGCTGTTAAGAGGCGAAAAAGATAATTGGTTTGTTGAGCAACGACAGCTTTACTTGTATCTCGTTTAGTAACATTGTTAAGGTTGTAATGTTATTGTGAGGTTGAAACCTTGAAACCATTTAAACCAGTTATTGGTTTGATTTCATGGTTGTTCTTTAAAGTCGGATTTTTAAGCTTTATGTAAAAAAATTGTCTCGTTTGTTATTACAAATATCTTTTTCTCTGTTTTTTGTTACATTTTTAACATGTTATGTAACTCATCTTTTTAACAAATATTCATGGTTTCACTACCACATCACAATGGACAAGATTTTAACCATTTGTATTTGTCCCACATCAGGAATGAGATGCAACATGTTGCCGCTTATAATTGGTAAATGGGGCTTCTCTATTGCCGAGCTTGGTAACGTGAGCTTGCAACTCAAGTGGAGCCTAGAATGGTTGGATCAAGCTTGCTGCAAGTTTGGTGTTGGATCTTGTTGTTCGAGCGAAGGCTTAGGCTCTTGGTTCCTAAAGTAGAGGGCAACGCGTTAGGCTGGTTTCACAGAGCATCGAAAACCTCAGCCTGCCATAGCTACATGCCACATTCTTATAACAAAATATTATTTGAAAAAAGTTCAAAGCAATCCTAAGCAAACATGATCATGTATGATCATCCATCACAAGGGTCCATGGATGTATGGATTATAGGGGTAGGTGGAATGGGGAGGCTGCCTATTACTATGAAGACAAAAGCATTGGGATAAAGTGACACATGCATGTTAATTATGCTTAGGATGCCCATGTATGCACATGTTGTTTCCATCACCATTTTTTCTAGGATTTCAACAAAACTCCATCTCCAAGAAGCCAAATATTAATCATTCATTTGATTTGGACATTCAACTTTTATAATTTATTAAGGGCCTGGTTTAGATCCTTGGGGTTATTAAACCATATTCTTTCATTAACTATCTATAGCCATGGATGGTAAAGGTTTCGATTAATAGTGGAGTTAAATTTCCGTTTTGAAATAGTTTGATACTATAAATTACTGCGTTAGAGTAGTTGAAACGAATTTCATCGTGGCCTCATAGTTAAAAGTTCTAGCTTGTTACACCCTACAAAGGAAACTGAATTCAAGAACTTGATGTGACCTTGATATTATAAAGAGATACATAAACTCAAAAAATAGTTGTTTAGCAAATAAAAACTATGAACATATACTCTTGTTTATGTAGAGACACAATTTCTATTCTTTCAGATCCAACCAAAATAAATATAGAAATACAAGTGAATTGTTCTATGTTATGTTTACGTGAATGCATAACCTATCATGATTATTTCTAGACAAGCATCATGTTTTTGTACTCCATATATAAGCATTTTAATCATTTCAAGCACATGTTGTGTGACAATTGTTAAAGAAATAGCCGAATAATATTGATGGATAGATAATAACGCTTCATAATAAATTGTAGATAAAAAGAAATTCTACAATCTACTTATTCGGTATTGACTATTGTCAATAATAGAGTGAGTTGTATAATATTTGTCACTAATAATAGAGCAAGTTTTATGGTTATTGTCAATAATAGTATTTATAGAAAACTTTTTATTGTTTTCCCGGTATTTCCATTTAAGTTATATACTAGCAGAGAGCCCGCGCTTTGCTGCGGGTGTGAAATATAATACTTATAGGAATTTATTGTGTTATAGTATCCGTCAAGTTTATCGTATGACTTTAATCGCTTTATTTAAGTCAAGATGTAGCAAATCACACACATCTCCTTAATATTTTACCACACGGAATGGTTAAATCAGACTCAGTGGTAATGACAAAGCAATGAATGGAATTGAAAGTCCAACATTAAATATACAAGCGTCTCATGAGAGAGAAAGTTTGAGGTGAAATGTTGTCTATATGTATTATCTATATCTTTAAGTCAAGATGTAGCAAATCACGCACATCTCCTTAATGTTTGACCACACGGAATGGTTAAATCAGACTCAAACAACGAATGTGATAACGACAAACAATGAGTGGAATTGAAGGTAGCATTCAGTCCAACATTAAATATACAAGCGTCTCATGAGAGAGAAAGCGGGAGTTGAAAGGTTGTCTATATGTATTGCTTTATTTAAGTCAAGATGTATCAAATGTATCTGTCAAGTTTATCGTATGACTTTAATCGCTTTATTTAAGTCAAGATGTAGCAAATCATGCACATCTCCTTAATGTTTGACCACACGGAATGGTAAAATCAGACTCAATGGTAATGACAAAGCAATGAATGGAATTGAATGTAGCATTCAGTCCAACATTAAATATACAAGCGTCTCATGAGAGAGAAAGTAGAAGGTGAAATGTTGTCTATATATTTAAGTCAAGATGTAGAAAATCATGCACATCTCCTTAATGTTTGACCACACGGAATGGTTAAATCAGACTCAAGCAACGAATGTGGTAATGACAAACAATGAATGGAATTGAAACGAATGTGGTAATGACAAACAATGAATGGAATTGAAGGTAGCATTCATTCCAACATTAAATATACAAGCGTCTCATGAGAGAGAAAGTGGGAGGTGAAAGGTTGTCTATATGTATTATAATATACTATAGATATAGATAATAAGTTAAGAGTGAATTACTTGTTTTGTTAAAAGTATAAGTTTTATTCCTCTTTAACATTATATATAAGTTTGATCTCGTTTTAGTATTTGTTTGTGCGGTCATCCTTCCAACCCCGTCTGATTTAACATGAAAGACACATGAGGGTACGCATTTGATCATTTTCTCAAATGTGACCCTTTATGCAAATGATAAGTTGTTTGCATGTAGAAAATACTGTGGGCTCGTACGAAAAATTTAACCTCAAATTATTATCAACTAATTTTGGATTAGATGAAACCTCCAGGTTTTGCGTAATTGGATGGGAGAAATATACCTATTGGAAATCGAACAACACTAGAACACATTAAGAATAAGGTCATTAAATGTGATAAACACAATAAGTTTATCATCACATTCTCATCTCCATCTCTCTATATAAATAAAAGTCATACCCAATTACCCAACAATCTTTCTCTATTTAGTTCAACTACTAGTCTACTCATTATATAAAGATATGCTTAAAAGTTAAAAGCAATGTACTCCATAAAAACATGATAAAAGACAGAAAAAAAGGGGAAATTGGCGTAAAGGAAGAGATGGAAAAAGTTAAGGTGGTAAAAACAAGAGGAAAAATGATTGGAAAATGAGTACGTATATAATTGCATGGGCAAGGTTATGGGCTAGGTAGCGATGTTGTTTTATGCTTGTGGGATGTTCCCCTTCTTTTCTTTTATATGGAACTATATATATTAGTAGCACACTAATAATATTTTTTAGTACTATTTGTTTTGTTGTTTTTAGATTCCCAGTACCACTATATGTATATGTTATATTTATATTTTCATGTTCATATTTGGTTGTTGAACAAAGGTCTCATTGAAAACAACCAGTGGCGGACCCAGGATTTTTTGTCAATGGGGTCCCAATTTTTTCGGTTTACAAAATTTTTCGGGTCGGTCGTTATTCGGGTCGGGTCGAGGCGAGGAACATAATAAAACACGGAACTATGGTGTCATTGGAAACGAGTAAGTAGAAAGAATCTAAATTACAAACTAGATGAAACATACACTTTTAATTCATACCCGAAAAACATGAACGTAATCTATATATATGGTCTTACATAATTGACCAAAACATGAAAAATTAACTCTAACACAAATAAATGATTAATTATAATATACATACACAAGGTAAATAATAAAAGAATATGCAAAATCCATGTTAACATTATATATGTTGCATGGTGATAATGACTATACGAGAGAAACTAACAAAAAGCACAAATACCCTAACTGAATAACTAAGACTAGGATATTAAAAAAACAACAAAAAAGGAGTATGATGGGGCTTGAACCTACAACCTCTCACAAGTAAAACAAGGGACTTTCCACTGTACCAGTTCAATCTTAATAGTATGGGTTCCAAGTATTAATTTTTATGGGGTCCTTACAAAATTTAATATACCGTCTCTAAGTAATTTTTAAAAAACATCGGTGTCCCGGGACCCCGATCGGACCTATGTGGGTCCGCCCCTGAAAACAACTTCTTTATCCTTTAGAATAGATGTATGGTTTGTCTATATCTTACCCTCGCCACTGCTACCAATAGTCTGGTTATAGATTGGATTTTGCTATATGTATAATTGATATTGAGGAGTTGAGTTTTTGATGGGTAGTTAGACAAATTAAGTAGGCTAAAGGCCGCTAATATTAAATTGAGGTGCATGGGTGTAAGGCTCTGTTACCGGTAGCCCTACATTTGGTGTTGGATTTACTCATAAACGCAGCTCTAAATATCAGAGTTAATTAAAACATTCGCGGAATATTAAAACTTCAACCATAATATAATACATAACCTTCAAATCTTGTCTTATAAAACATTCATAATCATTTAAAACAAAACATAGTCTTTAAAACATCACAACATTTCTTCGAGATGCCAGTCTCTTCGATTCCATGCCATGTGTCTTCAATCACGCGAGCTGCCTCAACCTATTTGTCTGCGTGCATACTAAAAGTCAGCTACGCTGAGTGAGTTCTAATTAATCACATAACTTACTTTACATACACATATACGTGCCCGAAGGTACGCATTACATACTTAACATGTCCATCAATCTTTCATACACATACATAACTATCCTTATGTTATAAAGAGCATTCGCCCTACATACCTCGGATATTATTAGGGTCCGGTACCCTTCATCCTCAGATATTATTAGGGTCCGGTACCCTTCATCCTCGGATATTATTAGGGTCCGGTCACCCTCTATCCTCGGATATTATTAGGGTCCGGTACCCTCCATCCTTGGATATTATTAGGGTCCGGTACCCCTTCTTCCATCCCTCCTTAACATACTTTCTATATACATAATCGTAACTTTGGCACATACATACATCATTCATTCTTCATATTACAACATACATATAACATCAACCATTTCCTGGCAGTACATGCAATTCCGAAGATCGTTCATGTACTGGCAAGAAACCATTTATACATTTCACATAATACATGTATGGCATACACTTATCACTTAGGATAAGTGTATTAACTAATCACATTGAGTATGCACACAGCCCCGAAAACATAACGAGGAATGGGGCTAGAAACTCACCTGAAGTCGGTTACGTTCACCGTTAATGGTAATCCCTTTCTTGAGCTGTGCACGGCTAACTGTATAATATTTACATGTATCAATTAACTATTCTATCTCATATCGTATTTCTATCTTTTTTTATAACCCACAACGAACGGGGGTCCGGGGGCAGCGCCCCTGGCAGCAGGGTCTAGGGGCGGCAGCCCCTAGCAGGGTCCAAGGGGCAGAGCCCCTGGCTGGGGTCGAGTTGCCAGGTCAGCTTGGAAAAATTTTATTTCCATTAACTGTCGTGACACATTTTCCATTAGGATTTTAAATTATTATTTAATTCGCTAACTCAAAAGTTCAAGGGCTTAATTGTAATTAATTCATTCTTTTTCTAAGTCCATGGACTGTTCTATCATTCTTTCAAAGTTCTAATTCGTTATTCAGTCCTTAACGAATGGGAGTTCATAGCGAATTAACTATTATAACGAATCTGGCTTTGTAACGAATCAAGCATTATAGCGAACGGGTCCTTATGACGAATTGGACCCTTTCACGAACTGGTCCATATAGCGAATTGGACCTTAACGAATCAGTCCCAAGCGAACTAGCCCAAGTAACGAATTGGTCCATCTAATTCGTCATCTTCTCTAACGAACTGGTTATAGCGAATCAAGGGTAATTCGTTACCCCTTTCCCTTAACAAATTAGATACGAACTACAGCTAGTTCGTTATGCTTTCCTTAGCGAATCGTCTTAACGACCCCCCTAGCGAACTAGGGTTAGGTCAGGGAATGTCATAACATTCCCTGACATACTCTTAACCTCGTATTACTTTTCCGGCGCCGTCATTGCTGGAAAGCCGCTGAAAAAACGCGAACTCACCGGAAAAATGAGTTTTAACTCGTTTTTCACCGTTTTTTGCCCCGTTCGATCCAGATCTGAGCTAGGGTGATCCCTAAGCTCATCATAGGTTCGGCTCGTGATTTAAACGGTTTAACGGTGTCGGCTCGTCGTTTCGCAACTATATCTAACGGGTTAAGCTCATACAATATTAAACTATCGTTACCTCGGGTCGGTGCTCGGTTTCCTTCTTGATTTCGGCTAGGGATAAGGAAGAACTAGAGAGAAATCTTAAGTGTGTGTTTTTGGGTGGTGTATGAAATATGTGTGAATGTGGATTAAAAGATGATTAATGGTATTTATATTTAGGGGTCATGGGCTTAAGCCCATGGTATTTCCTTCTTCTTTCATACCCCAAGTCCATAACCCATATCCATTTACCGAACACTAGCCCAACTCATATTCTATTTATCTAAACCGATAACGACCCACTATAAAATAGACGAAGTTTATTTTATTAATATAACCGAAAGTAGGATGTTACAAGTCTTCCCTCCTTAAAGAGGTTTTGTCCCCGAAACCTAACTATTACATAAACAAATTCGGGTAAAACTTGCGCATCTCATCCTCAGCTTCCCAAGTAGCATCTGAATCCTTGCGATGCTTCCATGTCACTTTCACTAAAGGTATAACCTTGTGACGAAGTTGCTTCTCCTTGCGGTCAACTATCTCGATCGGTTGTTCAATATAGTTCAACTGTTCGTCAACCTCAATGTCCATTAATGGCACATGAGACGTGTCATCAGCTAGGCATTTCCTTAGGTGAGAAACATGGAAGGTTGAATGAATTCCTTCTAACTCTTCTGGCAAGTCTAGCTTATAAGCCACTTCACCTACACGATCTAAAATCTTAAACGGTCCAATGTACCTTGGACTCAACTTTCCTCTTTTCCTAAAACGGATAATCCCTTTCCAAGGCGAGACCTTGAGTTTAACGTTGTCACCAACGTTAAACTTAATCGGCCGTCGCCGCTTATCAGCATACGACTTCTGTCTGTCTTGAGCAGCTTTCATTCTTGCCTTAATCTGATCGAACTTCGAAGAGGTTTCTTGCACAACTTCTAGGCTTCCCATCTCTTTCTGGCCAATCTCTCCCCAATACACCGGGGTCCTACATCGTCTGCCTTAAAGCATCTCAAACGGTGGCATACCAATACTCGAATGGTAGCTGTTGTTATAGGAGAACTCTGCTAGATGCAGATGATCATCCCAACTTCCTCCAAAGTCTAAAACACAAGCACGTAAGCATATCCTCGAGGGTTTGGATCGTCCTTTCAGACTGTCCATCGGTTTGAGGATGATACGCCGTACTAATGTTTAATCTCGTTCCCATAGCTTCATGGAACTTCTTCCAAAACCTCAAAGTGAATCGAGTATCTCTATCAGACACGATCGATAACGACACTCCAGGCTTGGCCACAACCTCTTTTATGAACAAATTTGCTAACGTTTCTGACGATATGGCCTCTCGTATGGGCAGAAAGTGAGAACTTTTGGTCAAACAGTCCACTATCACCCAGATGGTATCATGATGCTTAGCTGTACGAGGTAGCTTAGTTATGAAATCCATGGTGATGTTTTCTCATTTCCATTCTGGTATCTCTAGAGGCTGCATCTTTCCATAAGGTTTCTGGTGCTCTGCCTTGACTTTCAAGCTAGTTAGGCACTTACTGACATAATCTACTACATCATTCTTCATGCCTGGCCACCAGTAATCTCTTTTCAAATCTTGGTACATCTTCGTAGTTCCTGGATGAATCGAGTATCTTGACTTATGAGCTTTATCTAAGATTCGACCTCTGAGATCTCCATGGCGTGGAATCCACATACGATCAAACCTAGTCTTAACACCATGAGTGTTTTCCATCAACTCATCTTGTTGGCCATAAATTCTTTCCTTTTTGACTAACCCTTCATCTACCAACACTTCTGACTGCACTTTGATGATTTCTTCGAAAAGGCTTGAATTCATAATCAGCTGGTATGACTTCACTGTTGCAAGGACTTCCGCATTCTTACGGCTTAACGCATCGACGGCTACATTCGCTTTACCGGGGTAGTATTTTATGTCACAGTCGTAGTCCTTTATCAGCTCTAACCACCTTCTCTGTCTCATATTCAGCTCCTTCTGCTCGAATAAATACTTTAAACTCTTATGATCTGTGTAAATGGTACACTTAGTACCATACAGATAATGTCACCATATCTTGAGAGCATGCACTACTGCCGCTAGCTCTAAATCATGCGTCGGATAAGTACTCTCATGGACTTTCAAATGTCTAGACGCTTTAGCAATCACTTTCCCTCGTTGCATCAAAACGCAATCTAGCCCTTGATGTGAGGCATCAGCACACACAACTAAATCCTCGTCACCATCGGGTAGAGCAAGGATTGAAGCTTGTGTGAGTCTCTTCTTCAATTCTTCAAAAACTTCTTCTTGGAACTTTCCCCAACTGAACACTACCGACTTTCGGGTCATACCGGTCAATGGTGCGGCTAGCTTGGAGAAACCTTCGATGAATCTCCTATAGTAGCCAGCCAACCCTAGGAAGCTTCGTATATTAGTCGGATTCTGTGGAGTCTTCCAATTAGTCATCCCTTCAATCTTAGCTGGGTCGACGGTAATCCCTTCAGGATTAATCACGTGACCTAGAAATTGCACTTCTTGCAACTAGAACGCGCATTTTGAAAACTTAGCATACAACTTCTCTTTCTTCAGTCTCCAATACCTCTTTCAGATGCTCAGCATGATCGGACTCGCTCTTGGAATAGATCAATATATCGTCGATAAAGACGATTACTGACTTATCCAACATTGGCCGACACACCCTATTCATCATGTCCATAAATGCTGCAGGAGCATTCGTTAGACCCAATGACATCACGAGGAACTCGTAGTGTCCATACCGCGTCCGAAACGCTGTCTTAGGGATGTCTACCTCTTTCACCTTCAGCTGATGATAACCTGATCTGAGATCTACTCGTGAGAACCAACTTGAACCTTGCAGTTGGTCAAACAGATCATCAATCCTTGGAAAAGGATATCTATTCTATACCATAAGCTTGTTCAACTCACGATAATCTATGCATATTCTCATACTTCCATCCTTCTTCTTCACGAACAACACTGGTGCGCCCCACGGGGAAACACTTGGTCTAATAAAACCTTTATCGAGGAGTACTTAAACGTCCATCGCTTAAGTACTTTTATTAATATAAATATGAATTTATATAAATTAGAAGACTAACCTCATGTTTAACACTTTTTCTTACTTTAAAATTAAAAAACCATCAAATCATAATAAAGTCAATGATTTTTAAGGTTTCACATTCTAATCACTCATATTTAGTGGTTTAGCTATCCATATCTGCTATCATATCACAATCAATTTGCACACTTGCACCTCAACCACCAATCTAAGAATATATGTTTTCAAAATTTGATTTTATAACAAAAACAGGTTCTAACATTTAATTTGAGTGATATCAAACAAATTTTGGTTTTGAAAAACAATTTGCTATATTAGAGACCAGTTGTAAAATATTGGTCACTAACATTATATACTATATTAATATCTATTTGTCGGTGCCACAGATCCTTTGTAGCACCATTTTGTTTGACTTTTCTAAAATTAATTACTATTTAAAACCAACTTTATAGTTTGGCTAGATGGTTTAAGTTGTTCTCCCAAAGTCATCCAAAGGGTATTTGCATGAGTTCGAATCCTTGGCATTAATTTGTTTTGTTCTTTTAGTTATCTTCTAAGGTTTTTTTAGTTACAACTTTTTAGTTATTCTTTTGTGTTTTTTATTATCTAGTGATGCATAAAAGAATGTTTTTTTAAAGGATAATTTAGGCTTAGTTTTATACTTGTAATGAATTTAACTGATACCGAAAAAGTTGCATCAGCTCGCAGACGCAACGCCCGTGTTTTTTTAATATGTTAACTTTACGAAATTAGTTTTGGGTTCAATTTCGGTACCGTAACAAACGTAGCCGATGTCGCTCGAATTCCCATTTTCGCTGCAATGCCCGTCTTTTATTGACCAAATAGGCATCGTTTTAAATATGTTTTTTTTTCGTATCATAGGCTATACGAGTTTCAAAATTATTTTGAGCGTCTATTAATTTACTCTTAGGGTTTAATGCATATATTGACACGAACATAGACAATGGAGATCAAATTCTTTTGACTATAATTATAAGTTGTATGTGTTCCGATACTCTTTTGGGTCTTTACAAACTTAATTTGTCCCGTCGCAGCAACGGGACTGAGATAATATAACTTTTTTGTTTTTATAGTTCCGTTACCATAACGAACGTTATTAAACAAAACAAATCTGCATCGGTTCGCATTTTAGACCGTACGTATAAACGTCATTTTAGATATGTTTTGTTGTTTTATAAGCTATATGAGTTTTTTTAGTTCGGTGTACCGTAATGAACATAACCAAAATTGTGGGAATTCGCGCCGACTCGCCGCGCAACACTTGGGTTTTACCGGTCGAATAAGAGTCGTTTTAAATGTGTTATTTTTCGTATCATAAGCTATACAACTCTTTTGGGCACTTACTAAATTAATTATTGGGTTTGGTGCCACTAACGTAACAAAGTTAATCGATACAAAGCTTATTTGTGACACATTGATCATAAGTTGTAAGTGTGAACATAATATTTTAGATACACGCATAAATATTTTTTGGACTTAGTGTTGTTGTCATTACGAAATTAAATAATACCGATCAAATTCGTAAAATTGCGATGACGCCGTAACGCGGCGGATGTTCCTAGTTGTTCATTATTAGAGAAAAATTTGGCTGCCATAAGGACCTATCATAAATTGGACACTAAGGGGGTGTTTATGATTCCTTATTTTACCTCTTTATGACTTATATAAGTCATAAGTTATAACTTTGTAACATATATAAAAAATAAGGAATCCCAAACACTCGTGATAGAACCAAACTCAACTTTAATCATTAATCTTAAAACGGTTAGTAGTAATAGTCAATTGAAATAATTGTTGTAAATTAATCGAGCAAATCCACCTCTTTATTATGGAGAGTTTTCTTGCTAGTCCATTAATAATATCAACACTGTTAAAAAAAAGTAACAGTAAATTCATTAATACAAACTCGGGACTAATATTTCAGGGCTACACTATTTCCTTATCTTTTAATAAATCACTTAGCATTTAAAAGTAAAAGTAAGGTTTTTGGGTTATTACGAGCTAGGTTTGATCTTTAGTGTTCAATTTTCAGTACATGCAAAACTGAACACCCAAGCGGAAATCTGACTTTTGAAAATACATAAGACCAAATTGTCGGTGGTTTTAGGTTTGGTTCGGTTATTTCGGTTAGGAAGTTATTACCGTTGCTATATATAAAAACACATAAAGTAAGACCATGTGTAGTTGATGGAGCCCATATAAGAGCGTTTTGTGCGATGCCATCATAAGGGTGTTTTACAACAAAATGGTGTAATGGATGAAGCCCTTCCAAAATCCAATCATTAACTCATTCTATTATTATTATTATCATTATTATTTATTTTTTTATTAAAAATAAAATAAATAAAGCTGACCCATCAATTATTGACCAGCTTCTTTCCTCCATCTGACACCGTCTAAGAGGAGCCCCCACCTCATTTCCACCCAAGGCGCCTGTGGAGCGGTGTTTCCTGACATTTTAAGAACGTTTTAAACGGGTATAACGCCCGCTACGCAAGGTTATGAAATATGTGAAATATTTAAAACCCCCTAGCCCAAAGGTATACCGAAAACAAGAAACCATACATAAAATAGTCACCAAAATATAAACATTATAAGCTTTCATCCTCTTGTTCTTGGATACTTCTTTTCTTCATTGGCGCTTAAATTTCATTATTTTCCCCAAAATTCATCAACTTTTTACCACCAAATTCAAACCAATTCCAACTTATTATAACTTATAATAATAAACTTGCTTTTCGAATTTTGATTTTGCTCTTCTTTACAATCTGTCACAACTTCATAGGTACGTCTTCCTTGAGAGATTGAATTCATTCGTGAAATCATTTTATTGCTTGTGTTCTCTTCCACTGATTGTAATGGATTACAGTTCAATTCGTTCGGTATTCACGTTGAATTGTATCATTGACCGCATGTTTGACCAGATGATATTGATTTTATCGCACGGCAACCAGTTTTCTGTATCAATTTAGAGTAGAGTTAGGGTTAGGGTTTTATATCAGTTACGTTTGTTTGGTGGTAAGATGACAGATGTTGTTCAACAGCAACTTATAATACATAAGGCTGAGAGTAATAATAATGATGGTTGTTTGGGTTATGAAAGATTGTATGATTGTATGTCATTTGTATCATCAGAGGATGATGATCTGGCAGAATCTTCTGTTGTAAGAAGACGACAGTTTCGGGTTTTGAGTGCAAGGCAAGCTCGAGAAGTGATTACGACAATCGAAAGAAGAAACCGCGAGTCTGAGTTGATGGCTCTTGCGGGTCTGCAAACTGTTTCGATGTTGGATTCGTTTTTCTTGAGGGAATCTCGAGATTCTCCGAGTAATCAAGGGAATGTTGAGAGATCGAGCGCCCCGCGCGTCTTCGCTTTTGCAGATGTGGAGAGAATTAGAAGAAGAACATGTGTTGGATCGGGTTCGTGAGAGGGTCCCGCAAAGAAGTTTGGACTCGAGCACGATTGTTTCAAGCACCACTGAAGGCAGAGGGAATGAAACTGAAAACGAGTATGGAACTTGGTCGAATGATCTGATGGAGCCACGGACCGAGGGTCGGGATCAAGACACGGACGGTTCGAGCCGTGAGCAAAGTCCTGATATTGGTGAGGTTGAACGGGAGAGGTTTAGGCACATTGTTCAGGGATGGAGGGATGCACTGGATGTTGCACAGAGTAATAATAATAGTTCGAGGGCCGAGTGGCTCGGGGAAACTGAGAGGGAAAGAGTGAGGAATGTGAGGGAATGGGTGCAAATGACAAGTCAGCAGAGGGGTACACGTGGCGGTCGTGAACAAAGTCATGAAAGGACGGGTGGTCAACATGATGGTCAACCAGAGCATGTTAGAAGGGATATGCTTAGGTTACGCGGTAGACAGGCTTTAGTTGACCTACTTATGAGGGTTGAAAGCGAACGACAGAGGGAACTTCAGGGTTTGACAGAGTATCGAGCTGTTTCTGGTTTTGCTCATCGCAACCGTCTTCAGGTTTAGTTCTGTTTCTGTTTTCTCTAAAAGCCTTGTATAACCATGTTTGCATACGATTATATGATTAGTTGATTACATGAAGTTTGAAGTTTGTTTTCGTTTTTCCAGTCATTGTTGAGAGGCAGATTCTTAAGAAATGAAAGACCTGTAGAAGAAGAAAGGCCTTCTTCAGTTGCAGCAAGTGAATTGGTTCAGTTGAGACAACGTCACACTGTTTCGGGTTTAAGGTATGCTTTATTTCATCTTTTATGCTTGAAGTCTTGATATCAGTTTCAGTATCTGCTTTTAGGATCCATTATTTTCTAGCACTTTTTTTTTACACTAAATGGTACGGGTCGAGTGGCATGCCAAAACAAGTAACCATTTAGTATGTGTCGGGCCAATGCCATTGAGAATTTTGTTTTTCTTTTTTTGAGTTTTGTAAATAATGAATGTGTTAATTACTTGAATATGATTTAAAAAGCTATATTTGTACATTGATAACTATTGGAATAAAGGTCTAATGCAGTTTCTGTACAGTTTGGGTGACTTCCTGTCTGGTTTGGTTTATAGTACAGTTTGGGTGACTTCCTGTCTGGTTTGGTTTATAGCTAATTTTTAGAAAACCATCCATCATATGAAGCCTAACCCGAATGGACTCATTTACCCATATGTGTATCAAATTCCAGCTCTAGTTAAATAGTCCTGAATTCGTTTATTAAGATTTTCTTTGTTACTGTCAGTTGATGACATGGTTCCCTCTTATACCAGGGAAGGGTTCCGGTCCAGATCA
Source organism: Bidens hawaiensis (assembly GCF_021521415.1). NCBI lineage: Eukaryota > Viridiplantae > Streptophyta > Magnoliopsida > Asterales > Asteraceae > Bidens > Bidens hawaiensis. Next base: position 299,674 of record NW_027492838.1, read on the forward strand.
GAAAATGTAGTTCATGCTCGAGTAAGCACATCCATTCTTATACCACTAATCTTCAACAATAACATCACTAATCTCACAAGCGATTAGACTCACACTCACACTTACACTTTCACAGGAACTCGAACATGATAACCAAGACCCATCACAACTGTGGGCCCAGGAAACTGACATTCACCAGGTAACCAACCGCATAAGCGGCTCGGATACCGTTACATCCACTCAAAATTCAAATCAACAAGAAAACATTGATGAAGATGAGAGAGAAGAGTGGCAGCAGGAAAACAGCAGTTATACTGAGTTTAATAATATATGGAGAGACGAAAATTTAGAAGATGCTGGAATAAATTGGCAAGAAAATTCAGGTAACGATTGGCCCCAAGAAACTTCAGAAACTGATGGTGATATGTCACACGAAGCCATTGAGAATTGGCCCAACGGGCCTTCTGACCCGCCGATGCTGCATTTGGGCCAGGTCAATAGGTTTCACCCACCTGATGATGATAATGTTTACAGCATGGAACTCCGGGAACTTTTAAGCAGGTACAGTAACTACAGTTTAACATCTGATTATTTGATTATTAAAGCTTCAAACAATAGAATTACATCCAAACACTATTTGTTTATAAGAATTGCACGGGTAGTTCCTGTGGTTTACGTATACAAGTTTAAAAAAATACAGGTTTAGACCAACTGTTTGCTGGAATGCAACACCAATGATCCCTCGAGTGGTTGAGCGTTAACTTGTTTCATTAAGAGCATGTGAAATGACTAAAATACCTTTTAACATTACCTAAAAAATTAATCAAGACCAACCCACTGGGACCATCCGTGTAATTCTTTCTTTTTAGTTTTTACAGCTGTTTATCTTTTACTATTACTTTTGCATTGACTGAATTTCTTGTTTATTGTAGAAGAAGTGTTTCTAATCTTCTTCGAAGCGATTTTCGCGAGAGCTTGGACCAGTTGATTCAATCATATGTCAGTCGGCAAGGTCATGCTCCCGTTGACTGGGATCTGAACCGGCCACCTGTTTCACCAGAGGTTGACCAGGATGAACCGACTGATCTGAATCAGCAGGATGTGAATGGTGGCGGGCCTTCATTGGTTCTTTCATCGCCACCTGTGCCTCCACCACAACCAATTTGGCATCATTTTCCTTATTCTAGTTGGACCCGTTGCACAATGCATCATCGCTCTGAACTTGTAAGTTATAACTGTATGTGTTTGCTTATGTTGTAAATATTTGGATAAACAGATTATGAATTGAATAATTGGTTTTCAGTAATTAATATCAACAAGCTGTGAATAAAGATAATTACCAATTTACAGTATATACTACTGTTTTTTGGAAGGTAACTTGTACAAGCCAAGCTGCTCATGAAATAACTAAATAATATTATTATGCTACATATAAAAATATTAGTTATATATATATAAAGGTAGGTATAAATATATATAAATTAATTAATAAATGATAAATGCGCGCTTTAGAAATAGAGCTCTAGCTCCTGTAAGTTAAACGAGCTTGAGCTCGAGCCTAGATGAGCTAAGGCTTAACTCGGCTCATTTACACCAGTTGTACATCACTAAATTGATAGGTTTGACTATTTTAGTTTTTACCATGTACTAAAAGAGATGGTAAAAGGATAATTTTATTGTTGAAGGGCACAAATCACTCTTCTTTTAGCCTAATTTAAGAGGCCTGTATGGTCATTTCAGACTTTTTTTTGTCATACTTATTAAATCCTTTCAATAATCATAATGATCAATCATGATTATTTGATTAATATAACTTCAAATAGCATAAATAAAACAATCTTGTTTGTGTAATCAATGACCGAACATTAATGAAACAGGAATGGGAAATGATTAGTGATTTGAGAGCAGATATGGCAAGGCTGCAACAAGGAATGATTCACATGCAGAAGATGCTAGAGGCGTGCATGGACATGCAAATCGAGCTGCAACGGTCTGTCAGACACGAAGTTTCTGCTGCTTTGAATCGATCACGAGGTGGACAAGGTACATTCAGACACCACACTTAAGTTGTAATTACCATTCTGCCCTTTCGATTGTTAACAAAAAACTAGTACCTTTTATGCAGGTATTGCTGTAGAAACTTCAAAAGATGGATCAAGTTTTTTTGATCAAGTGAACAAAGGAACCTGTTGTATATGTTGTGATAGCCAAATTGATTCTTTGTTGTACAGGTATTCCTTTTATTTTCCGGAAACTTAATTTTGAAAGTGACTTTTTACCGTTAGTAAAATGTCTAAAATATCCTTTTGTCATACAGATGTGGGCACATGTGTACATGTTCAGAATGTGCAAATGAGTTGGTTCGTGGTGACGGGAAATGTCCATTGTGTCGGGCGCCAATTGTTGAGGTTATCCGAGCTTACTCGTTACTGTAAACAAATTACAAGTTGATTTAAGGAAGAAGATTAAAGAAAGTTGTTGGTGGTTTTCTGTAGAGTATGTCATTTTTGCCTCACTATGTTTCTGATTAATTATGTATTGTATACTTGGAATAACAGTTGGTATTTATTTATTGAATAATAAAATTCCACACGTGCATACAAACCTATGTATGAAGAAGATGTTTTTTCTTGTGTTTTCTTGAATGCAGTTTCCTCTAAAACATTGATTATGACCTGAATTAATAGAATCCTCTATAATTTTTTCGATCGATCACGAGCACACTCTTGTTTTGAAAAATGAAGTGTAACATCTTTATGTTTTCGGTATTTAAATTCATTGCATTTACCAAGTTAAAAAGAAACTATTCTAAACAAATCAATTATGTATGAGCTGATGAAACTTATTTTGAAACCAGTCTCGGTCTCAAGCTGTACAGCCAGTTTGATATCGGTTTAAGAGCTTTGAAAACGGAATAAAAAACGATCAAAAACTGGTTTGAAACTGAGTTTGTTAAAGCAAATACCTCCGGGTACTAGTATAACGGATAACGGTGATATGTACCTTATTGGATAATATACTCGGGACATGGGTGTAGTAATCCCGACGAGTTAGTGAATGAGAGTAAAAACACATGGTTAAGGTTTCTTTATTAATGTTCTGAATGAGATTTGTTACAAATATTACAACACATATATGTGTGTATTACTTCGTTAGTTACATGTACAATCGCATTTACAATGACGTTAGGTAGTGGTCCCTATAGATGTCGTTATCTAGTATCCAGAAGACTCTTCTATGGCTTCTGAGACCAATCAATGATAGCGACTGATAACCTCTTTTTAGGATCACTAGATGTCGTTGTCTATGTCAATACGATATTCTTCTTGGGACCACCGGATGTCGCCGTCTATGTCAATGGCGTTTAACTTTATTTAAAAACAGTTCAAATCCAAAACCGGTTTATAAACTCAGGTATATAACGATCAAAAAATAAAAAAAAGGTGTGTAAGGACACATCATTTATTTCCCCCCTAAATAAAAGCAACATATAATAAACAAATCTAATATAACTCAAACTTCTCTATCCTATATCCTGGAAAATATGAACACTCAGTAATTGATTATTCGTAATAGATCCAAACAAATGTTTAATATATTAAATAAATTAAATCTTTTATTAAAAAAACAACTTATTTATCCTTTTGTAAAAAGAGCACACCAAGAAAAAGTTTAGAATACGCATTACATATGATCTTTTATATACGGTTTTAGTTTCTATGATTTGACTCAAATAACTATTGTCCGTTAGTTTAAATTTAGTTTTTTAGTTTAGTGTCTTCATTTTTTATAACTCAAATCCAGTCCACTCAAACCTTTAAATAGCAAACTCAGTATTTCAAAGCATGAAAGATCGTTGTTTGAACGTGGAATGTACATAAACTACCAAGGGTGAAGATCATTTTTAGCAAATTAGTTGAGAATGGTGGCGGCATAATTTCAAAAAATGGAAGATCGTTGTTTGAGTGTGGAATGTACATAATCAACCGAGGACGTATAAGTGAGCTAATTGATATATTTTGTCATTTATGCATGTACTCATGATCAGTTCGCAAGGCACAAAACATAGAGATAATTAAAAGGCATTAGCGAGACACCTCGCCTAACCATTAACAACCCACATACTATGTATCCATATGTATGTATTTGATATGTATGTTTATCTTAACTTGTTACTTGGCATATGGTCATGTGGACTTCCAAAAAATACATTAAAACATTCTCACTTTTCAGGTTACATCTTGACTATAACTATATAATTCTCAATCATAACTATTCAAATACTGATAAAGAAAAGAAAAAAAAACACCCGTCTAAAATATCTCCTAATAAAAAATTTAATGCTTATTTATTGTTATTAGGCTTTTTTTATTAAGTTAATTTTATATATGAAGTTATATTTTCTGTCTTTTAATTCAAAAAATATAATATGTAAGGGCATATTGGTCATTTAATATAACTTACAATCAACTATATATATATATAATATATATATATATATATATATATATATATATATATATATATAAAGGAATAACAATATACAATCAATCAATCATGCCAAGTAAAATCCCACCGACAGCAAAGCTATAAGTAGGGTCTGGGGAGGGTGGGATGTAGGCACACCGTACCTCCATCCAAAAGAATGAAGAGGTGGCTTCCAGAGAGACCCTCGGCTCTAAGTACATGTGTATGAAGCAAAATAAAGGAAATCAAAGTTTAACAGTTATATACAAACTACTACTAATTATAATAATATTAATAATAAGATCACAGTTTAACAGCTATATAAAAGCTAATAATAATTATAATAATAATAATAATATATATAAGGGAAATACCATTATGGTATGCGACCTAAATAAGTTAAATCTAGGAATAACAATATACCCACATATTAATTCCACAGTACCCCCATTTCACACACTGCAAAAATTAACGATAAATCACCATGAAAAGAAAATTTGTAAGCTCAAGCTCCACCAGCAATAATAATAATAACCATGGCGATGATGATGATCAACAGCAACAAGAAGAAGAAGACAGACTGAGCTTATTACCAGATGTTTTATTAATCTACATCTTCTCCTTCCTAGACACCAAATTAGCAGTTCAAGCTTCACTCTTGTCCAAACGCTGGGTAAATCTCTGGTCTTCAACCCCAGTTCTCAATTTCAATTCTTCAGAGTTTATCACCTTCCCCGCTTTCGATAACTTCATCGATAACGTTTTATCCGCCCGAAATCGGTTAATTAAGCTTGATAGTGTTAATATTAAGACTACTGATCATAATGCTTTAGCTAAGATTTTAAACTATGCGGGTATGCACCGTGTCGGTAGTTTAAGCGTCGATACGTCTGAGTATCTAACGAAATGCCGCCCGATTTCGTTCTTGGATAGTTTAAGTGGTTCGGGTGGTTCGTTAAAATGTTTGAGGTTAAAGGGAATGCTGGAGTTCGATGCGTTCCCGGTGTTTACGGGGTTCGTTAGTTTGCGTCTCGAACGGATTAAAATCGTTGTGAGCGAGCCGTTTTCGTGTTTTCCTAATTTGAGGGACTTGTTTTTGGTGAACTGCAAGTTGCAGTGTGATTCGCGTGCGATGGAAGTGATTGGGTTCCGGTTGACGAGGTTGGTGATTAAATCGTGTTTTTATCAGCCGATTCCGTATGAGAAGGTTGTGGTTTTGGCTCCAAAGCTTGAGAGGGTGGAGCTCGAGGGGCTTATTCCGATGGAATTTGAGGCCTCGGATATGTCTGAGCTGGATACTGTGTATGTTGATTGTTGTTTTTCGTTTCAGCAAGTGACGGATTGGAATATTTATAATTTTCATCCTGATGAGTATGAGCAGAAGGTTAATCTGATTCGGATCCTTTGGTGCCTTCGAAATGCGAAATGTGTTCATCTTTCTCCATCCACTATTAAGGTATTGTTAATGTATCATATCAGAGTTTATATTTTGATATCCTCTATTTTAAGTATTTTTTTTATTTGTTTAAAGCTTCTATCGCTATCGCATAGCATGCTTGATGAAGAACAAAGCCCGTTTGTGAAGCTTAAGGTTTTGAACCTTATCCCGCCACCAAACAAGCCCGTGAGTGAGCTTCTTTTGTCTGTGGCAAACTATTTGCTCAAGGGTTCTCCCGAGGCTGTTGTCAAATCATTGCCCTGGTATGTTTTCGCGTTTTTTAATTTTTTTAAAAATCAGTAGAGGTGACGATTTCAATTGCTTTATTTATGAATAAAACATGTCACGTGAGTTGAACTGTCCAATGCGAATTGTTAATGCATATAATCTACTAAATCATTCTATTAAAAGAATTATTATGATTGAAATAGTATGATTTTGATAATCATATTTGAAACACAAGACTATTTTAGAAAAAAAATATGAGGTTTGGACAAAATGTGTTCAGGTCAACAGGTTCCGTTTCGACCTAAACCAAAAGGTTACATTTTTTAGCTGTTGCTCGTTCTGCCATTTACTGCCTTTTAGTGGTGTGTACGAACCGAGACGAGCTTGAGCTCATTTAACTACGAGATCTCAAGCTCAAACTCAGCTCGTTCTAGCTTTATATCTGAAGCTCTAACCAAAGCGAAATTTTAATGCATAAAATTTCGCAAATCATTCTATTAAAAGAGTTATTATGATTGAAATAGTATAATTTTAATAGTAATATTTGACACACCGACTATTTTGGAAACAAATGAGTTTTGGACAAAATGACAAAATGTGTTCAGGTCAAACGAACCCATTTCGACCTATACCAAGCCGCGTGGCCCGCTCTGCTATTTGTCGCCTTTTAGTGGTGTAAACGAGCCGAGATGAGCTCAGATAGATCATAGATTATTATTTATTAACTAAATTATATAACTTTGTAATTATTTATATATATTTTTATGTATAACATAATATATATTTTTTTGTTATTTAAATCATAGTTTTACATCTGATATTAATTAATATGAAAACTTATATTTAATATATTAATTAAAAGTTGTATAAATATCAAGCTCATTTAGGCTCATGAGCTGGTTGTTTAGGCTTGCACGCCATCTCGAGCTCTATAAGTGAAGCGACGGCTTGGCTGGGGCTCGTTTATTAACAAGCTTAATTTTTAGCTCAAACTCATTTAAGTTCAATTAGATTCAAACTTTTAGCGAGCTGATGCTTGGCTCGCTTACACACCTATCACCTTTGCTGTAGTCTTACGATATTTTATACTGTCTGCAGGTGGTAAATGATCAACGAATACTATATTTTGCTGCTTATGGTATTATGCATTTATGCTATTAGATATCTACAAAGGAAGTTAATATACACCGGCACCCCTTCGTTTCCTAGAGAAGTGTAGTTAATTATGGTTTTCATATATCGGTTCTTGTTTTGGATGTCATAACATCACTTTCTTCTCTATGAAAAACCGTAAGAGGTATTATCGTTCGTGTTAGGTTCATTTTTTGGTTATTTTTTAAATTTTAGCTTCTCGATAATTTGTTGACATATTGTATTTTTTAGCCTTTAGATGGTCTCATCTATTAAAAAATCTTCAAAATCTTGTTTCTAAAACTATATCGATTACACAAGGAGTTACATAGGTAGCATGTGACGTTTACTTGTACACGAGAACTAAAATTCTTTTCGAGGATTCCTGCAACACATATCTCCGGTCTTATTAATACGTCTAACATAATATAATAGAACAGTATATCGATTTTGTAAAACTTTTCCGCTTTGTAATCGATTACATATGGTGGTCAAAGCTTTGACCGGACCTGCTGTTTGCTTAGTGCCACTAAATCCTTTCTCAATATCTTTCCTGCAGCTGACTTTGGTATTATGTTTATGAAGGAAACTTTCTTCACCTTCTTGAATGGAGCCACCTAAAACATGCAAACAATCACAATCAAACCATCATTCATATACTTTATAAACGAGTCGGTTTGGGTTATGTTTTATCTCAAACGGGTTGATTACAAAATAACTAAAAGATATGTTTCTAATGCATATACGACTGAACCCATTTTGACCCATTATCCAACCTGTTTAGCCTGTCCATTTCCGCCTAGAGGCAGTGAAGGTGTAATTTAGACAAACCTGACTGGCAACAAATTGTATGACTTGTTCTTCACTGAGTTGAGTTCCCGTTGCTCGCACCACATAAGCCATAGGTATCTCTCCCGCCTCTTCATCCTCGAGTCTACAATATTTTAATAATATTTTAAGATCGTCAAAATACTTACAAAAAGATTTTCACACACGCACAGAGAAACTCACGGTATAACTGCAGCATCAAGTATTTGAGGATGGCTTAGTAGTATCGCTTCTAGTTCGGCCGGAGCTACCTACATTAATAACTTATGTCATTTAATCACGCGTATGTATCCGACATGCATAGTAGTATAGTAGTCTCTACTTAAAACAGGTTATGTAATAAGCGCGCTATACCTGATACCCATTATGTTTTATAAGCTCCTTTATCCTATCAACAATATACAAACATCCATCTTCATCAAAATAACAAAGATCTCCAGTCTTCAACCACCCATCCGAATCAATCGTTGCAGCGGTTGCCTCCTCATTCCCTAAATAACCTTTCATAATAGTCGGTGACTTCAGCCACAACTCCCCTTCTTGATAAGGCGGCATAGCAGACCCCGTTTCATTATCAACCACCTTAGCACAAAACGTCGGTAACAACTTTCCCGAACCAGCATTACGAGCCTTGGCTTCTTCATTACTAAGAAACAACGTTGCGGCCCCACAACTCTCGGTTAGCCCGTACCCGGGCCGGAGTTGAACCCATGGAAATTTGGCTCGGAACCGATCCACGAGCTCCTTACTCAAGGGTGCAGCACCGGACCCCACTCGTCTCAAAGACGATAAGTCATACCCGCCTTCGTTATACTTAACCAAACTTAGTATAATCGGTGGGACCGCGGGAATGTTATTGACTTTATGAGTATGTACAGCTTCTAACATTCCTTTAAAGTCATACCTTTGCATCAAAACAACTGTTGCACCCAAAGTAAGTAAGCCCATATTAAAAAATGCAAGACCATATATATGAAACATGGGTAGGAAACATAGGAAAACATCTTTGTCTGCTGAGGTTTTATAAGTTGACCATTTTAGGAGTGTCATTGTAGAAATGAAGTTAGCATGTGTTAACAAGACTCCTTTGCTCACTCCGGTTGTCCCCGAGGAGTATAGTATTGCTGCCACGTCCGACTGAGTCAACCGGGTTTCGGGCAACTCCATTTGTTCACAGCACTCGATTAATTCTTCTACCGAGAGGTCGTTTCCATTTACCGGACGGGTGGTAAGGAGGGTTGGGACATTGGTTGATACCAACTTGTGAGCCTCATCATGAGCCACAATGGCTAGTTTTGCACCCGAGTCGAGTACTTGTTTGGTTATTTCTGACTTGGTATTAAGCGGGTTAGCCGTGGTTAGGACCCCACCGCTTAAAAACACGGCTAGACATATGACCGGGTAGAGGGTCGAATTCCGTGAGAGCACGAATACAACATCGCCTTTACGGACACCGAGTCCGTGGTACAACCCGGTTGCCAACGAGTAGATTGATCGTTGGAGTTGACGGTACATGACTCGGTGGCCCGTAGCCGTGTCTATATACGCGACTTTCTTTTCCGCTTGGTCGGGTTTTGGAAACTGTGACAACACAAATGTTGCGATGTCGAGATTAGCGGTAGTGGGAATCTTGTTGCCATCCCCGAGTTGAACGAGCGAGTGGTAGATTCCCGTCTGGGAATCAAACCCGCCACTTGTTATGGGACTCGGGGATTGGCCAATGGGTATGTCCTCAAAAGTGTCCATTGTGGCCTAGATGTTGAAGAAGTTGTATGTAGTTTATGCAACTTATAGTGGTTAGTTGTAGTACTATGTAGACGTGTCTTTAGGTGCATTGTTATCACCGGAGGTTTGGAATATTATTATTGGACATGGGCTGTACGCCGGCTAAAGGTGACTGGGTCGAAGGTTGTATGTCCGATGATGTAAAGGAATATACTCCATCTTTGTCACTTGTCACACCTTTCTGTTCCTGTCCATTTCCTTAAATCATTGTCTTTCAAACTTAAAACTAATTTATTTTTAATATATTTTTTAACTATTTTTCAATTAGAATAATTTTTTTCCCTAAAACTGATGAAAGTTGTACTAACCCCAAATTTAAAACATTAAATATCGCCATCATAATTATTGGAATAATTCTTTCGGCATTAAAATAAAATCCTTTCATTTGTCACTTGCTAATTGAAAACATTTTAATTTTATTCTTTTTTTTTCTTACATTATAGATATCTTAGTTTTTCTATAATTGCAGATCATGGACAAACTAAGCGATTAATCACATAATTGGTTGTTTAAATTGAAAATTGGGTCGAACTGAAACACGCATTGCCTGCGAGTTATAATTTATGTCCGACACAAATAATACATGAGTCAAATTCAGATTCAGGTTCACTTATTCGACCCGACGACCCTCGTAATTATCATATACATAAACACATGTGCTTATGGCGTAAACGAGATTATGAAGCTCAATCATAGCACGAGGTTAGGCTAATTTACACCATACACGCATTCAGATCGGTTAATTAAATGCAACAGATAAATAGACAGGAAACAGCGAAGCACTATTTCCTTCCAGTTCCACATAAGCATTGAAATTGTTCCCAGTGATCTTTCTAATGTTCTTACCGACACAACTTTCAACCGAAAACATAAAAAAACATTGCCTCCGTGACAGCATCATTTTGTTTAAGACGCTACAGTGTGGAATAAAGATTTAATTGAGAAGCATTTAGAAGCTTTCCTTGGTGACCAACAAACCTGACGGTTGAACATTGACCCTTTCAGCTCATGTACAATTTAGGACAAACAAGACTGCGGATTTTGAAGCTCAACGAAAGAACCACGATCCACAATAGCAAGCAGTACAACCAGCTTCGCGAAACAGAACTACGCTTTTGAGCAGGGGCTTCGTGTAAATTTACAGAAGTACCCTCACTTTGCTCCAACTGCAACGAGAGAACAATGTTGAGATGACCATTTTTGGTCAATGACAGGTCCAACTTGCTCCCTATGAAACAAACATCTCTTATTCTGATCATCCCTGTTGTAACACGAATTGAAGTAGAAGCTTGTGAAGCAGCAGCCATATATTTTGCAGAAGATTCTGATGCGTATGCAGATGAAGAAGACATGTTTCCCAACATGCAACTCCCCCGATGCAAAAACGGGTATGCAAAATCTGCACAAACCAAAGTGAACAATGTATTTAGATTTAGGTAGAGGCCTCAAAATGGGCATCCCCGAATGCCATCTATTTTTATATCTGTTTTTACAATTTATACCCAATTGTGACATCTTATTTGTCATTTCAGTGTACGAGTATATGCCATATGACATCTGATTTGACATTTTACAATTTTTTTGAAAATAAATTTTAAAAGGTCTAACTCTTTGGACTACATTTTTTTTATATTCCCCTTCGGCTTGTGTGGGGTCTGATGCCAGCTGGCATAGCAGCAACTAGTGTCACATCTGCTGTTAACAGATTTAATCATAAAACTGGTAGTACTTGCAAGTCAAAGTTGGTTGCTAAAATCACCAAATGGCATGAAGTTTGACTCTATTTTATGCAGTATTCCCTACAGATAATTAGTGTGTAAATAGACTACTTTGAAAACGATTGAATCTATGGAATCTGACTTTTGGACGAGTCCTTATAAGCTAATCTTTTATGTTTAGCCTTTAGACCCGTTATAAACATTACAGAGATTGGCCTGTCATAAATTAACAGGTTGAAATTTTCACCTCTAGGAAACGTATGATTTCTAATATTACCTGTCGGCAAATCTGCATCCTCCTGCTTCAAATAGGGAACGCAATCGTTACCCTGTCCTTCAAACGGTTGTTGACTTGCTTCGCAAGTCTCGGGAGTTCTTTCCAAGTTACTCATTTCCAAATCTGGTCTCTCTTGATTTGAAGTAGAGGCAAAATCACTGTTCTTCACTTCAAAGAACTCATGACTTACTTCACTAAATTGATGAGTTTCTTCGTTTGCATTCTGATTATTGAAAAATAGAATCGAATTAGGTTATGATACGACAACATTAACTATAAATGAAAAGAAGAAAATGGAATAATGGTGTGTTACCCTGAGAATATCATCATTTCCTAACGACTCAAAAGCGTATTCCAAGTTATCAGTTGGTGGAATAAGAAACGTGGGGTACTCATCAAACATGTTAAGACCAGGTTCCGTCTTGACAACATTTTTAAGGTCTTCTGTTTCCAAGAATGAACTTTCGTTAACTTGGAAGTCACTAGCAGAAGCATCAAAATATGGTTGATCTAGCAAATAATCCACATCAAAATCCACGGTATCGTTTGGTTCGCTAATGTATTCATGCTTCACTGAATTGGGGTCCACCTCGTTTTGTATGGGCAAATCAAACAACTTTGGACCGTCCGGTTGGTCAGCCTGAGGTTGACCCTCACCCACCAATAGACTTTGTTGGTCATCAACTGTTTCTGTGAATGCATCACCACTGCTGACGTCATCACCTTGATGAAATTCCAATTGAAGAGGACGATGCTCCTCTGGCGTGTCTGAGCCAAGAATCTGAGGTAAAAGAGAATTAATTATAAATTAATGAGATAGTCTGATTCCATTGAAAATGTCTTTGTATGTAATTAAAACATCAATTAATGTCTTAGGATTAATCATATAATGTTTCTTTAATTACGCGCATGATGACCTTTGGGAGTTAGTTCTGTAGATGAAGAACAAAAGAATACACGTAAAAGCATATACATATCACTTTATTCTTTTGAGTGTCAGTCTTCAATCACAATGTAAGAAAGTTTGCAAATAATAATATGAAATACTGAATTAATGACTATATGTGTCAGGTAAATGATCAAACGTGAACTTCTATCAAATGAACAAAAGAAAGCCAACTGACTAGTCAAACTCATTTTCTAAATTTTTAACTGAAGTAAGGAATGTATAGCATTACGAACACATAAATGAAGACAGAAAAGTGAAGATACTGATGAAATCTTACTCTAAAAATGTGCTTCTAAATGATCTCACCTAAAACCAAACACTACTAAACAGACTTAAGCAAGAGGGTGTCGAGATCTCCAAAGTCCAACCCCTCTGCTTCCGCTCATCTTTTTTATACAAATGCTTAATGAAGTATTGAAGTTTAAACCGGCATTGTTGTAAACAATAGGTAATTCACACTCAGCCTCAAGATACTTCTAACTGTTATATGTTTCTAATGATCATATCATTACATTGGCATAAAAATAGTTGGCCAAAGAAAAGATTTCATACTCTTAATTCTTGAATTAGACATATTTACTAGACCTAATATGTACCAATAAAAAAGGTAAGAATACATGAAAGCATGTTTAAAATGACAACCATGTAAAAGCCCAAACCTGCTCAAGGTCATCTGCATCAAGATAAGCATCATCAACATCAACAAGCACCTGACCAAAGTCCTGCTTCGGGTCCATTATTAGCTCATCATTCTCCCATTCTTCATCAACAAATGGTGCTCCATACTGTTCACCATTTTTAGGCCCAGAACCGCTCTTCCGGAAGATTCTACAAAGAACAAATGCATCCTGCCCACCCAAAATCCACAATAAGTTAACATAATACAGCAACATCAAGATAACAGAAGAAAACAAACATAAACTGAATCACAAATCAACCACATGTATGTGTATTATGTAATACAAATCACAAACCACATCTTCCTCACCTGAAATCCAGCTCTTTCCAAATCTTGATCAATGAATCTGTATTCATGCATAACCCAATTCGTTCTCTCACCCTTCGGTGCCCGACCAATATGATAAACCAATGTTTTCTTCATGCCAGTCAATCGAGACCTATGATGAACAGCACGGTCTTTCCCAGTAGTCTTCCAGTATCCCTTATCAGTTGCTCGATTTGTACGCGATCCATTTCCATATTTCTTATCCAAAACACTAAAAAAGTACCATTCTAGGTCTCTAGTCTTGATTCTGGACAAACCTGCACCCCAAATTTGACCAAATATTAGCTCTACTTTAACAACTTCACAAAAATTTCAAAGTACTACCGTTGGTGTGCATGGGTGGTTTGGGTCAGTTTTGGACTAAAACCGAACCAAAAACTGAAACTATGGTTTTTGAATTTTTAAGAATCATTCAGTATCGGTTTTTTGGTTCGGGAACGGTTTTCGGTCTTTTTGGTTTTCCCATTTGAGCTTGAGAATTCTTGACTGAAAAAAAGAATACAAAAAGTAACTAATTTGGGTCTTAATCATTTTGAGCTTGAAAAATATGGGACGAAAAAAATAATTGTCACAAAATAATGAATTTGGGTCTTAATCATTTTGTTAATTAATAAATAATTGATTATTATAAATTTGGACTAAAATACTTAGAGCTACATATTTATCAAATTCTTATAAATTCCTTCAAATAAAAATTAAAAAAATAATAAAATCCATAAATCCAGCACGACTTACTCCTATTTTGTACATGTTAAACCAAAAGAGAACCATTAGTTCGATTTTTACAAAGACCTAAAACCAAACTGTCAGTTTTTGTTTCGGTTCGGTTTTTTGACTTTTTCGGTTAAGTTATTCAGTTTATTACAGATTTGGATCGGTTTCATGTTGGGTTATGAAGGCCTTTGGGCCGGTTTTATTAGAAGGCCCGGTTTTGGCTCCTAATTATGTTTAACCCTAATCTTGTTTATTATATATATCCCATCATGTAATTGTAATCTTGGTTCTGAGCTAATAAGAAAACCTAGTTGCAGCCCGTGGACGTAGGTCCCCTCGCGGGGACCGAACCACGTTAAATTCTTGTGTCGTTTATATTTTCGTTTATGTGTGTTTATCGTTGTGCATGTGTGTGCTGTTTCGCTTCCGCGCGCCGCTTTGTTCCTAACAAGTGGCATCAGAGCTTTGGCTCGTTGTTTACACACGGTTTTGCACGGGTATCGATCGGAAAAAAAAAAAAGGTAGAAGAGGCTGGTTTGAGAAGGGCTGCTACAGTGCCGCCGCTACAGTGCCGCGGTGAACAGTATCCGGCATGAACAGTGTTTCCGGCCGTGAACAGTGATTCCGGCGGTGAACAGTATTGTCAGAGATCTTCGTTTTTTCTGGTTAACAGGGCTGTTCGGGGCTGTTTTTCAGGGCTGTTTGGGACGGTTTTCCGGGTGATTTTGCAATTAGAATTCCTGTTTTGGACTTCTTGGAGTTGCAGGTTTCACTCGGGCGTTGCAGGTGAAGCACCGGGTCGGGTGTTTCGGGTTTTAGGGTTTTTCTTTGGAGGTTGCTCGGCTTCAGGGAACCGGGTTTTGTGAAGACCATTTAGGTTCGGGTTCAGATTTGTTTGCAAGAGATTAGTCTGAGTACTGGTGATGGATAAACTTGGAGAAAATGGAACCAGCGGGTGTGCTGGTGACGGCATAAGTGAAAAAAAAAAATGAGGTTAGTGGCAAGTCATGTAATCTATTGCTCGTTTGGATGATCTTTCGGTTAGGGTTTGAGTTAACTGATCGTGTGTACGGTCATAGAACCCTTGGTACCGCTTGATTTCATGAAAGTTCTACTGTTGTTATAGCTGTTTGCCTGTTAGCTGGTTCGAAACTGTGATTATTACTTCTTGTTCGTTTGGAATTGTGAAGTTATATCTTGTTTGGTGGTGATCAGTGGTACACCATTTGAGAGGTTCATAATCTCGTGTTGGGTAAAGTTATTTGCCGGGATAGTACGAGTGGGGTTCATCTCATGGAGTGTTGGTGTGGCATGGGTTGGGATAACAGGAACAGTGGGAGCTGGGCATAGTCGACTTGGTAGGTTGCGTAGAGGTGAGACATTTTAAGAGTCGATGTCGAAAGGTTTGGAATTCTGCTTTTGAGAATGTATCTGGGGTTGATGCATTGAGACTCAGTGAAGGCGGTGAAGACTCTTGGGTTCAAGATTCTAGTTTGCTTTATTTCTTGTTACTCACTTCAATGAAGCATTTGTTGAATCTTTTAGTTAAAGACTTTTGGAAGATACGGTCTCTGTATCGTCGGAAGAAGTGAACCAACTTCCGAGTTATAAGGTCTTGGCTCGCTGAATCGGGTAGAGCTAAGGGGTTTCAGTTTGCAGACATGAAGCCTGGAGCCACAGTGATGTTAGCTTGAGCGTATTCGGAGGTCTGAACATGTTCGAGGTTTTGGTAACAGTGGGAGCACGCGGTGTGTTCTAGGTTTGTTTCCAAAGGGACGTTGAGTTCGGAAGACTGTGAAATCCGAATGTGAAAATCTCTCCTGGTATAGTCTGCTGATTTTTGGAGAGTGATTATCCTCTGGAAGTCTTTGGAGCCGGTAGTGTGAGTAAGTGAGGGCCGGTTAAGATTGAGGATGAGCCATTGGCGGGTTTTGTCATGGCTGGGTCTGTGATGACCGGATTGGAGCTCTCGGGAGCTTCAATGGGCCTTTCAGGTAACTGATGGGAAGGGGCGCTGCAACTGGTGTGGATTGGTAGAAATCTTAGTTTGTTCCTAGAGAACTGGAGGCTTGGAGAACTTCTTTTGTTGAAGTTTTAGCTTGTTCTTGGAACTGGAGGCTTGGTTGATTTCTATTACTGAAGATTACTAGAGTTACTGGATGAATGAGATTGTTATATTTACTTGGATGGCAGGCTGGAATTTATCGCAAGGCCTTCAAGTGGGAGATTGTTGGGTTATGAAGGCCTTTGGGCCGGTTTTATTAGAAGGCCCGGTTTTGGCTCCTAATTATGTTTAACCCTAATCTTGTTTATTATATATATCCCATCATGTAATTGTAATCTTGGTTCTGAGCTAATAAGAAAACCTAGTTGCAGCCCGTGGACGTAGGTCCCCTCGCGGGGACCGAACCACGTTAAATTCTTGTGTCGTTTATATTTTCGTTTATGTGTGTTTATCGTTGTGCATGTGTGTGCTGTTTCGCTTCCGCGCGCCGCTTTGTTCCTAACATTTCATTCACACCCCTAGCTATGAGTTCCACAGATATTATCTACATCATTACCAGATTCATAAAACATTTTATTATAACTTTTAAAAAACATATTTCACCCAAACCGAATAGTTAATAATAATTTAAAATCTAGGTTTCAACAATCACAGAAACCCTAATTAACACAAAAATTGAACAAAAAGAGAACTGAATTGAGTCAATTGACCTGGCAGATCCCACGGCTCGACTTTATAAACATCAACATCCGAAATCGCGTCAAATCGAAATGGTTTACGGAAAATCTTACGCCTGAGGTAATACCACACGAGTTCTTCATCCGTGGGATGAAACCTGAACCCAGGAGCCAACGAAGAGGCTGTGGCTGGTGCTGCTGGTAACGAATCAACGATTACTGCCATAATATACGAGTGATTTTTGAGTATTGAAGAGCTAGGGTTAGGGTTTGATTCAAATTTGGGGATTTTTGAAATTTGGAAAACGAGTTGGTGTGTTTGTGTGTGTAACTGTGTATTACTAAATAAACCTTTTTTATTTTATTTTGGTTATCTAATATCTGTTTAATAAGATTTTTTTTTGGATAAAAGGTTAGATATAAGAATATGGATATGTTATGACCGAACTAAAAATGATATCTAGAATATTCTTGACTATTCTTCAAACGTGATGACTCATCATGAGTGCTACAGTTAACAAAAACAATACAAGGATTAATGGATCGAATTTTGAATTTTTGAATTTTGAAAGCCGGATTTGAGTTAGAAATAGACTAGACTCGAACTGAATTCAAAATAATCAGTTCGATTTGGATTCGATTCGAAATAAATATGAGAATGAATGTCTATTTTATTTTTAATTTCAAATGTACTACAAACTTGAGATTTTAAAAAACACCAAAAATATCCAAGTCTATAAAACAAATCAATCATTCAAAGTTACAACATTCTAAATACTCAAAGTGGTAACGTCTAATTACCTGAAATCATGAATTAATAATCAAAATAATGAACTTAAATTTTTAGTCTTTAGAACTTAAAAATCTTAATTAACGTATTGTAAAAAAAAGGTGTGTGTGTAAATATAATAAAAATAAAATATATAACTTATAATTCGAATCGAATTGAAAATCATAAATTAGTAATTAATTCAAAATTTGATTACTAAATCGAAGACTTTTGAATTATTGAAAGCCGAATTCGAACATTCGAAATTGAATGTGATTCGAAACAAATTATGAGTTCCTTGAGTTTGATTCGAATACGAAACACCCTTAGTCTTAAACATATTTGAAAAGTTATATAAATATTCATGAAAATCTAGATATTATTGATATTTTATATAGATTCCTTATAAAATATTGTAGGAACGTCTTTACGTTTAGAAATACCTTAAACTAGTATACTAAACAGTACAAATATAGGTGTAGTGGCTCCATTTGCAACTCACTCAACCATCATCTCTGGACCTTCTTGTCGCGGTGTAAGAGCTAAAAAACATATAATGTATACTTGTTTCAGACAATTTAGAGTTTTCTTTATTAGTCGTTTGAATTGTTGCTAAAGTTTGAAAAAGAAAAGGCTTTCTTAATTAGCCAAGCTGTAACATCCTAAAATTTATAATGTTAAATAAAGAAAGTTGCGTTTAGTGATTTCGCGTTATTAATTAATTAATGTCGAGTAAAGAACGGTCATGGACTTAGATTAATTAAGATGGGTTAAATGAGAATGGGCCTTAGGTCCATGGGCTTTAAGGGATATAAATATCCCCTAAACCAACCTAAAACCCTAAACCCTCATTTCATTTCCATCATAATCTATACACACTCAAAAACACACACATACACTACACCATATTCGGCCGAGAGAGAGAGAGACATCCGAGACCAAGAATCAAGCTGACCATTATTAGATCTTCAATATACGAGATAACCAAGCAAACCGCGACCACACCGAACGTATAAAAGGTATGTTCTTGACCTTTAAAGTTTACGTAGTATTGAACGTTTTTACCTTAAAGGTCCAAGCTTTATAGTATATACGGAATATATATACGAACAAAAACGGTTAGGGAACGTAGGGGGTGATGTCGAACCATAACAAGGGTATTAAAATCGCCAAAATGCTTGATAAAAACCAAACCTGTAGCTGACCTGAACAACTTCGCCTGCAAAAGCTTAACTTCGCCTTCAAAGCTTAACTTCGCCTTCAAAGCATAACTTCGCCTACGGCCAAGTTCGCCTAACTGGTAACTTCGCCTAAGGCCAAGTTCGCCTAACTGATAACTTCGCCTACGGCCAAGTTCGCCTAACTGATAACTTCGCCTAAAGCTAAGTTCGCTTAAGGTTAAATTCGCCTAAAGTTAAGTTCGCTTAGAAAATAAATTAAAAACCTAATAGAAAATGTGTTAAGACAGTTAATGTAAATAAAATTTTTCCAAGCTGACCTGGCAGCTCGACCCCAGCCAGGGGCGCTGCCCCCGGACCCCCGTTCGTTGTGGGTACTAGTTAAGACTAGAAAGATGATACGAGTAGTGATAGTTAATTGATACGTATACTTGTTATACAGTCAGCCGTGCACAACTGAAGAAAGGGATTACGATTAACGGTGAACGTAACCGTGTTCAGGTGAGTTTCTAGCCCCATTTATGTGTTATGTTTTCGGGGCCGTGTGCATACTCAATATGTTTGTTAATACGCTTATCCTAAGAGATAAGTGTATGCCTTATGTGGATAATGTGAAATGTATGAATGATTGCTTGATGGTACGTGAACGATCTTCGGATGTTGCACGTACTGTCAGGTTGTAACGCTATGTATAAGGTAAGTATGATATGTATGCTTATGTGTATGAACGTGATAAAGTTAATAAAAGAAGGAAATGATGGTTGTATGGTTACGAAAAGGGTACCGAGCCCTAATAATACTCGAGGTATGATGTATGGTTGTATGGTAACGAAGAGGGAATCGAACCCTACTAATATTCGAGAACTAGGGAACCGAACCCTACTAATATTCGAGGAAAGAGGGTACCGAGCCCTAATAATACTCGAGGAAAGAGGGTACCGAGCCCTAATAATACTCAAGGAAGGAGGGTACCGAGCCCTAATAATACTCGAGGAATGTAGGGCGTGATGATCTTTATAACGTAAGATATGAAAGCAAGTTAATACAAAAAAGGAAAGTAAGAAAGTATGAAATTATGAATGAAAGAATATAAGTTTATGTGTATTGTATAATGTATGATTAACTAGAACTCACTCAGCGTAGCTGACTTTTAGATGCACGCAGGTGAGTAGGATGAGGCAGCTCGCTTGAGGAGACACGTGGCACTGAATAAGAGGCTGGCATCCGAAGACTCAAGACGTTTAAGTCTAATGTTTGTTTATTTTGAAAGACAAAATGATGTTTTAAGACAAGATGTGTTTTGTTATGAAATGTTTTATGAAAGCTTTTATATTCCGCGAATGTTTTAATTAACTCTGATATTTAGAACTGCGTTTATGAATAAATCCAACACGAAAGTAGGGCTACCGGTAACGGGGCCTTACACAAGCCCATTGAACCGCCCTTGTTGACACGTTATTTAGTCGGCCTATACAATATCCGTCCATTCTGACACGTAATATAATCTAACCAAAACCGACTATTTTACAAACTTTTTTTGGAACAAGTCACACGCCCTCTAAACCTACCTCAACATCCACTATGTAACTAAATCTTAAACTGAATGAGAAAAACATATTTACCAAACACCTAAAGAAAACCTTTTTTATCACCACCTATAAAGAGGAACATTAATTTGTCCAAAAACCTATGCTGTAAATGATGCAGATTAAGCTTATTTGAGCACAAAAGGAAAAAAAATAGTAACCAAACAATTGGAAGTTTAAGACTAAGCAAATGACTTAATTAAAATAAACTCACCCCATTCTAACATTTGTCTAGAAACAGGGTACATATGCACAAAACAAAGTACACCTTGATAGCCATCGGGCCACAAAACTAAATGACATGAAACTACCTATACGCCCCTTTTCAAGTCAACGTTCTCCTTGGTCAACACGTCAATCTGGGCCTGAAGAATGTTGATCATCGCCTGGGCACGCATCACTTCAATCTTCATAGTCTCTCTTTGCATTGAAACATCAAGCAACTCGTTTTCCAAGTTATTAATAAACTTTAAGTATCCAGGTGGCACGAATTTTTCAAGAGAGGAGGCATGGAAGGAGGGTTGACCGGTTGGTTGACTTTTACTAGCTTCAAGAGACTGCAACAGAGGAAACTCCATGAGT
Source organism: Bidens hawaiensis (assembly GCF_021521415.1). NCBI lineage: Eukaryota > Viridiplantae > Streptophyta > Magnoliopsida > Asterales > Asteraceae > Bidens > Bidens hawaiensis. Next base: position 320,991 of record NW_027492838.1, read on the forward strand.
GCACACGGGGTTTGACTGGTGGTCGAGTCTTCTGAAGCGTTCCCATTGCTGACATTGGTGGTCGGGTCAACACTCTGCTTTGACCTTTTATTGTGAAACAGAGAGATGGTTTCTAGCTCGGGCCCGTGGTCTACAACACAATCTTCAGACCTTTCACGTTTACAGACGTACAAGACGGTTCGTAGGTCCACCATTGGCTCACTTATTAACGGGATCGCGTTGGCAGCGAGTTCCTGTGAAAAATGAGTTTCATATGTATGAGAAGACAAGTACACAAGCACACAAGGGTATTTTGGTAAATTGCACATGTATACACACAAACTACAAGCCATAACTTCATTGTAGCATTTATAACATGCATCAACAAAAATAAACAAATTGCAAGGGTATTTTGGTCCGCCAGTTAGTCAATGAATTTACTAATATGTGTTGGTCAAACATTGCAATTCTTGCATGATGGAAGTAAAAAAGATCATTTTAGATATCAATTATCAAATACAATAGGGACTTTCGATAGCACAAGATCACAAGGGTATTTTGGTAATTTGCACATGTATGCACACAAGCTTTGAGTTATAGCTTCACTGTATCATTTACCATCTACATCAACCTTAAAAAATGAACTGGTCCATAATATTTGTTCTGATTCGAATGTGCAAGGGTATTTTAGTCATTTTCCACATAGATACACACACATATATAACAACAAAATTGAATACAACATAATACCTGCACAATGCCATTTCCTTGAGCCTGAGACTCATCACCGGGGGACATATCCTCCTCGGTATCTCTACCGGGAACATAAAGAGCTGCATCATCTTCCCATTCTTCCTCTAGAAACGGTGCATATCGGTTACAGTTGGGCGGTCCTAAACCACTCTTCTGAAATATTCTGCATAGCACAAACATATCCTTTTTCCGCAACCCACAAAACAAGAGTACAAACTACTTTAATAATAATAGCGCCATAACATATGTATGATCTAACTATCTATCTATATAACTGCATACAAAGACAAATACAATAATCATGACTGAAGCAAATTTCCAACCTGCAATATGCCAGCACTCACCAATTCTTCATCCACAAGTCTGTATTCATGCATTACCCAATCAGTTCGCTTGCCATTCGGGGCCCGCCCACTGTGGAACACCAGTGTTTTCTTCATCCCTATGGTTCCGGATTTATGGCGAACGGCCCGGTCTTTTCCGGTTGGTTTCCAATAGCCTCTAGCGGTAGTACGGTTCAACCGTAAACTGTTGCCATATTTCCTGTCTACAGGGCTAAAGAAGTACCATTCAAGGTCTCTTGTCTTCATGGATGAATAATCTAACAATATATAAATTACATAATGTAAGAATAATATCTTACATGTTAAACCCTAACAGCTACAGAACAAACCTAGTTACAACAATTTGGGGAAATTTAGGAGTGCAAACAGCTGAGCCGAGCATGAGCCCGACTAGACTCGAGCTTGGCTTGTTTAGCTTATAGAAAGCTCAAGTTCTAATCTAAAGCTCGAGCCTGGCTCGTCAGTATTAAATAAACAATATTAATTATTATAACTTATAAATAAAAAATATATATATAAATAAGAGGCTTGTTTTAACTCGCAAGCTGGCTCAAGCTCAATAAGTGAAGCTCAAACTCAGGCTCGTTTATTAAGCAAGGCTACTATTAGTGTAAGAGGAAGGCAATCAGCTTTTATTGAACTTATCTAAAGTTTGATAAGTGAAGCTCGAACCCAGGCTTGTTTAACTTAAAGAGAGCTAAAGCTCGAGCTCAGGTCGTTTAACTTCAAAAGAGCTCAAGCTCAAGCTCAACTCGTTTCGAGCTCTATTTCTAAAGCTTGAGCTCAATTTGTTTAACCTATAAAGAGCTCAAGCTCAACTCTTTTGGTGAGTAGTAAATAAATATATATTAATTATCATAAAGAAAATATCTAAATAAAAGGTTTGTTTAGGCATGCGAGCCGGCTCGTTTATTAAAAAAACTTATTTTTATTTTTAGTTAACCTCGGCTTGATTCAAGCTTTTTGCGAGCAGATCTCGAGCAATTTCAACTGAAAAAATTGAGCAAAACACATAAAATTCAACAAATCAGAAACAAAATTCGGAATCCTATAAAACTACTACCAGCAAGCTCCCAGGGCTCCAATTTGTAAACATCCACTTCCGAAACAGCTTTAAATCGAAACGGCTTTCCACACACCTTCCGCCTCAAGTAATACCTTACAAGCTCCTCATCCGTTGGATGAAACCTAAATCCAGGTGCTAGCGATGACGTCACCGCAGACGTCACCACCGGTGGCGCCACAGTCATCAACTCATTACTCATTTTGGCGCCCTAATTTACAGAAATTAGACTGTTATTATTATTATTATTATTATGAGGAGTGTAGATGAAGCTACATGATGGATGACGAATGGATGCTTGTTTAACACGGAAATCGAGCACACACTTTTTCTGCACCTGTTTGTTCCCTTTTGAGGGTTTTCATGTACGATTTTGATTTCCAGAGAGAAAATTACTAAAAATATTCAGTTCATTATTCAATCGTCGGATGTACATGCTGCATTGGTACATGTAACTTGGTCTACATTTTGAGGAGTTAAGACTTGGAAGAATGGGTTAGCCGTTCGTTGAATAGTTTAGAACATTCTTAACTCATTCTCTAAAGTTGTCAAACCCATATAATTTAGGGTAAATTTTAAGAAAACCATCAAGCTCACCACTCCAATTCATTTCCTATTATATGAATGAGTTATATGGCAACTAAAGTAAATCTCTAAATATAGGGGCTCATTTTTTATCCATACCATATAAGAGCATTCACATCTCATTCCATATATTTTTCTTATAATTTAGCTAAAAAACACAATTCCATAAATTTATCTATCATTTTTCAAAATTCTTTCACATTCTATTCCCTATTCATATCCATAAATTAATTCTTTATTATTTTTTTCTCTTTTGTCTTATTGTATAGTTAATGGTGATTGGGATATATTTGCTATATTATATGGTATGGATAAAAAATGAGTCCCTATATTTAGGGATTTACTTTAGATGCCATATAACTCATCCATATAATAGAGAATGGATTGAAGAGGTGATTTTGATGGCTTTCTTAAAATTTACCCTAAATTATATGGGTTTGACAACTTTAGAGAATGGGTTGAGAATGCTCTAATATATCATATATCTCCCAATCACCATTTACTATATAATAAGACAAAAGAGGAAAAAAAATAAAAAATAATAATTTATGGATATGAATAGGGAATAGAATGTGAAAGAATTTTGAAAAATGATAGATAAATTTATGGAATGGTGTTTTTTAGCTAAATTATAGGAAAAATATATGGAATGGGATGTGAATGCTCTTATGTAAATTCCCTAAATAGCCATTCAAAATTTATACGTATTCCCAAAATATCATATTAAATTTGAACTGAGACGACGAAAGTTGGTGAAATCTTTAAACCAATAGATATCTGACAAGTGTAACTTTTTCTGAAAATCCGACATTTATTTGAAAATGTTGAGGGACCAGTCCATATTTTCTACTAAATGTCTTATAATAAAACAGTCTTGTCCGACGGTATAATAATGTTTCCTACCGAAACCCTTCAAATTCCAAAAACTTGGAAAATTGGGCCTTCAAACTCAGACTTTCAAGACGTATTTTGGGTGAATTTGTACCAAGAAGACGAGCTAGTAGTTTATTTCTTATTGTTGAAATCTAGTCCACACCTACTAAATTAATTTTTAATCTGTCTACACCGACAATATTTTATGAGATTTCGTCTACTCTGACATGATCGTTCAATGAATATACATGTGTTTATCTTCATCTTCCTCCTTTATACCACCCTAAACCTTCAACTTCCATGGAATTTGATAATGTTGTTGTTTGTTATGGTGGTAATTGGCAAACCGGTAATGAAAGCTATGATTATGTTCCAATAAACTGTAAACAGGGAGGTGTTAGTCTTGCTTCAAACATCAGCTTGATCCCCCATCTTAAACTTCAGGGTTTTGATTCAAGAATTAGAGTTGATTGTTGAAGATATTGAGGAAGATGATACTATACATATAATGCAAAATATTGATGGACACGTAAGAGTTGAACTAAATTATCGTCTCCTTAGTAAAAATTTAACAGATTTGTGTCTTGAAAGACAAAGTTGAAAGACACATTTTTCCATGTGTTCAAAACTTGTAGGGGTCAGGTAGAATCCTTAATAAATGGTATGGCAAGACAACTTTTAATAATAAGATTCAGTGAAGAAATATGGACGGGTCCCTCAATATTTTCAAAATTATGATCCCCTTAGTACAAATTTACCAAATAAATATCTTGAAAGACAAAATTAAAATGTACATTTTCCCATGTGTTTAAAACTTGTAGGGGTCTGATATAAAACCTAATAAACCGTCTGACAAAAAGGCCTTTGAGAATAAGATTTCGTGAAAAAATATTGATGGGTCCCTCAATATTTACAAAATCATGGCCTTCTTGGTACAAATTCACCCGAAATATGTCTTGAAAGACTGAGTTTGAAGGCACAATTTCCCAAGTTTTTGGAATTTGAAGGGATCCTGTAGGAAACATTATTATACCGTCGGACAATACTGTTTTATTATAAGAACATTAAGTGGAAAATATGGACTGGTTCCCCAACATTTTCAAATAAATCTTCGGATTTTCAAAAAAGTTACACTTGTCAGACTTCTATTGGTTTAAAGATTTCGCTAGATCTCATTGCTTCAATCCAAATTTAGTGAGCTATTTTGGGAATATGCAGGGATTTTGGGCTATTTCTCATTTTCTCTCTCCTCAAAATTGCTATTTAGGGAATTTTCCCATAGTTTAAGTTTGGTTGTTGGAAAAATGAAGAGAGATAAAATTTAAATGACCCCTTAATAATCAATATTCTCAAAATGGACCAACAAATTTGGACTGGAGCGATAGGATTTAAAAAGATTTGAATATCGTCTACTTCATCCAAATTTAAAGTGAATCCCGTCTTTCCCCTCCAAATTTTAAATAATTTCGTCTTTCCCGTCCAAATTTTATATAATTTTGTATTTCTCGTCCAAATTTTTAGAAATTTTTTTTGTCCTTTTCTCAAACACTTTTTTCTCTCTCTTCAACCTCTCTATTCATTTTTTTTTCTTCTTCGTCTTTATCATCATCATCTTTTCTTCTTCATCGCCCGCATAAAAAGAAAACTCATTAACGGAGAACGGTTAACTTCCAAGATTTCTCGTTGTTGATCGATAATTATTACTATGATTTCTGTAACAATGATGAAGATGACGAAATTGACGATGAAGCCACTCTGTGTTTATCGAAATCTTTCTCCTCGGACGAGTCGGAAACTAGAAATCGTCGAAGATGATAAATAAAAAGAAGATGATGATGAAGAAGAAGAAGAAAAAAAAGAAGAGAGAGGTTGAATGAGAGAGAAAAAAGTGTTAGAGAAAATGACAAAAAAAATTATCTAAAATTTTGGACCGGAAAGACGAAATTATTTTAAGATTTGGACGAGAAAGACGGATTCACTTTAAATTTGGACGGGAAAGACATATTCACTTTAAATTTTGACGGAACAGACGAGATTCAAATCTTTTTAAATCCCGTCGCTCCAGTCCAAATTTATTGATCCCTTTTGAGAATATTGATTATTAATGGGTCATTTAAATTTCTCACTCTCTTCAAATGGATTATTTAGGGAATTTTCTCATTAATCTTTGGAAAAATTCCCAAATTGTCCAGAGAGATTTCAAATATATCTCTTCAATATTTAAATTCTCCATTTGTCTATTATTAATTCTTATTCGCCTTTAGGTTAGAAAATCGAGACGAAAGGATTTTTAACTCGCCGCCTCTCTTTCATATTAGCTCATAACATGTCGCCTCCCCACCATGTTAGCTTTAAACTCATTGTCTCCCTTCCATATTAGCTCATAATACATCGTCTCCCCACCATGTTAGCTTGAAACTCATTGTCTCCCTCCATGTTAGCTCAAAACTCGTCGCCTCCTCACGGTGTTAGCTAACAAATTAAATCTAATAAATCTTGGTTTTTTAAAAATTAAATCTAAACAAGGTACACATAAAATGATTTGATGGTATGCATGAGTTTTCTAAATCATATTAGTATCCAAAATCTAATATACAATAACTTAAACACCAATAACATTTAAAATATTCAAATACTTTTAAGTTTTGGATCCATGTTATTAGTAAAGATAAGGTAGAATATTTTTTTAGTTAACACCGTGGAAAGACGACACGTTTTGAGCTAACATGGAAGGGAGACGATGAGTTTCGAGCTAACATGGTGGGAAGACGACGTGCTATGAGCTGATATGGAGGGGAGGCGGCGAGTTAAGAAACATGTCGTACCGATATTATAACGTAGAGGTGAAGATCACGAGTTACTAAGGGACAAATGAGTAATTTGAATACTAAAAGGATATATTTGAAATCTCCCTTTAAAATGGGATATTTGAGGAATTTTTCCTTAAATCTTTTTGTACGTTATAAATTAAGCATGAGTTAGATTCATCACATTATTATATATGTTTAGACTTTAGAGACTATAAACATATGATCTAAGTATTTTGTTATAAGTTAATGGGTTGATAGTCAATTGTTAAAGATAGATTTTTTCTTGAAGGATTTGGAGGTCTTAAGTTCAAGTACTACATGTAATAAAAATTCGTGGTCGTTTGAAAAAAAATTATTTTATAAACTAGGTGAATTTTTGTTACTTTCAGACTTAAGATTACCTGATAACCATAAAAAATTATAGATCATTAAGGCTATGCGTAGTGAATGGGTTACAAATGGGGGCGAATTGTGACACGTGGCGCCCAGTCAGCAAAGGGGCGAATTATAAGTTTTGGATCCATGTTATTAGTAAAGATAAGGTAGAATATTTTTTTAGTTAACACCGTGGAAAGACGACACGTTTTGAGCTAACATGGAAGGGAGACGATGAGTTTCGAGCTAACATGGTGGGAAGACGACGTGCTATGAGCTGATATGGAGGGGAGGCGGCGAGTTAAGAAACATGTCGTACCGATATTATAACGTAGAGGTGAAGATCACGAGTTACTAAGGGACAAATGAGTAATTTGAATACTAAAAGGATATATTTGAAATCTCCCTTTAAAATGGGATATTTGAGGAATTTTTCCTTAAATCTTTTTGTACGTTATAAATTAAGCATGAGTTAGATTCATCACATTATTATATATGTTTAGACTTTAGAGACTATAAACATATGATCTAAGTATTTTGTTATAAGTTAATGGGTTGATAGTCAATTGTTAAAGATAGATTTTTTCTTGAAGGATTTGGAGGTCTTAAGTTCAAGTACTACATGTAATAAAAATTCGTGGTCGTTTGAAAAAAAATTATTTTATAAACTAGGTGAATTTTTGTTACTTTCAGACTTAAGATTACCTGATAACCATAAAAAATTATAGATCATTAAGGCTATGCGTAGTGAATGGGTTACAAATGGGGGCGAATTGTGACACGTGGCGCCCAGTCAGCAAAGGGGCGAATTTTTTTTTTGGTGTAATGGTGTAGGGGCTACAAGTTGGGCCCACAATATCTATTTTTATTATTTTCTTTATTATAATTAAACTAATCAAATAAGAATTAATTTATTTAAATAATAAAATAAAAATGCATTAAAATTAAAAAGAAATACAAAAAAAACATAACTAAAAAAATACATAACTAAAAATATAAAAAAACATAACTAAAGAAAAAAATATAAAAAAACATAAATAAAAAAAAAGAAACTAATATCCGTAATATTCGCGTATTTTTTCACGTCGTCATTGAAACAATAACGCGGCATCCTCGTGAAACCTCTCCGCTTTGAGGGATTCGTAGTCGTCTTTCATTTGACGTAATTCCAACATCTGATTCAGCTTTTCTTGTTGTTTCTTGGATGCTCGAATGTCGTTTTCTATTACCGTGGCATTTGTTTCCAAATGACCGACCAACTCGTTTATTTTATCGGGCGCCGTATTGAATCGTGTTGATGACGAACATCCCCCTTATTTTTTCTCGATCTCCCGCGTGGTCGAGGCACCTCCTCTACTTCTTTGTCGTCGGCTATATTAACATCGTCCGATAAGTTAATCGTGTCGTCCAGGAAGAAGCTACGAGCATCGGAGGGTGTGTTTGGTGTGCTCGGATTTGTCGACGACGATGTCTTCGACTTTTTTGAAGGCCGGGATGAGCCGGCTGGTCGGGCGGCCGGAACGGTTGGTGCCCCATTCCATTTCGCACAACGACGTAGCTTTTCCCAACACTTCAAATACTTGAATGGTTTCCCGGGCCGCTCAAAAGTTTGGCCCTGAGCTCGAAAGTCGCTCAAGGCTTGACTTATAATGTCGACGTCGATATGCCCGCTACGCCAGCCGGACCCCTGCAACCGGTTAATTATCCCGACAAAATTTTAACAATCGGCGTTAAGCCCCTTCCAGTGGGCTTGAACCTCTTCTTTTCCTCGGTAGTCTTCGGGTTTATTGGTTATCGTGAGCCAAGCTTCAAAGACTTTCTTCCAAAACACCCCGGTGGCTTGAAAGTTAGCTACAAATTAAAATTATTTGTCACAATTAGTATACATTTTAATAAACACTAAATACATTTTTAATAAATACTTAATATTAAAAAACTTACCGACGCCGGGATCCTCCGAAATGACGACCCAAGCCCTTGCGAGGGCCACCTCCTCCTCCTCGCTCCAGTGCTTGTATGGATCACGTTGCACCATCAGCTCCCCCGGTTGTTTCTTTTTGTGTTTACGGGTTGCCTTTTTGCTTGACCGGAGGCCCGTGACGTTTGTGTCTCCGGCACCGTCACCGGATCCGACTCCGGTGGTGTAGACCCGAACGCCGGCATTGTGTTTTGGGGGCTGAGATAGCTGGCGTACATGTTTAGGTTCGGGTCGGAAAATTGAACCGGATAGCTCGGTTGGTTTAGGTTCATCGGGTTCCATTGTAAGTTCGGGTGGTTCGGTTGGCTCGGTTGCGAACCATTCGTTTGATCGAAAGCAGGGAATTGGTAGTTCGGTTGGTTCGGATTGTTTCTAGGATTTTCATTTTGTTAATTTTTTTGTAAGAATTTGAGTATGAATTGTATATAAAATGGATATAAAATGAAGAATAGGGGTGTATGTTTATATATATATATATTGTTTAAATTAATTTTTATTTTTTTTATATTTGACCGTTGTCAACGGTCATATATATATAATATTATTATTTTCTTAACACTCCGGCGACAAAAACAACCCGCCCCCGCCCCTTTTCGCCCAATTATCGCCGGGGTGGGGGGGGGGGGGCCGGTGTTCTAGCCCCTTCGCGCCCGTTTGTCGCCCGAGCCCACGCCCACTACACTCAGCCTAAGAGGTAGTCTTTTAATGACAATTAAGAGACTATCAAACACCCCTTGTTAATGTTAAGTAAGGAATACTGCATATACCATTTAGGGGTTATTTTAAGAAAAAGAACATGAACCTTTATAACTATTAATTTAGGTTATGTTTGGCAAAACTAGTTGCTAGCTATAGTTGGTGGCTGGTAGCTGGTAGATGTAACGTTTTAGATATATTTAGATGTTTGGTAGAGTAGCTGGAGTTTTTAATAAAATGTATAAAATTACTAAAATAAGCATAACTTAAAACAATAATAGTTAATGTATTTATTTTTGAAGGTTATTTAAGTAAATTAAAATACTAAAAGCCTGTAGCTATTTCTAAACACTACTAGTATAAACTTTAAGCTTTAATTATTTTCTTATAACCTAAAAGCTTCAAACTCCTTGAATCAAAAAAGGCTTTAAATTAAGTAAGAGTTTTTTTTTTAAAAGCTTAAAGCTAAAAGCTCTTAAAAACTATAAAAGTTTTCTGCCAAACTTACCCTCAATAAACCAAGTTAACAATTGAAAACAATCAGTAGCATTCTGGAGTGCAAGTGAAGCAAACTTGTTTTCCTAATTGCCCATCGTTCAAGAAACGACTTGATGTTGATACCAAAGCCTATCACCACAACTTATTTGATTATTTTCTCTAGAAACAACAATATATTTTTTTTTACTCTTTATTGAGGCCAACGAACACACTTTGCCAATTTGTGTCAAGCTTTATCTATATTATATTATAAATATTTATGATTACATGTACATTAATTATTCAACTATTCTATATGGCATATGCATTTCAACAAATTAATTAAGATATTAAGTAAAAATTTTGTTGACAAAAAGATTATAATAAAATAAAAAAAGAGGCGAATTTGAGTTTAAGTTTCCCACAAGTTGAACTTGAGCATTAAGTAAAAAGTTTGATACGAGCGTGAAAAGGTAGGTTCCCGCAAAGCCCAGTTGGACCCACAAGACTCATCTTGAAGAGGTACGTCTACGCAAAGACCAACTGGATCCGCAGGACCCACCTTACTCAGAGAGATGAAGACCTTACACGCAGTAAGCCAGCTGTCCCCGCAGGAAAGCCTCCCTTGGTACAGTACCCTGCCTGTCCCCGCAGCTGTGGGTACAAGCCAAGAAGGAAGGCTACCCGCACTAACAGTAAGGCTACACGTATAAGGCACTAACTCTTATACTTCAGTAATGTCACCTGAAGAAGGAATGAGCAAGGCGGGAATATTCCCGCCCAAAAGAGCCAGTCCGTACGCTTCTAGAAGATCTTTTGTACTATACCTACCAAGGTATGGACAAATAGACAAGATCTGACAAAAGCAACCCATGAACCAATCACAAGGTGACAGCTCACTGACAATAGTACGAGGAGGAGCACGCTCCAGTACAAAATGTCACTATCAGCCGCTGCCTACTCACCAACTCCCATCATGGCACGAACGTAGCCCATAGTTGGTGGAAAAAGGAATATTATATACAGCTGGTCGTACCTGCTTGGAAACCTACCTTCGGCTATAAATACTCCAACACCCTGGAACGGTATCATTATCTTCTCTCTAGCTATTTCTCTCTATATACACTTATATTCAGAGCAACCTAGTCTGATTCTCACGCCGGAGGGTGGTCACAAGGAGGAACCCCCCATTTCTCAGTGACGAGCTTACGGTGTCTGTTTTGCAGGTTGAGAAGAATAGCCATCTTTGCCGGACCTAACCCTCGTGGGAAACATCTACTTAACCCTAAGATTATCCTTAATCTGTCGGGGTCACTTAGTGTTTCTTCATTGGCGCCATCCGTGCATTAAGCTAGAACTTACTCTTCTTTTTCTCAGTTTTTTCAAACTTCTAGAAAGATGGTTAAGGTTACTCCGATGCCAAAGCCACCGGGTAACCAAGAAACTCCGGTAACCACAACCCCAGCTACTGGGGGGAACACCGGTGAATACACGATTGTTACGAACACTACCCCGGTTACCCAAGCCGGGACAAGTGCAGTAAACAATCCTCTCCTGGGATTCATTGATACCCAGTTGGGGAAACAACAGACGAGACTTCCCCGACAAACACCAGAACAAGTTAAAGCTTGGGCGGAAGCATGTCAGAAAGAATTCCAAGCCGAGTTGGACGAACGTTTACGTTCACTCCAACAGGCCAATGACAAATTCGGAAGCACTCGACAACAGCTCAACATGAGCAATGATTGTGAGTATGTGGATGATGAAGATTGGGAAGAATCTGACAGTGACGCAAACCCACGTCATAAGGCGAAAGGGAAGCGTAAAGAAGCAGACTTCCACTCGAGAAGAAATTTCGAAGAAACTTTCAAACCAAAGAACACGGGGGGAAACCCACGTGACTTCTCCAAAACTTTCAGACCAACTGTTGCGAATGCGGGAACGTCCAAATTTGCAAGGGACATTGCGGAAGCAATCGCTCCAAAGAGTGCCAAACAGATGTCCAACATAGGCACTTACGATGGAATATCTGACCCGGACGATCACATGAACAGATTTATAGCGGGGGCAACCGTCAGTAATTGGACGGAACCTACATGGTGTTACATGTTCCAAATGACGCTCGTCGGGGCAGCCAGAGCGTGGTTTGATCGTCTACCGGTCCACCACATCTACGATTGGGCAGACTTCCAGCACAAATTCAGCCAGCACTTCAGTCAACAAAGAAAATATACTGAAGAGCAATGGACGATCCTCAACTGCATCCGAGAAGAAGACGAATCTTTGCTAGACTTCATCACTCGCTTCAACTCAAAGAAGCTAAGTCTGGGCACTATTAGCGAAGATCTTGTTCGCGCCGCTTTCATCCAGGGCGCTGAGTACCCAGAGCTCATCCGCACGTTGACAGGTAAAGACGGCATGCCACCCACGTGGGATGCCATCATGACGGCAGCTAAACGCTTTCCGAAACGGATAAGCAACTGGGTAGAAATCTTCCCCAGAGCACAAACCTCTACACCCAGAGAACAAGAGAAAATAACGTCCGTACCGCCCGACAAAACAAAAAGAGGAAGCTTGGTATTTGGCAGTCAAGGCTAAACTTTGACACCTCATCCAGCTCTCGCCCTCTCTTAGGCGGAAAGGACAACATGCAGTCGAACCGGAATCCCAGATAGACGCCACTCACCAAAAGCGTCACCGAGATATTTGCCACCGAGAAGCTCCCATGGCCAAAGGCTCCAATAATCCGACAGCGTCAAAATGCTGATCAGAGCAAATCCTGTGACTTCCACGGGACAAAAGGCCACACCACGGAGGAATGCACATCCTTGAAGGATGTCGTCGAAACATTCGTCAAAGACGGGAAACTCACACACCTCGTGGCGTCAATCAAGAACGGAGGGAGGAAAGGGGCAATGGACGGAAGCCCGTCGACATCAGCATTCACATGGTTCACGGCAACATCAGAGAAAGAAAACGACGAACAACAGAGCCAAGTGCGTGGAAGGAAGCAGAAGTGCGCTTCCCGCGTGTGCCAGGGGGGCCCAACAAAGAAGGCCCCATAGTCATCAAAAGCCAGCTGGGGCACTACATCACCTCCCGCACCCTTGCTGATAATGGCGCTTCATCAACGGTCATGTATAGGCAGTTCTTCGACAAACTAGACAAAGAACGCCTAGAAACAGTTTATGCCTCGATGGAAGGGTTCGACGGCAGCACAAACACCCCCTTGGGAATCCTATCTTTCCCCGTCACTCTCACGGACGGGAAGTACTCCCGCACAGAAGACGTGGACCTCGTTGTAATGAGGAAGCCACACCACACATACGACATTCTCTTCGGGAGAGATGGGATGGCAAGATTTAATGCCGTGGTGTCTTCGGTCCATGGTATGATGGGATGGCCAACAGCTGAGGGCGTCGCTATGATCACGGGCATTCCCCAGGTATGCATCGCATCTGTCTCATCTAAACCTAAACCAAAAATGGCTAAACCAACCACCTCTGAGCAAGAAGAATGGGCCTTTAATGGCAAATACCTGACCAGACCGTTACCATTGGCCCAACGATCACTAATCCCACACGCACCTTACTCAAACGCTTGTTGCAAAAAAATGCCGACATCTTCGCGTGGACACCAGCTGACATGACTGGTGTACCTCGAAGTAAGGCTGAGCATAAGCTCAAGTGTGACCCGGCGTTTGCGCCGGTCATACAAAAGCGTCGCGTAATGGGTGCTGAGTAGGCTAACGCGTGTAGAACCCAAGTCAAGGAACTCCTTGACGCAGGCATCGTACGCGTTAGTAAATATCAAACATGGGTTGCAAATCCCGTCATGGTACCAAAATCCAACAAACAATGGCGCATGTGCATAGATTTTAAAGACCTAAACAAAGCATGCCCCAAGGATTGTTACCCGTTACCCGAAATTGACCTTAAGGTAGATTCATTAGCACCGTTTCGCTTTAAATGCTTCCTTGATGCGTATAAAGGGTACCATCAAATCCACATGGCTGTTGACGATCAGGATAAAACCGCATTTCGGACGCCCGATGGCACATTTTGTTACCAAATGATGCCATTCAGACTAAAGAATGCCGGATCCACATACCAACGCCTGATGGACAAAGAGTTTCATGCCCAACTCGGGAGGAACTTGGAGGTTTACATGGATGACTTGGTCATCAAAAGCCTCGAGCCAGAGGCGATGTTGAAAGACATCGAATAAACTTTCAACACGCTCAGAAAGATAAACATGAAGCTCAACCCGAGCAAGTGTTCCTTTGGGATGGAAGATGGGAAGTTCTTAGGAGTCATCGTTACCAAAGATGGCTTTAGAGCGAACCCCGAAAAGGTTGAAGCCATTATGAAAATGGAATCACCTACTACCATCAAACATGCTCAGACACTGAATGGACGACTAGTCGCACTTAACCGCTTTTTGGCAAACCATGCGGAAAAGTCGTTCCCATTCGTGTCAACATTGAGAAATTGTTTGAAGAAAACGCACTTCCGCTGGACACCAGAAGCGGAAGCAGCCTTTCAAGAGATTCGGTCACGCTTGATCGAACTCCCAACACTCACAGCACCAGAAGTGGGGGAGGAATTAATTCTCTACCTCTCCGCCACAGACAGAGCAACTGGGGCAGTCTTACTAGTAGAACGAAAGGGCATCCAGATGCCCATCTACTATGTAAGCCGCGTCTTAACAGACGTGGAAACCCGGTACTCCACCCTGGAAAAATTAGTCTTAGCGCTTGTACAGGCTTCACGCAGGCTAAGACGATATTTCCAAGGCCACCCAATCACCATTCTCACCAACTTCAAACTTGCAAACGTTCTAGGCAAACCCGAGTTGTCAGGGCGCCTAGCCAAATGGGCAATTGAGTTGGGAGAATACGCGATAAAGTACAAGCCAAGACCAGCCATAAAAGGCCAGGTCTTGGCCGACTTTATTGCAGAAGTCCCCGCTTTGCGGGAAAAAGAGTGCCAGGAAGAGGCTCAACCCTCTCCAGCACAAGACGTTAACGATGTCTGGCGACTCTATACTGATGGAGCAGCCAACAACGAAGGTTCAGGCGCAGAGTTGAAACTAATTAACCCAGCAGGCCAAGAATACACTTACGCTATTCGGCTGGATTTCCCAAGTACGAATAACGAAGCGGAGTACGAAGCATTCTTGGCCGGATTAAGAATTGCGCGTAAGATGGGGGTAAAAAACTTGGAAGCCCACGTGGATTCCATGCTAGTAGCCAACCAGATAAACGGGACGTACACGGCCGTGAACGACACAATGGCCCTATACCTCGCACAAGCAAAAACTCTTATGCGCGATTTCAACGATTGCAAAGTCGTGCACTTCAAGCTCGAGTGTTGTTAAGTTATTTTGTCAAGTCAACGGGTATAGACAACTCAAACTCGACTTACACACTTATATATGTATTTTCATTTTCTTAAACGAACTCGAGCTCGAGCTCGAGCCCAAGATACTCCTGACTAGCTCAGGCTAGCCTGCGAGTCTATAATTTATAAAGTTTTTTATTTAAGATATTTAATATTTATTTTTATAATAATTATTAATTTATGAAAAATATGATAAAATAAGTAAATAACTTAAGTGAAATAGGTAGTAATAATAAACGAGTCGATCCCGGGCTTGAAAAGCTACTCACAAATCGAGCTTAGACTTAGCTCGGCTCGTTTACATTCATAAGTCTGACGATTTTAGTTATGTTAACGACCTTACGACCTTACCTTTTAACAAATATCAACACTAATTTATCTTCTTGAACGGTTTGGTGACAATACGCCAATATTTTCTTTTTAATAATTCCTTTTGTTTTATACTCTCCAGTAGAATAATTTAAAACATTTTTGTTATCAAAGTTAAAATATTACAATATTAAAAGTATTTATAATAAACAGTTGAATACTTGAGAGTTACAAAAATTGATCCAACTAGCCTAGGACCATTTAAAACAATGAGCCCTAATTAGGCCCATATACAGAGACCATGTTATAGTGTTATACCGGTTCGGGCCCATACAAAAAAAAATGACCCAACTCAGTCTAAGATCATTAAACATTTAAGGCATTAACCGGTGCCGTTAATAGTCTACAAGTAAATAAACTGTTCATATGTGAACAAAACCAATTTTGAGTGACTTGGACAAACAGATTATATATAAAAAAAGTAGCAATATGCAAATACTCGTCTTTAAACACGCTATATCAAAATTCTAGTAATTAAAAAAAAACTCAAATTGTAGGTTCGACTTTGCACTTACGGGTTACGAACTTGCCAATTTGTGTATTAATACATGTAAAATGTTCAATATACTCTTTTCAACTTAAATACAATTTATCGTACATGCGACAAGAAGGGCAACAAGGCCAAAACCACAAGGAACACTCAACACATTGTTACGTTGTTTCAAACATACATTCTTCAACGGTCGCTAGCTAAAATTATTAACTATGTTCGTGCCACAATTAATTAATATGTAAAACACTAATCTTTGTACAAGCCAAATTTATCAGAAAACAAGTATCTATATGAGTGCAAAAATGATCGATAATAAAACGTTTACAAATATACAGAGTTCACGGGAGTCCACGTTATGCATATAATGTAAAGACTAGAGAGTTTGTTCGAACAAGAAAAGTCGAGTTGAAGATCGGACGTTTGGAATTAGTCATGTTGAAACATGTGATGAGCTTTTCAAGCTTAGCACATTACAAGCCGAAGCGAAGCATAAACCATAAAATTGGTTATTATAGTATATATACTTTTGCCAGATTATAAACATGGTGGATTGGTGGCTTTTGATGAGCCTTTTGAAGATGTATGATTGTCACACCATGACACTAAGAAATCACATGATTTACACGTGCAATGACCACATTATGATTTTAGTCATTTTACTTGCACATTATGCTTTAATAATCGATGATTAATATAAAATATCAAATTTAATGAAAATAATTACTAAATTCAACGATTTTGTGTATTAAAAAAATAATTTTGTTTAAATGTTTAAATAAAGGTTTAGTTGACCTTAATAAATATTATGTTAGTTATTATCTGTTTTCAGATATAGAAATTTATACAGTAGATATCGGTAAAAAACGAAAACCTTGGATATATATTGTATAAATTTAATTCCTTGTTTAATTGAGATTCTACTTCAAAATAAAAGTTGCAACTTTGTTGCTAAAAAAACATCCAAACACCCAATGCGATGAAAAATGAACCGGTCATTAAATCGGCCGTACTACTAAACTAGTTCATCGGTCATTTAATATCCAAGCCGGTTCACTTATCCAACAACAACCGGTCAGTCCAACCAACACTAGTTCAACCATGTAAGCTAGTCGAACCGGTCCTGTTACCAGTGCGGTACAGTCTTAACAACCTTATTAATACTATTAATTAATTAATAATTAGTTATTGGAAGATAAACCCTTTTGACTTTATGATTAGGATCATCATCATCATCGTACTCAGTATATCCCACCAATAGCAATGCTATGGTAGGGTCTGAGGAGGGTAAGATGTAGACAGTCTTACCTCTATCCCATAGGGATAGAGAGGCTGCTTCCGGAGAGACCCCCGGGACTTTATGATTAGGATGGTAATGACAATACCTTGCCAACCTATCTTTCCTCACTTGAAAAACAAGAAATCCAATATTAAGAGATCATGAACAAGAAAAGAATGCCACTTTCCACAAACTTATAAAAACATAAATTCAAGTTCAATTAATAATGTGACCCAATAATCAAAAGAATTTACATCCATAATAATTAATATTATATATAAAAAAAACTAGAAATTAATTTGTAGGTATGATGAACAATTTCACATCTTACCTTCACAAGATTAATTAAATAAATAATAAATTATCATACAAAAACTATATATATATATATAATCATAATTTGCACCTTTGTAAATTCAGTAATGACAATCCACTAATGTTGACGCTGGAAGGTTAAGATCCAAATCCAAACGCAACCCATCATTCGTTGACTTTTGATCATAATTTCGATCGTCCGCCACCACGGACAACGTTGTTGTAACCGGACTATAAGGTATCAAAGACAATGTTGTGTTTGTGTTGGTGTTGGTAATAATATTACCGCGGTGTCTCCGCATGTGTCCGCCCAATGCCTGTCCGGAATTAAATTCCGCGCCACATATCGAGCATTCGTGAAGCTTCGATGATGGTTTCTTGGAATTGGGAGATTGAATCCGTTGGTGCATATTATGAGAAACCGAAGAGGGTTCATCCTCGTCCGAAAACAACGCTTGTTTTTGCGTTTCGGGTTCGGTGATTCTTGGTTTCGTATGGCTAGCACGATGGCCTCCAAGTGCTTGAAATGATGAAAACGTTCGTGTGCATGTTTTGCATTCGTACACGTATGTTGATCCGGTTAATCCGTTGATGTATTTTTTGCTTTTGAACTTGTAACAAGAGGATTCGGCTATATTAATATTGTTGTTATGAATATTATGAATATTATGAATGGTATGAATATTATGGCCTTTGGAGAGGAGAATGAGGCAGTTTGCGGTGTCTTCGTCTTCGGTGGTGGTGCTAGTGGCCGGAAAATCAGAAGATGAGGTTGGAGAAGGGTTGTAGGAGGTGGTGGAGTGTGTTAGAATGGTGGGTCTTGGACGTTTTGTGCGTTTGCCTTTGATGATGTTGGGAGGATCGATATGGCCGCCTTCGGAGGTGGTGGCTATGGTGGTTGTGGTGGTGGTTTGGAGGGTGGTGGGATCCATGGGTGTGGAGGAATGAGAATGAAAGTAATTAGGAGGTGGTGGTGACTGGTATCCAATATATAAGGTTGTGTGTGTGTGGGTGGATAAGAGAAGGTGGATTATGACATGATGTGTGGTAAGTGTGAATTAGTCCACTAATATTCTTCTTAATTTTCTAGCATTGGATTATTGGTTTATAATTAGAAATAGAGGGATGGTAATCTAGTGTTATACTTTTATTATATGAATTTTTGTTGTTATTTTTCTATATTTTCGATATTTCGGATGTGATTTAAAGCAATAACAATAATGTCTCTTTTTCTTGGAGTGTAGAAGACGGGAGCTTAATATCAGTATGTTTGTATTAATCGATTACAAAACGGCTTTCTCTCTACTATACGGGCATCACATTTCTCTCCACCCTCTCTTGACAACCGACCTGCTCTTTTGCGGGCATCTGATGCCCTTTCTCATCACCATATATCAATATGTTTCAAGTGTAGATCGATAAAAATGGTGTTTCGTCTAATGTTAACACTATCTATGCGCACAAACACACAATATGATAAAGTAAACATAGTATAATAAAAATAGCGTGGAGAGAAATAAACAACCCAGATTTTTTAACATTACTATTTTTTATTAAAACAATGCATCATATGCTGATGTAGATGTCGTGGTTCTCAACATACTAGAATGCGCTATATGTGCATGTATATATATATATATATGTACTAGCTTAGTACCCGTGTATTACAAAGAATTATTAATTCTTTATGTATATCCTACAATGATGCTTTGCATATATCAACTATATTTTTTCAAATATATATAAAAACTATATACTCCATAATTGCTTTCGAAAATACATTTGTATGTAATATAACGTGTGACATGGGACATCCTATATATTTGAGATACTGGATTTTAATAATCCAATATTTCTATATTTTTAGAGTAGATAAAAATATGCATATACGTATGTATGGAGAGAGAAAGAGTAGACATTAGAGTGAGTGCAAGAGAGATTCCTGGGTGGTTGGAAGAGAAGCAAGGCAAGCCATTACTTCACCACCACTCTCTATTGCTAGCCTGTTTACACGGATTCTCCGCTTCTTTTTTTCTTTTCTATATTAATTACTATTTTCTAAACACTCTACACCTATAATCAATATACCAATCTTTGTAATTTATTTTATTCATAAAAAAACATTATAATAACTAAAAGTATACACATAACATATGGTGGTGATAAGTGGCAATGTGGACAAGTTACAGGCGGTGGCGGTGATGGTTGTAGGTGTCTGTTGTTTGTCAGCGACGGTGATTGGAGACGGTGGTGTGAACAGTTAAGTGTTAACCAAGTGTATCCTTGAGTGCAACATGGAAAATGTTACCCAAATGGGACGAAACAATCATCATAATCATTAACTGTTTAAACTAATAAAAACATTATTGTTAATTCATTTCTTTAGTTTAAAACAACTAGAAGTCTATATTGAAATCTATGCTATCTTAATAAACAAATACCAGCATTATGTAACGAATCATTTCATGTGCATTTAACCCTCCACATTATAGTTTATACAAGTACTTTACAACTTTTTTAGCACAAAGCACAACTCTTGATCACCTAGCCCAATCATTTGCTTCTACTTCACTATATACCTTCCTAAAGACGTGCATTCTTAATGTTATCTTATTATATCTCAATTATCGCTTTTACATTAATACTCACATGATGTCTTAGTAAAACCATTTGATTCGAATGAGCTTTATCTCCACCAGCACCAGAGAGAGAGAGAGTGAAGATTTGGGCCGAAGGCTGCAATGAATTAAGTTTGAATTCAATCCCAATTAGGTTTACCGTAGTGGGCCCTTGGGTACCCAACGCTGTCTACAATCGCAGGCATATGAGATCATCTTTTACCATTGGGTTACCCTTAATGGTCGGACTTTATTCGTTGATCATTCAGAAGTAAAACCAAATTATTATTGCACAAATGTTGTTTTCCACTGTTTTTCAATAGCTTTTTGGTTCACTTCACTACCTGATTCATTTATGTCAGTCAATTAACTTGTAATCAAACCGACACCATTATTTATGATGTAAACACTATTTATTAATGAATGAAACCACGGGTAACATTATGATAAAAATAAAGTTCACGCCACATAAACATCAAATTCATCAATTATTAATTTTAATTGCCAATCATTAAGTTTAGTTGATTGTCTACAAGGTGTGCCAAATCTAATCCAAGTTAATAATTGGATATTACATGGTAATGAATGATTGAGGTGTTTGATTGGTTGTGGTTATGTGTGCGAGGCACGTAAAAGCACCAAATGGTGCGTGTATGTAAGTTTTAGGAAAAGCAAAGAATCAATTTAATATGGGTTTCGTTCTTTCATCACCTTCTCCCCACTACTTGTAAAGGATTTTTATTGAAAATCTTTATATTATATTCAATTACTTTAGAAACCTTATTTAACCTACAATCTATACATGTATGTTCATTTGATGATGATAAGGCTTTTTAAATTGTTATTGTATTGCAATTCGCTAAAACTCGAGTTGATTTGGCTTAGCTTATATGGGTGTTTGTGGTTCAGTTGGAAGAATATTAATGGGATATTTGGACCGGTTTAATATAGCACGAATTATGCAATTAAATCTTCGTTAGTTCAGAAAAACAACAGGCTTTAAAAAATCAAACATTTAACTTTTGAGCATTCAGACGTCTAAACAGTAAGCCAATAAAATAAAATAAGTCCAATTAATAAGATCTTATTAATTAACTGTTTGATTTCTACAAGTGAAAAACTAAACTTTATTGAAATTATACATAATAAAAGTGTTACTACTTTTATTATTTTAAATTTCGGTCATTTCGGTTTTACGGCTGATTCCAAACCATAGAACTGTAAACCGAATGGAGAAACACCAACTTTTCAAATCATAAAACGGAAAGTTGACTCATAACCTATCCGAACAGGCTGATATAACTCGGTTTGGACAGTCAAGACAATTTCAATGGTTTTTAAAAACCCCTAAGCCCATGAGTTCATATAAACACCTGATTCTAGTTTGAGCTGAAGTTTGCTCGCTAGTATACAAACTCAAGTTGATTTGGCTTGAATTCGTTTATTGACTCAAATAAGTTATCTCCTTTGCTAGTATCGTGGTAAAGTATTACTCACTCATACTTGAGATTCTTGTAATTTGTTATTTTAGACTTTCGTAAAAATATATATACAACCTTATCATAATTGAAAAAAAGACGTGCCAACGTGTCGAGCCACAAGTTGGATCCTAGAGGCTAGCCGAATACGAGCTTAGTTTCTGATTCGGTTGGGAACATTAAACCCAGCCACTCGAATAGTATTATCACTAGCCCGGGTCCAAACTAATGCAGATTATGTATCAAATACATGTGAAAGAAAAAAAAATGTTGTCTATACATATATAATATGTTGTCAAATGTCTATACATATATACATCTTGCTTTAGTATTTTATGCATCTTGTTTTAGTATTTTATTCTCTTTACTCCACTCCACTACTTGTGTTTTAAGTGTGTTGCTTCCAAGCAATTCAACATGACATGACAGCTGCAACTAATCAAACCCCAACACCTAATTTAATAAATTAAGCCACTCTAATTAAGTGATCAGCAATGCACACAACTAAGCAGGAGCTGACTTTTATAAAAAAAAATAAAAAATGATTAGCACATAAAAGTCTACCAAAATAATCCATGGATCCAAATTTGATATGTGCGTGCATATCCTGCTTGTACTCTACAAGCTGGCTATGCATATAGGCATAAATCAGAATAGTTGGCTACAACTACAAGTTCACGATGACCCCAATTCGTCTCTGGGTTCATCGCTTACTTGTACAGTGTGAATTAATAATAAGTCAAGATCCTTGATAACTTTGTGTGTAACGAGAACAACGAATAATTAAGGATTTTGACTTATCATTTAAAGTTAATTGAATCAAATGATTATCATTGTTTAATCCATTATTTTGTCTTTAATCCATTATTGTGATGTTTTGGTTTTGAAATAAAAAAAACAACAGTTGCACATCGAGGTGCATAAAACCGGTTTTAAACCCAAACCGAACTGGTTTGATCAACGGTTGGTCAAAACTGGTTTGATTCAAACCGGTTCGTCTTATAAACCGGTTTAGAAGCAAGATCGGCCGGCCCGGTCGCGTCGGTTCGGTTTGGTTTATAAACCGGTTTTAAACCAGTTTTCTTCAAACCGGTTTGGTATATATTAAGGGGAACCGGTCCTGAAATTGACAGTTTGGGAACCGGTTTGGGTGAAACCGGTTCGGTTCGGTTTGCCTAAAACCGGTTTAACCTCTAGTTGTAACTTGTACGTGGACTAACTTCATTCAAGTGGGCTGCAACACAGTATTGGGCTGGGTTACAGATTGGATTGGATTGGAATGATGCATTGTATGATTTTATCTACAGAAAGTAATAATACTATATTTAAAACACGATCCATGACAAAAAAATTGTTTATACATATCATTTAAATACGCAATATTAATCATACAAGTATGATTTTTTTTATTTATTAAAATTGATTTATAATAAAGTTTTATAAAACATTATCCTTTTATAACAAACCATGGTACATATAGTGTTGGATTGTGCGTCACATTCCCATTTATATATACGACTATATATAAATGAATACCACATTACCACCAATATCATACACTACTTAAAGAACCAGCCCATAACAACATTAGTCCACAAAATGAAGAAACTTTTACTCATTTTAATCATCCTTTCAACACTCTCACTTTCATCATGCCTATTCCGACCTACTCCTATCCGCGACACCAACTGTAACATCCTACGATCGGACACCACCTATTACATCTTGCCCGCTACATATGGTGGCGGTGGCGGAGGCCTAACCTTAGCCCGTGGAAGCGGCCAACCATGCCCACTTGAAGTGGTGCAAGAAGTTAGTGAAGAGAGAACCGGGCTACCCTTAAACTTTATACCCGCTAATAAAGATGGCATCGTTCGCGAAAATATTGATGTTAACATCAAGTTCTCGGAACCTAACACATGTGCCCCAAACACAGTTTGGCGGGTCAACCTGTTTAATGGTCAACGAACTCTGTCGAGCCAAGGAATATTAGGACGGCCCGGGCCAGGAACCATAGATAATTGGTTCAAGATAGTGAAGTATGATGATCACTATAAGCTCGTGTATTGCCCCTCGGTGTGCTACACTTGTAAGCCGGTTTGTGCGGATATTGGTTCTTCGATCGGTGAAAAGGGACGTAGAAGTTTGGTTTTAAATAATAAGCCTCTTAAGGTCATGTTCAAGAAGGTGTGACAACATGATGGATGGTTGTATGTACTTGGATATACTTGTGATGCATGTAATATTATGTGATAAACTGATAATAAAAGCTAGTGATGGGTGTACACGTATTAAATGTTGTAATAATCTATCGATGATCAGTAAGTAAATCTGTCAGTTATCTGTTTTTCAACTCTTCACCCGTGTTCATATTCTCAACGAACTTTACTAACAAATCGTTACCGAGATTTCTATTTTACAAATTCTTAAAAAAAATGTTAAAACTTGAAATATAACTAAGAAAATATGAACCTACAAATATTTTTTTTCTTTGTTTATGATGAAGTTCTATATCAATTATCATTTATCAATAATCTATAAACTAGTTGGGCCCAATGGTATTGCGTAATGCGAATCAAAAGTAGTTTGAGCCCACAAAATGTAAAATTGTGTGGGCTTTTTGATGGGTTACACCGCCACTCACCCAATTATTCATGCGCGCCCAGGTAGAGGTGAAAAAAAACCCGAACCCAGAACCGGACCCGAAAAAAAATACCCGAAACCGGTTTTTCTTATACCCGGGTTTTATTTGAAGAAATCAATTGAAGAACAAGAAGCCAACTTTTGAATCAGATGCACGATAAACAAATCAAGAACCAAGAACATGAATGGATTAAAAGAAAACGTAGCGATCTATACGTCGAATACAAGAAAACTGAGAGACATGTGTGAAGGTGGAGATAAGTTGAGTAAAAGTGAAAAGGATATATGTGTGATACGAAGATCTTATGCGAGTAAAAGCTATGTAAGCCGATCAAACATGTGTGGGAAGTATTATTCGGCTAAATTAAATATGTATGATACCGTTGTGATCTGAAACCAAGATATAGAATTGTTTGGAGAAGTTGAGAGAGTGATCGGTAGGCGAGCAAAGGATAACAACAAATATGGCAGCAGGTGTAGCAAGAGTAGTGGCTATAAGTCTATAACAGCTCTAGAGAGCAACAAAATGTTCTATAACATTGCCCAAAGTTGACTATCAAAGACTCTACGATTTGGCTTATTATGATGAAATCGATCCTAGAAACTTACGGTCTATTGAACATGACGATTAGGGCGTTCATCTTTTACACAAAAATGCAAAAGATGTTTGGACATTTACCCGAGACCAGTTTCTCAATTGTTGAGTTCTCTGACAAACTAAGAAGAAAAGTCGCCAAGTTCGAGAGTCTTGGATCGAGTCTTGATAATGAAGTAACCGTGAAAAAATTGCTCAATTTTTACCCAAAGAAAATTTTTAAGTCGTGTTGGTATCAAACACTACTCCTAAACTGAGTCCATATCATTTTAGTATGTTGTTGGGAAATTGGAAACATAAAAAGGATGAATTAGAGAACAAGACTGGTCAAGTGAAGATTATGGAAATTTGTTCTGTTCAAAGGATGATGGGCAAGAAAGATCAAGGAATGGCGAGTTTGATCGAGATCAGTATGGACGAGGTCACGAGGACAATGATGTGATAACTGTTGAAGAGATAATTCAAAGTTTATATTTATCTATTAATATTAATGTTTTGTTGAGTCATGTTAGGATATCGAGACTAGTCTTTATGTTTATTTTGAATTTGTTTTTCCATTATCTTGTTTATAGGAGGTTAGGATACTATTTGTGTTGGAGTCGGTTTGTGTTTTGTTCTCCTATATAAGGAGGTGTTTATTAATGAGAAGAATAGAGACTTTCGTGAAATCTTCTTGGTTGTTGTTGATATCTAATTCCAACATTGTGGTATCAGAGCTACCAGGTTGATCATTCGTTTTTCTTCACGAACAAACAATGGCAGAAAAATCTTCATCCCTGGTAATTCCGATATTTAAGGGTGAAGGATACGACTTATGGCAGATCCGAATGAAGACCATCTTGGTTGCCCAAGACTTGTGGGATTTGGTGGAAACTGGATATGATGCTGGTGAAGAGAATCAGGAGCGCCTAAGGTTGAACCGGAGAAAGGATGCAAAGGCTCTCTCGGTTATTCAACAGGGGGTTCATGATGATGTGGTCTCAAGAATCGCTGCTGCTGCAACCGCGAAACAAGCGTGGGTGTTACTCAGGAATGAGTATCAAGGGGATGATAAGGTTAGGATGGTAAGACTTCAAGGTCTTCGTCGTGAATTTGAAACCATCCAGATGAAAGATGGAGAGGTAGTCAGTGACTTCTTATCCAAGGTAATGAAATTGGTGAATCAACAACGAGCGTATGGGGAAGACGTGGCCGATCAGAAGGTTGTAGAGAAAGTTCTTAGAAGTCTACTAGATCGATAGAATCATGTGGTTGCTGCCATCGAGGAATCTAAAGACTTGTCTACCTTGTCTTTTGATCAACTTATGGGGTCACTCCAAGCTCATGAAGTTCGGTTGAATAGAAACGTTCAACCGGTTGAAGAAGAACATGCTTTCCAAGCAAAAGAAGATGAGAGTGGTTATTCGTTCAGAGAAAGAGGACGCGGATCAGCCCGTAGTCGTGGTAGAGGCAGAGGTTGAGGGTTCGGCCGAGGAAGGGGTGCGCAATGTTATAATTGCAACCGATTTGGACATGTGAGGTCGGAATGTTGGAGTGAACCTCAAGCTAACGCTGCCATAGAAAGAGAAGATGGAGATGAAGAAGGTCGGCTTTTCATGGTTGTCTCATGTGACAGTAACCAAGAAGAAGCTCTTATGGCAAATAATAAGGAAGAACCTCTTGCAAGTAGTGTGTGGTTTTTGGATAGTGGGTGCTCTAACCATATGACGGGGCAAAATGGGTTGTTCAAAAGCCTAGATGACACGAAGAAGCTAAAAGTTAGAATGGGAAACGGAAACGGAATTCAAGTCGAAGGAAAAGGTGTGGTCAAAATAGAGACAAACACGGGTAAACATAGAACCATCGAAGAGGTGCAGTTCGCACCAGATCTGAGTTACAACCTACTTAGTGTAGGGCATTTGATGAGGGCTGGAAACTCGATTTTGTTTGACGAGGGGGAGTGTACTATAACAAACAAACGTAGCGGTCAAGTAACATACAAAATTCCGATGGCCAACAACAATACATTCCACTTTGACATAACTCAAACATCAACAGTCCTTTCAACAATGCGAGACGAGTCATGGTTATGGCATCTACGATATGGGCATCTAAACGAGGTTAGCCTCAAAGCATTAAGTAGCAAAATTCTTGTAAACGGTTTACCCATTATTACAGGTTGGAATACCACATGTGAAGGATGTGTTTTCGGGAAGCAAACCAGGAATTCGTTTCCTCATGAAGCATCAAGAACATCCCACAAACTACAATTGATTCACATAGATGTAGTTGGACCCATACCAACGCAATCCCTTGGAGGAAGTAAGTATTTTGTTTTATTCAAAGACGATTTTAGTAGGATGACTTGGGTACACTTCCTTCATGAGAAATCTGAAGTATTTGGCATATTCAAAATATTAAAAGCCAAAATTGAAACTGAGACTGGTGTAAGGATCAAGGGAATTCGGTCCGACAATGGTGGAGAATTCCGCTCCAAGGAATTCAAAGAATTTTGCCGAACTGAAGGTATACGTCATGATTTTACCGCTCCGTATACACCTGAGCAGAATGGTGTGTCGGAGCTGAAGAATCGTACGGTGTATGAGATGGCGATGAGTATGTTACATTGGAAGGGTCTAAGTAAGCAATTCTGGGGAGAGGCAGTAGCTACTGCTGTTTATTTAAGGAACTTATCACCAACAAAAGTTGTTAGTGAGCAAACTCCTTATGAAGTGTACTATGAAAGAAGGCCTTCAGTTCATCATTTGAAAGTATTTGGATGCATTGCCTATGCATTAACACCTGCTCAACATCGAAGGAAACTTGATCCCAAATCAGTGAAGTGCATATTTGTCGGATATGCTCCTACGTCCAAAGCTTATAGGTTATACAACCCGGCTAAAAGAACTATAATCACAAGTAGAGATGTTGTCTTTGAAGAAACTGCTAATTGGCATGCTGCCAATGAAGATAGACACATCTTACCTTCTGATTTATATCAGAAAGATGAAGCAAACAAGGAACCCTTGATTGAAGATGGAAATGAAACGGAGGAAAGTGAAGAAACTAACACCCCAAGCCATTCAGAACCAAGAAGTAACCAAAGTGATACAGAGGAAAGTGAAGAAAATAACACCCCAAGCCATTCAGAACCAAGAAGTAACCAGAATTCAGAACCAAGAAAAAGTAGCCGAAGAAAACAAGTTTCAGTCCGGTTGAGAGACTATGAAGTGGGTTTCACAAGTAGCGCTCGTAATGAAGAGATCGCGAAAACAAATGCGTGCCAGTTAGCTCTCACCATGGTAGAACCTACAAGCTATAATGAAGCAGTTAAGTATAAGGAGTGGGTAAGTGCAATGCAAACTGAGTTGAGTGCACTTGAAAAGCATCAAACTTGGTCCCTAACAAAGTTGCCAAATAACAAAAGAGCAATTGGGTTAAAATGGGTTTATAAGATAAAACTAGGAGTCGATGGTAAGATTCAAAAGCACAAAGCACGATTAGTCGCTAAAGGTTATGCCCAAGAGTACGGGATAGACTATGAAGAAACATTTTCCCCCGTAGCTCGTTTTGAAACTATTCGAGTCATACTATCTATTGCAGCACAAAAAGGGTGGAGTATGCATCAATTGGACGTAAAGTCGGCATTCTTGAATGGACAGCTTCAATAAGAAGTATATGTGATCCAACCCCCGGGGTTTGAAATCGAAGATCAAGAAGACAAAGTTTATAGGCTGCACAAAGCCTTGTACGGTCTGAAGCAGGCTCCACGTGCTTGGTATGAACGAATTGATAAATATCTACAAGGGCATGAGTATTATAGAACCAAAAGTGAGCCAACTGTGTATGTTAAGAGGATGGGTGAAGACCTTATAATTGTGTGTATCTATGTAGATGACATAATATATACAAGCTCATCCACAAATCTTCTACAAGAATTTAAAGCCCTGATGGTGAAAGAATTCGAGATGTCCGATATGGGAAATCTCTATTATTTTCTTGGTTTAGAAATAACACAAAGCAAAGAAGGTTTGTTCTTATCTCAAAGAAAATATGCTACTGATTTGCTAAATAAGTTTGGAATGAAGAATTGCAATTTATCATTGACTCCTATGAATTGTGGAGAGAAGTTCAAAGCTGATGAAAGTGATGAAATTGTTGACGTTCGTGTGTTCAGAAGTCTAGTCGGTGGGCTGTTGTATCTTTCTCATACAAGACCGGATATTGCATTTGCTGTAGGGTTAATCTTAAGATATATGCAGAAACCAACAGCTTGTCATCTAGGAGCGGCAAGACGTATACTTAGGTATGTGGTTGGAACCGTTAGTTACGGGTTATGGTATGAAAAGGGCAAAACAATCAAGTTGAAAGGCTATACAGATAGTGATTGGGCTACTTCGTTGGAAGATAGAAAAAGTGTATCAGCAAACATATTTTTTTGTGGGTCTGGAGCTATCTCATGGAGTTCTAAAAATCAACAAGTTGTGGCATTATCCTCAACAGAAGCAGAGTACGTAGCGGCCGGTGCTGCGGCATGTCAAGCTGTGTGGTTGAGGCAATTACTAGATGAACTAGGAGTTAAACAAACAGAACCAACAACCATTTTGTGTGATAATCAATCAGCAATATTCCTCACAAAGAATGCAGCTCTACACAAAAGAAGCAAACATATTGATATTAAATATCATTATATTAAAAGCTTGGTTGAAACTAATCAAATTATAGTGAAGTCGTGTTACACTGAAGAGCAAGTAGCAGATGCACTCACTAAAGCGCTTGAAACCGAACAGTTTGCTTATTTGAGAAAGTTAATGGGAGTGAAGGAACTTTGAATTAAGAGGGAGTGTTGAAGAGATAATTCAAAGTTTATATTTATCTATTAATATTAATGTTTTGTTGAGTCATGTTAGGATATCGAGACTAGTCTTTATGTTTATTTTGAATTTGTTTTTCCATTATCTTGTTTATAGGAGGTTAGGATAATATTTGTGTTGGAGTCGGTTTGTGTTTTGTTCTCCTATATAAGGAGGTGTTTATTAATGAGAAGAATAGAGACTTTCGTGAAATCTTCTTGGTTGTTGTTGATATCTAATTCCAACAATAACCAAAGACGAGGTAGCTAGAGATCATGGTCATATCATATAAAGGATGGGGAGGTCAGGTTTAACCCAATGAAAATCGAAGTGAACAAGTTATTTACAAGGATTCGAGAAACATAAAATGATCAAATGGTCGTTTTGTGGTTGATCGAGTTCTGGAAAACGTGACGACTCTGTCTACTCTAACAGTCATAAAGAATTTATTCTTATTTTTTTCAACTTGTCTCGCAAGAAGCTCGACAAAAAAAACACCAACACCAAACACGAAAACTTACATTATAAGATTGAAGCTACGTCAAACACCCCAATGGAATGAAATTTTCCGCGGTTGATGATTCAAAAATAACTTAAAACTTTCGCTTCATATATGTATTCAGAACAATTCAATTACCTAAAATCACTTGAACTACGTACATGTATATCAATAATAATGTAGGCATAAACTAAGAATTGATCATGTTACAAACTTAATCTTGAGAGGTGGATCAGTTACAGTCAAAAACTTTCTTCCGTTTTCGGCAACGTTAACACCACCATGTCCAGAGAGAGTTACACAAATGGCACACACCCTTGGGTAGTACATAAACTTGTAACCATCTTCGTACTTAACTATCTTGAACCAATTGGGTACGGTGTCATCACCGGGTTTTCCTGTGACTCCATTACCTGATATAAACACAATCCCGTCGTCACCATCGAACATCCACACACCTGACTGATTACAGATATTTGTTGAACCTGAGAACACAATGTTAAGATCTGTGGATTCTCGGATGACACTTTTCTTTGGGTCCAACGGTGTAAATGTTAAAGCCATGTTAAGATCGGCTTCTTGGTTTGCTTGAACTACATCAAGTGGACATGACTTGTTTTTTATGGTGGCTAGTGTTAAACCAATACCCGAATCATCTAAAACGCGATATTTTATTCCTGACCGGACCAGTTTTCCGTGAATGTCAAGAACTGGATCCGGTAATGGTGAATGACCTAAAGAAAGAAAGATTGCGGAGAAAAGAACAAGTAAAAGCAATATTGTATTCATCTTGTTGTGTGTGTATTGCAATAAACATCTCACGGCTACATATAGGAATGAAATTACATATGTGACATATTTTAGGGAGAGAGAGTATAACATAAATGAGAGAGAAATATATCAAATTCAAACCAATTTAAAATAATATTTATAGACCGTATATTTCTTTTAAAATATCTTGATTACTATAGTTTGAATTTCCATTAACCGTCTTTATGTGTTTGGACACAATCATTTGGTTAGGTAGATGCATATATTTTAATATTTAGTGAAATTTATTATTATTATTATGTTACAATAAATAATAACAATGGGAATGAAATATAAATTTCTTGATTGGCTGGTAAAAACTTTTGTCGAGTAAAAATCAAGGTTTAAAACTTGACAATTGAGTATATTATCTCTTGGAGTACGTAGTTTAGGGTAGAATCGTAGAAGTAGCAGTAGATGAGATTATGTGTAGCTCAAAAACATAAGCTTTTTGTGTCGAAGAAAAGTGAATAAAATTGTACCTTTTCATAACTATAATCCTGTATAAACAAAACTAATTAGATGTAAGATGTGATTTTATTATTTTGTTTGATTTAAATTTATTTGAGACCTTAATAATATAATTTGTTTAAATTAGTACAACGATATCGCAAATCACATAATTATTTTTAAGGTTACAAAACTATAGTCTATAATATAGTCCTTTATTCTCACATATTATTTAAACACAAGTGTATATGTATATAAATTTAACAAACAAGTTATTATTATTTATGCCTTCCTAAACTTAACCTTAAAATTAGGCACATCACTTATAGCTCCACAAACAGGCTTGCAAAAGTTACACACTGTAGGACAAAACACAAGCTTATAATTAATCACTCTCATACTTTTCTATCTTAAACCAGTTGCTTAATGTTTCCCGACCGGGGTTTCCTGCGGTTCCATGACCACTTATGATCCATTGTCCCTCGTAATTCTCGAGCAACCAAACATTCGACTGGACACAAGTTGAGGAAGCCGAGAATATAATGTTAAGATCCGTGGATTCATTTATAATGCCTTTTGTAGGGTCCACGGGTGTGAATGTTAGTGGGAGGCCGTTTTCGAGCTCAATGCTTTCTTGGACTGCATCTAGTGGGCATGACTCGTTTCTTGTGGCTGCTAGTGTTACACCACCGCCACGTCCTCTGAAGACAGGTAGAATGTAGTATTCTGTGCCCGTACGGAGCAAGTTCTCGTCAATGTCATTTTGTTTTTAGTTACAGGAAAAAGGACGACTCCGTCCACTCTTAATTAACCAGTGACGGATCTAGGGCATAAACTCAGGGGTAGCGTAATTTTTTTAGCGTACTTTAAAAAAACACGATAATAAACAAAGATAAACGTGTACCTAACAAATTTCTCCTTATTCGCATCTGAAAGCTTGAAATCGAAGCATTACATCGTCGTCTGTTACTTTATCATCAGACTATGTGTTGTAGTTGAAGACGATCAACGAATTCTTTCTATCACATTGCATCACATGTCGCTGACTGGACCATACCCTTCACCCCTAACCAGTTGCGTTTCTGTTCACTTGAGCTTGTTGTGGTAAGTTAGTCGTTAGCGTCAGTGCCATGTATCCATTCACTCCATTAGCCAGCTCGCACTTGCCCGTTAGCGCCTCCCATTTTCTTGGAATTTCCTTCTTAAAAACTTATAATAACAACTTGTTTAGAATGTGGTTTCATCTTCCAACTTTCAAGTGCCCCAATTTTTAAAAAGAAACAAAATATAAACCATAATCAAATAAACAATAACTCTAAAATTATAAACAAAGCCCTATGCTACTTCCTAAACAGCTATTTCATCCCAATTCTCTCTTTTAAGTTTCAAGTTCTCGATATATACAAAATTGATTATTTAAACAATTAATTGATATCCATACAATTACAATCTTGAAGCAGGTGGGTCTCGAAGCTTTGATACTGAGAATAACTAGAACCAATTGTTTGGAATTTGCCAACGACACTAGATTGATTTGTTGCATACAATTACAATCAAAGTTATATTATTTGTATCAAATTGACTATTAAACAATTAATTCATTAATTATGTGCTACCAATCCCAATATCACTACAACCATAAAACAATTAATTCATTTATTGTATGTTAGCTTCCCAATACACTACAACTGTAACAACGAGTTCATTAATTGTGTGCTTTGGATTTTATAAAATCACAAGTTCAAGTGTCACACGACACAACTCAATTCTAACCTCACCTTACCTTTATTATTTTATTATTTTTTCAACTTGTGTCGCAAAAAAGCTAGACACAACAAACACCAACACCAAACACGAAAAGTTGCATTAAAGCTACGTCAAACACCCCAATTAACGGAATGAAATTTCTTGTTGCCGATGATTAAAAAATAAATTTAAACTTAATTTCAGTTCATATAAAATTTCTGGTTTTGTACACATTTCCTTTGTAATGTTGTAAACACATGTGTATTCAAATAATTCAATTACCTTAAATCACTTGAACTATATGTTTATTAATAATATTATAGCTAGGCATAAATTAAGAATTGATTATGGTACAAACTTAAACTTGAGAGGTGGATCAGTTATAGTCAGAAACTTTCTTCCGTTTTCGGCAAATTTAACACCAAAATGTCCAGAGAGAGTGGTGCAAAAGGCGCACACCCTCGGGTAGTATATAAACTTGTAACCATCTTCGTACTTCACTACCTTGAACCAATTGGGTACGGTTTCTTCACCGGGGTTTCCTGCAACTCCATTACCTGATATAAACACAATCCCATCATAACCATCGAACATCCACACACCTGACTGATTACAGATATTTGTTGAACGCGAGAACACAATGTTAAGATCTGTGAATTCCCGGATGACACTTTTCTTTGGGTCGGACGGTGTGAATGTTAAAGCCATGTTAACATCTGCTTCTTGGTTTGCTTGAACTACATCAAGGGGACATGACTTGTTGTTTTTTATGGTGGCTAGTGTTAAACCGATACCAGAATCATCTAAAACATGGTATTTTGTTCCTGACCGGACCAATTTTCCGTGAATGTCACGAACCGGATCCAGTAATGGTGAATGACCTAAAGAAAGAGAGATTGTGGAGAAAAGAACAAGTAAAAGTAATATTGTTTTCATCTTGTTGTGCGTATTGCAATAAACATCTCACGGCTACATATAGGAATGAAATTACATATGTGACCTATATTTTAGGGAGAGAGAGTATAACATAAATGCGAGAGAGAAACATATATTATATTCAAACCAATTTAAAATAATATTAATAGACCGTATATATATTTTAAAATAGTTTGAATTACCATTAACAGTTTTTATATGTTTTGACACAATCGTTTGGTTACGTAGATGTATATATTTTACTCCCTCCGTCTCATTAGAATTGCGTTAGTTTGAAAAACACAAAGTTTAAGGTACATTGAATGATTACTCTTTTTGTTTACCAAATGATAATAATGTCATTAAAACATGGATCAACTAATATTGTTTATTAATTTTAGTTGTGTGTGTTTAAAAATAAACTTGAAAATTAGCCAATAAATTTTGAAAGTAAACATTTGTAATTGTACAAATAAAAAGGAAATGTAGACATTTTTAATGGAACGGAGGAAGTAATATTTAGTGAAATTGATTATTATTATGTTACAAGAAATAATAACAATGGGAATGAAAAATGTCTTGATTGGGTGATAAAACTTTTGCCTTTGAGAGTACAAATCAAGGTTCAAAACTTGATAATGGAGTATATTTTCTCTTGGAGTACGTAGTTTAGGGTAGAACCGTAGGGGGGTGTTTGGTAGAGGGAATTGAGGGGTGAGAAATGGAATTGGAAAGAATTCTATTGTTTGTTTATGAAAGAAAGAGGTGAGAAATGGAAATAAACCATTTCCATTTCTCTGAATTTGTTTCTCTAAAAAAAGCGGAGAATTGGATTTCTAGGGTTTCATTTCTCCCATTTTCCTCCTTTTCCTTTCAAACTCTTTCTTTTCTCTCCGTGTATAGAACTCAGGAACACAGCGGCAGTCACCTGACATCCATCAGCATCGCCGCCGTACCTGGAATCAGCTTCTATCAATCATTTAATCATCACCAAACCTAACCTGTGAGTTCTCCTTTAATCCAACACTTTGTTTTCATTATACATCTTATTCTATTAGCTTTGTACAAATCAATAATTATTAAGTGGTAGAACATGAATTAGGTTTATGTTGTTGATTAAATTAGCAACTGCTTCAATATTCTTAGCTAAATGAAGTTTAGATTTAACAGACACAAAGCAAACTGATTCCAACAATTCAATTCTCTGACCGTATGTTCCACATCCCCACGTTGTCCAGCGCGATATAGATTGCTGTCCGTGCCTTCGGGTACACCTATAAAAACACATCATCTCGGTTTTAGTGTAATGATACGAGCCTTGCGGGTTCGGTCTAGGCCCGCTTGCAGTAAGGTTCCATCTCAATGTTCGAGCCTGCATCAGGGACCAGGCAATCTGTGTGGTGGGGCCACCAGGGGAGGGCCCGAGACCCCAATTCTAGAGTTCTTGTAGTGGAGAACAGCGGTGGTTGTGAGCACATGACGGGTGAAGCGTGAAGACACGACAACGTAGTAATCTTTGACTTGCTGGTTGGCAGTGACCAACACGGAAGCCGACTGTCCAACGTGGAGATCAAGCGAATCGTAGGTGTTCTGGACCGTGTGTGATCCTTCCACTTCCACAAGTTTCATTTTATGTTCTTGAATCCTAAAGTTGATAGATGTCTGCAACCCGACGTTTGATATTCTGAACCGGTATGTTTTCCCTTGTTCGACATCAAAGGTGTAACCGTTCCAGCCACGCCCGTTGATGATAAGTCCATCAGGATTAGAAATGCTCTTGCCCATGTCCAATATGTGTCTTAATCTCTACAAACACCAAACACATTAATTAATCAGTCAAACTAATTCAATTTCAAATATTATGCAAAGCTAATTAAACTAGCTAACCAACCTGGTGGCCTTTTTTGTACCAATCCCCGGCAAGAACCGTGTGATCTCCTGCAGGGAAAGGAAACGGGACTGGAATGCGTGGGCGGCTGTAGATTTTAATGCCACCGTAGCCTCCAGCCGCCTTCTGCATGCCAAGTGAAGGGAAGTAAAAGAAGCTACCAATCTGATCCTTGGCTTGAAGCATGTATGTGAAATTCTTGCCAGGTGGGATTGGACAAGTTGTACCATAAGTACCATCTTGCCATGAGTTTCTTCTGTGTTGTAGTCCATTCCTGAAAAAATAAGTTTAGTGACTTGTGCATTATTATTATTATTATTATTATTATTATTATTATTATAGCATGAAATCTAACATAATAATGTCACATGAGCATTCACATATATTGTCCCTACAAAATATGCAAGTATTTAATACTCCTCTATTAAAAGGGGTGACCTTTTGAAAACAAAAAACATTCAGCAAGTCAGTGAATAAAGTAGCTTGTAATCATTTTTCTTGCGTTCATGATCACTTTGTTGCTAATATTTGGATTATATTTTGGAGTTATTTGCTTTTCTTGAATTTTCTTATATTTTTATGTGTAGATGGCAAGATCACCTTCCAGAAAAAGAATAGTTGCCATATGTGCATTTTACGTCATTTATGTTACGATTCGTTGGTGGATGTTGTGTACTTATCATTTGCGTCGGTCGATTGAGTCAATGACTTTACGTACAAAATATTTAATGAGTTACCATAATAGGCGTGAAAACATGGTGAGGATGGTTTATGAAAGTGATGTTACGAGTGTTGTTAACATAAGAATGAATATACATGCATTTACAACACTTTGTGATATGCTAGAAACTAGAGGGGGACTAAAGAATAGTAAAAACATGCTAGTCGATGAGCAAGTTGCTATGTTTTTACATACCCTTGCTCATAATGCAAAGAATAGGATACTAGTCAACAGATTTCATCGGTCCGGGGAAACTGTAAGTCGGTATTTCAAGTTAGTCTTAAATGCTATATGTCGATTACACAAAGAACTCTACAAGTCACCCGTGCCAGTGCCAGATAATGAAACTGATGAAAGATGGAAATGGTTTAAGGTTAGTCAAACACATTTTTTATTAAAGATATTTTTTGCTAACATAAATTAGTAAGTAATGTTTTCTTTTAACTCAGGGTTGCTTAGGAGCATTAGATGGAACATATATTAAAGTTAAAGTCCCTGCTATTGATAGAAAACCTTATAGGACAAGAAAATGACAGATTTGTACTAACGTACTCGGAGTATGTACGAGAGACCTTTTATTTACGTATGTCTTAGCGGGATGGGAGGGTTCTGCAGCTGATAGTAGAGTTTTGCGTGATGCAATCAGTAGACCCAATGGTCTTAAAATAACTCCGGGTATGTGATAGACAATTTTCAAAGAATATACATAGATTTAAGTATGATAATTAACATAGAGTTTATGGTTTATTGTAGGAACATACTACCTTTGTGATGCCGGTTATACAAATGGTGAAGGATTTTTAACTCCATATCGAGGTCAACGTTATCATCTTAACGATTGGTCTCGTCCTCCTACGAATGCTAAGGAGTTCTTTAATATGAGACATTCATCGGCAGAAGCACGGATGCAGATGAGATATATCGAGAGTCTTGCAAAGATATCAAGGAAGTTTTGCTTCGATTTGGGGAGATGGTGGGTGAACAACTTAGCAAAGAAGGTATGGAGGCCCGTGAAATCTATGAAAAGGTTAGTGATGAGTTGAAAGCTTTACCAGGTATCACTACGAAAAAACGGTTCAAAGCAGCTCATTTGATTGGTAAAGATGTGGATCTAGGACATTCTTTTCTTGCGTTGACAATAGAAGAGAAAATTGAGATGGTCGAGTTGTATACCGATGGTTCAATGGGATAGTTGTGTATGGTTGAAGTATGTTTTGTATGTGAATTGGTTTTAACTATGGTTGATGTTTTTTGCTTAAAAACTATGTTTTGTATGTGAATTGGTTTGATCAATGCATATTTTGGTTGGAATTTATGCATCTTTTTATATGTTTTTTATTTTTTAATAAATATTTGTTATGAAAAAAATACTTGTGCTAATGATAAAATTGATATAATTCTCTGTTTATTTCCTATGTATCAAACAAGAGAAATGATTCTTAGCTATATTTCTCTACTGAAATCTCTGTACTACCAAACAGAACAGTCAATTCTCATTCTCCGGACCAATTCCCTTTCTCTGCAATTCCATTTCTCTACAATTCCATTCTCTGTACCAAACACCCCCTAGAAGTAGCAGTAGATGAGATTATGTGTTCGTTAAAAAAATCTTTTAAAAGCTCAATAACATAAGCTTTTTGTTGCGAAGAAAAATGAATAAATTCGTATCTTTCATAACTATAATAGTGTATAAATAAAACTAATTAAATGTAAGCTGTGATTTTATTATTTGTTTGATATAAATTTATTTATGACCTTAATTAGTATTTAGTAATTAGATTTGTTTAAAGTAGTACAATGATATCACAAATTACATAATTATTAATAAGGTTACAAAACTATAGTCTATAATATAGTCCTTTATTCTCACGTATTATTTAAACACAAATATGTATATAAAAATAACAAACAAGTTATTACAATTTATGCCTTCCTAAACTTAACCTTAAAAGGCACATCACTTATAGCTAGACGTCTGCTTCCATTTTCAGCAAACACAACACCAATATCTCCACAAACAGGCTTGCAAAAGTCACACACTGTAGGACAAAACACAAGCTTATAATCACTCTCATACGTTTCTATCTTAAACCAGTTGCTTAATGTTTCCCGACCGGGGTTTCCTGCGGTTCCATGACCGCTTATGATCCATTGTCCCTCATAATTCTCGAGCACCCAAACGTTCGACTGGACACAAATTGAGGAAGCCGGGAATATAATGTTAAGATCCGTGGATTCTCGAATAACGCCTTTTTTAGGGTCCACGGGTGTGAATTTTACTGGGAGGCCGTTATCGAGCTCAAAGCCTTCTTGGACTACATCCAACGGGCACGACTCGTTTCTTGTGGCGGCTAGTGTTACGCCACCGCCACGTCCTCTGAAGACGGGTAGAATGTAGTATTCTGTGCCCGTACGGAGCAAGCTCCCGTCGATGTCACGAACGGCATCGGGGGAGGGTTGGGCTAAAGAAAGTGAGAGTGTGGAGAAAAGAAGAAATAAGATAAATGTTTTCATGATGATGTTTTTTGTGTTGAACTAGATGTGTTTAAGGATGTATTTATAGGGGATCTGGATAAGAGTATAAGACTTTGGGTATATGATAAGTCAGCTGGATGCCTGGCAATGATATCCGAACTGGTTGTCATCTTTGAATATGAAGTTAGGCATGTCATCTACTTAAGTTAATATATTATTTAATGA
Source organism: Bidens hawaiensis (assembly GCF_021521415.1). Lineage (NCBI taxonomy): Eukaryota > Viridiplantae > Streptophyta > Magnoliopsida > Asterales > Asteraceae > Bidens > Bidens hawaiensis. Next base: position 360,674 of record NW_027492838.1, read on the forward strand.
ATATGAAGCATTATGTACACGCTATATCTTCAAGCTTTCCCTTTATAGTAGTATATACATATTTGGTCAAAAACCGACGGTCTGGCAAACTAGCTAGTAGTTTTTAAATCTTGATTCTAACTTATTTTTTAGATTAATAATAACAATAATAAAAGAACAAGAGGTTCTCAATCAATCTTGATATCATCCTAATTCTTAAGTCAACAAAACACAATTCTTTTTCGAATCTTGAAATCAAGAAACTCAAGTTATTTGCTTCTTAAGCAACATGATTTGTGCGCATTTGATGTAAAAATTGTTTTCATACAATTGAAGATAAATTCCCATTTCTAGCAACAATCAACAATATTCTAATTGTTGGTGTCATTAATAAGATTTTAGCGAAATCAGATTTAGTTAAAACTTAAAACCAAATGAGAAATTGGGAAATGTATTAACATTGAATAAAAGGGGTGGTATACACACATGATGAAAGCCCCTAAGCCATACAATCACAAAGGGGGTACAACCCTAACAGGGTCGGGGCGAAGCCTCAATCAACAGGCCCAAGAGGTTGAGTCGTTGCTGGAGGTCGCCGCTGATCAAGTTTGCTATGGATACGTACTTTTTTGTTTTTTGAATGACAAATTTCGTACTTTTCTGAACTTGAACTCAAGATCTTCAAGTGTTTAATAGGCTTTGCCACTGCTTCTAGATTACCAACTACACCCCATGACTGCTTTGGATATGCATAATTGGTTAATATTTTGCATTAAACGGAGATTGTGGCACATAATACATGTGTGCATCAGTGACTATTAATATAAGAGCATCAATAACAACAAACTCTAACAAACCGTCATATCAGCGCCATATCAGATTTCAAATTTTTCTCAAAAACCTTTATTTTCTACCACAACAACAAACCTCCACATCATCACCTACCTCTACAATTAATTTATATTTGATTTGATTTCTTTTATATATATTAAGAATTTTTTATGTTTTCCAAAAGAAAAATACTTTTATTATATGTTAATATTTTATATATATTTAAATAACATAATATAATTTAAAAAATTAATAGAAAAATGGATATTTGGAGAATTAATGTCAAATATAAAATGATTTTATTAGTTTGTTTCTTTCAAGATTAAAAATAAATTTTATAATAAAACTAAATCCGTTCATTTTCTCCTTGGTTTTCTAAACAAGTTCCTGCTCATCTCGTTAAACCTTTTATGGCGTTTTTCAATCCAACCAAAAGTTGATTTTAAATCCCTTTGAAGGCTGTCGTTTTAATTCGTTCAGAGGAAATCAAGTAAGTGTTTCAACATCTTTCTTAATATTGATTACGAATTTCTGGGTTAAATACAAACCTGATATTTGGGTGAAAACACGGATCTTGTTGAATCGATGATTAGGGTTTCGATTTCAAAGGGATGGAATTTGGGGGAACAAAGATGGTGATGGTATTTTGATTTCAAGTTTATGATTTTGGATGAAAGGAAGATGGATATGGCCCACCCAGAGAGTTTGTCAGTCGTTTGCCTTCATGCAATCAAACTTCAGCCCTACAACGGTGGTTATCACTTATCGCACGTCCGTTTGCTTGCCATGTAGATCCAGACTGTTGCCCGCTGCAGATGCTCTAAGTAGCAACCTATGTCACAAATTGTAAAGTTGCTACTCAAGTACTGAGTTGTAGTAACTAGTACCTTTGCTTAGTGATAATTACGGTTGGCGCTAATTACTGAGCAATAGTATGTTTCTACTATGACTTCCTATTGTTATTGCAGATAATTGCACGTAGTTATAAGTGCAATATATTAATGTACTCATCCACCAACGGAATGTTTCATTCCAATCAACGTATGCTACTAGAAAAATAGATGTCCCGACCAATTCTTTCGGCAAATTACCGACGAAAACATTTTCCCATGAGTTATCTACGAATTTTTAACAAGAAAACTTTCACGATTATTGATTTAACATACAAATTAACGAAATGTTTTTACCTAATAGTAAAACATTCACGATTCTTAAATATATCAAAGTTTATTGAAATACGAAACCTACACGATCGACCTCATAAACTACAACCTCTAAAGTGTCAAAAATCTCATACCCACTTTTTGCTTTGAAGTTGAATGGAAAACCCAGCTTAAATTTTACTATATATTACAAAAGCAAGACAAAGACTTAACTTCAAAGTGATTAAATAATTTCCAATATTAATTGTTTGGTAGCTAGAGCCCTGTAAATTAAGTACTTCAAAAAAATGGCAAATGCAAACAAAATGAATCTTGCAAAATAAACATGTAGAGTAAAAACATATTAAACAAGGGTAGAATACTCACTTTACATATGAGAGGTACATGGTTAAAACTTCACTATCACCAATTTATATAGGAGATATGAAGGATGACCCTGGTTTGCCAGGGTTCGAGTCTTGATCTCACCCGGCTTTACCGGCCCCTCGCTGTCGTGCCGTTTGGCAGACGTGGGGGTCGGCCGGTCGGGTTTTATCCGGAGAATCCCTCAATAGGTGGACCGTTGGGGCTCCGTCCGTCCAGACCCGTGGCCGGCTTGGGCTACCTTTAGCCAATGGGGGTCGCATACGGAGTACCCGGCGTTACTTAGTCGGTCGTTCCAAAAAAAAAACTACATATTAAACAAACATTAAAATTAATACCAGCTATAGGCTATTTTTAACTAAAGCCTTTTCCGATTCTTACTTTGCACGTGACGAGATTTCAACAAATAACAATGCTTATTTAACGCTTCGGGTCCGACTTAAAAACCACCATAGGCGAAAACTCCAACATCCTAGGCTTTTATCGCTAGAAAAATTAGATTCATCTGAACGGACATTGAGACAAAGGACACGCAAGCAATTCCATATGCTTCATCTATTGGCTCTGTCATGTACGCTATATTATGCACTAGACCTGACGTCTCGTATGCATGTTTGGAGGAGTGGAAGAGGAGCTCACTGTAAGGTATTACACTGACGCTGACTTCTAGAATGACCGAGATGTTTCTCGCTCATAATCTGCTTGGATGAAGAAATTCATAGCCAACCTCGATCTAAGTCCAAGTTTAGGAAAATGATCGACGTGATATGTGATAACACAGGTGCTATTGCTCAAGCCAAAGAGCCCAATATTTATCACATGGTCAAGCACATTTTTAGTTCCACTATGTACGAAAAATACTGAAACGAGGTGACATCATAATAAGCAAAGTAGACACAGATCAAAAACTAGTTGACTCGTTCACTAAGCCGATGACTCAGGACAAGCATACAGATGCTATCGGGCTTAGACTTGCTAGTGTTTTATTTTGATTTAGTATTTGGATGTATGAACATTTAAATAGTTGTACTTTTCAGTTCACTTTTAATTTAATGGTTAAATGCAAACGTTAAATAATAAACGATGTATTCAAACAACACTCAGGATCAGTACAATCCATCCTCTACTTAGTCATGATTGGGACCACGCTAGATTCTTATATATATCTTTTATAAAAATATATTAATTACTTTTAACTTTATTGTGACTAAAATTTTATTTGGTAAACTGTATATTTCGTAAATTCCAAGTATAACTCAATTTGCTTACCAGAAAATTTTAAAAAGTGGTTAATATCACTTTTACAAAATTAAATATTTTACCATTGATGGTTTACCCACGACATTGTTGTCCATGACATTTGAAGAAATCCGTTGGTAAGTCTGTAGGTTTTGGGTCGTTTGTGATTTTGAATATGGACTTGACCCTCCCCACCAATAAATATAAGCTGGTGATTCAATTTATTTCTTCACCAATAAATATAAGCTGGTGATTCAATTTATTTCTTTGTGACATTAAAAATCCAGTTACAAACTTACAATCAATTACAAATTCAAGCCATCAATATTAATTTCAACATGTAGTTACTTCATAACCAATTATTACCAATGATTCATATGTTGGATTTAATGGTCGGTTCGGGTCAAGTCAACGCGGACCGACCCGAATGTGACCCGGTATGAGTTACACCGAGGGTAACGAAGTTCATGCTCACTTATTCTTAACTGGGCCGACACATACATCGAAAGGGTGGACAATGGATTAGGCTTTGAGCCCAATGGATTAATCGATTAAACACTAAGGTATTTTCTATATATATTATACTATATATACATAATATCCAACCCTAATCCTTACACAAGAAAAACCCTAAACCACCACATTAAACCCCAGCCGCAATTCCGGCGCCGTTTTCCGGCTGCTCGGTTTTCCGGCGGGTGTTTTCCGGCCAACGTACATCAAACACACCCACCACTAATTGTTCTCCAGCCACCGCAAGAATCACCGCAGCTCCATATTAGCTCCGGTGTTGTTGAGACCTTAAATCTCGTTTTTCCGACGACCTGGTTCTGATCCGGCAAGCTCGTTTTTCCGGCGAGTGTAATTCCGGTGACTTGCTGCTGCTGTTTGGTTGCTGTCTGTTGCCGTCCACTGCCGTCCGACGCCACTAGCTGCTGTCCGACGCCATTAGCTGCCGAACCGCCGCCGCACTCTGCCGCCATCTGCCGCCGGAGCTGATGTCGGGTTCTTTTGTGTCCACATCTAGCTCATTCGTTATATCTCGGTGTCTCACCCGGTTTTGTTAACCGAGGTATAAATGCTTAAACCTTAACTATGGTTGCTGTTTGTTATTCGATTTATCGTACTCGTATAAAGTTGTAATCGGATCCGGGTTTTTGGGTTTCGGTTTATGGTTCGTGTTAATCGTTTATTTATCCGCTGCGTTTTATATAGTTCGTTAATATAAGTTTGTTTATTAATATTGACTAATAATTATTAAACGAAATTATTAACTAAAACGGGTTTAAAATATTTGACCGTTTTCGTTCCGAACCACCGTTAGAAACCCAACATCATAACCATCAATATTTGAATGAAAATATACATACCTATAGTCAGATATATAGCAGTTCAACTTTTCAAACACACATCTTTATTTTATTGACATAATAAGATTTATGACAACCCATTTATTATCATTACACAACAAGACTTATTACTTTGATAATCAACCCTAATGTTTATGCTTTGATGAACTTGACCTTAAGAGGGTCATTACTCAAAAGCAAACTTCTTCTCCCATTTTTAGCAATAGTACTACCAATATCTCCACAAGCTGGCCTACAAGTGTTACAAACAGTGGGACAAAACACAATCTTATAATCACTATCAAACTTCTGGATCTTGAACCAATTGCTAATCGTTCCCGCACCCGGGTTCCCTAACGTCCCACGGCTCGTCACAACTCGTTGACCATTAACCTCTTCGATCCCCAGGCTTACCACATGTCGTTGCACCCGTGAATCTAATATTTAGATCAGCGGTGTCACGAATGACACCGTCTCTATTGGGGATGGCCAGTTGAAAATTCAACTGGTCACCTTTTAACTGTTCGTTGTTTTCTTGTGCAACGTCTAGTGGGCATGTTTGGTTTAATCTTGTCGGGGATAGTTTTATGGCGCCGCCTCGGCCGCTAACGGCGGGAACGATGTAGTAGGAGGGACCGGTTACGAGTGGTTGCTGGTTAGTGTCGAGGACAGGTGTGTGGATATTTGCACATGGTGTGTGGATATTTGCTTCTTGTTTTGGCTGTTTGTCATGTAATATATTATATATATGAGTTGTGAAATGATTTTTTTATATAATTATTGCAACATAGCATAATATATTACGGAGTATAAATTTATAATGGCACGGAAAATAGAATCATGGATGATGTGATGTTTATCGTCGGTGGCAATTGTTGACTTTAGATATATATATAAATCGTATACCACTACAAGATAAATGGCATAGACCGAGTTAAGTCGTCTACATTATTTCCAAACGTGGAAATTTGTGGATTTCTTTTGTAATGGATTATTGTCAAAACTTACTTTTCACCATCTTTTGAATAGTGAGTGAGTAATCCATAAATCAAGTTAAAAATTTTGTTGAAAGCAACCAATGTATATTTTTATAAAACCAAATCAGATTTATATGAGTCCTCCACACTTTGAAGTAGAGTGTCAATATGAGTGGGTTGGGTTAGTTTGGATTTGAGTGATGGGTTCGAATTGATATGGGTCAGGATCGATTTTTAAAATAGAAGGTTATGATGAGTATGAGTTAAGATGAGTAAAGTTAACATATTTTGACCCAAATGAAAGTTAAAATACGAAGGGTTCAAAAACCTCTAAAAAAATTCAAAAAAATTAATATAATAACTCAAAATATAAATAAAAAACGCAAAATATAAAATAACTAAAATGTTTCCCCCGTGGTCCTCGTTCATAAAAAAACAGTTTTGTATCGGCTCAGGTTTGATTTTTTTGGGTTTTTTCGGTTCGGGTTTTTTTCATTTCGGTCGGTTTCAGTTTCTATTCGGTTTCGTGGGTTTTGTTTAAATAAAATTGGATGTAGCTTGTTTTAGTCCACTCTAACTTAGACGTGCACAAATCGGGTTCAATTGGAAAACCCGAACCGGTTCGAAACCGGTTTTTTCACACCGGGTTGTAAAATGCAACCGGTTCCAATCAAGAACCGGTTCGGTTCCCGACCCGAACCGATGCCCAGATATGCTAACTTTTAAGAACCGGGTAGGGTATGAACCGGAACCGGTTTTTACGTAAAAACCGGTTCCACTGGTTTTTTTTGAAATTTAAATATTATAGCCGTTAGGAACCGGTTCCAACGGCTATATAGCCGTTTTTGACCGTTGGAACCGGTTTTTTAACTACAAATAGGTTATTTTCTTACTATAAATAGCAAGGTTTGTTTGTGTACTTGTTAAACAAATTCCAAAACTATAAAACACACTCTAAACCACAATTAACCTTAAACCGACAACAAATGACAACTAATGATGACGTTGTTATGGTGATCGAAACAACAAGATGCCCCGATGTTTGGGTTCATTACGATTTGTGTCTCATGACCGACTCACATGAGTTGGCACGTTGCAAATATTGCTCGAAGTTTCTTAAAGCAGGGTCCAACTCGACATTACGAAAACATACGAATAAGTATTGTCGAGAGAAAAGAAGGTTGGAAGCTAAAAAAACGGAAGTGGGAGAGTCGTCCGGCTCTACAACCCAAAAATAAGTATTCCCGGATTAAAACGACGGACTTTGTTTTTTATGTTTTAGTAGTTATGTTTAGTATCGTTTATGTTTTAGCCTTCTTGTTAGTTTTTTTGATGGGTGCCATAATAATATTTAGTTGGATGGTCGGGTAAAGGAACGGGTTTGCTAAAGGAGTAGTATTTTAGTTTGTTTTTGAGTTTGGTGGTGAAACAAGTGGCGGAAACAAGTTATATATAGGTTTGGGCATCAAAAACCGGTTCCAACGGCTATATTACCGTTGGAACCGGTTCCAACGGATCTAATGTCTCAAAAACCGGTTCCAACGGCTATATTACCGTTGGAACCGGTTCCAACGGCTAATTGGTGTCTAAAAAACCGGTTCCAACGGTTATATTACCGTTGGAACCGGTTCTAACGGCTAGTTTGACTTTTGTTTGACCCTTCAAAAAAAACCTGTCGGAACCGGTTTTTCCAGGTACGAACCGAACCGGTTCCAATTAAGAACCGGGTAGGAACCGGGTTGGAACTGATACTGACATACAAATAGGAGAACCGGGTACGATTTTCGGGTACAAAAATACCCAAACCGGGTATTGTACCAACCGGGTTGGAACTGGAACCGGTTCCGGTTCGGTTCCACCAGTTAGGTTCCGGAACCGGTTTTTTTGTGCACGTCTACTCTAACTCATAAACAAAAGTCACTAGCATTTTCCCAACTCATCTTGACCTTCTTGAAAAATTCTTTTAATCCATCATAATGCATTCCAATTAAAAAAATTATCCATATTGACCAAAACAACCCATTTTGGTTTATTTTGACACCCCTAATTTTAAGTACGATTTTTTGAAAACCTATGTGAATATCCATTTATGATATGGCATAGCAAAGGTTATATGATTTTAAACTAAATTTAGTAAGTTCTATTCTCATTTGAATATGAGAATAAAATAAAATGAAAAAATAACAGTTAAAAAAAATCCATTTATGATGCATTTTTGTACGTACGTATCTTTAATGTATTTGAAAGGTCAAAGTGTTTACTTTCCATCGGTATCGCAATCCGCATATTGTTCATTGTTGGCTCGTTGTTGAATGATTAAAAGATGAGAATCTACGTACGTGTACGTCTATAGGCCTTCCACCATTTAATATTGTTTAATGTATTCAAGTTTTCACATGGACGCACACCTCCTGCTTCAACATTGTGTAATCTCTTACGTACTCAACCCAATTTGATGTTAAGCCAATATTCATACCGAATTTGTTGACTGCCACCTAAAGCTTACGAGTTACGACTTACGATTCGTCTCAACATCAGCAAATCTACATGACTACATACATTGTTATTTGATTTATCTCGGTTGCAACATTATCTACAAATACTATCCTTTTAGTTTTAGTTTTATCAACGGAAATTTTATGGATATTAATAACCAACAAGAAGCTAGAAAAGACAAACCACGGCGCCTCTTGTGCCAGACTAATGGATTGCCCTTGAATCCTTGATACATGTTTAATTATCAAAGTTTGAGTCGGTTATTGTAGTTTAATGAGGTATTTAATTATCTTTTTATTAGGAGTTAATAAGAGTTAAGTAGTAGTTGGTTTAGGTTTTGTGCTTAGTATATATAGACCGGTAGAGTCAATAATTTTTGTGTGGTCTTTTTTACAGTTTGATTATACTAATAAAGAACCGATCAATTGTTCTTGATCAAAATCATTTTGTTCTTTTGATTATGATTTCCAATACAGACAACATCTTAAATGTTAAATTACATCATGTCTTTCAATCTAAGAGGCGTGTATTTGCCCTGTTCCTGATTTGAAAAAAGGTGTTAAAGACTTATTAGCCTCCGATGCATCATACAGACGTCGGGCGTTACTGTTGAAGTGTTTATCTTTTTATGCCTTTCAAATAAACTATAAAATCGCCAAATGCTTTATATATGTTGGAATATATATATATTCTAATGTTATATTACACTTTTCCATTGGGCTTCCACCGACACGTATATAAATAAATTATGCTTTAAAATGTTCCAAGTTGGGACATATTTGTTTCCTAAAATCATATCACCTTAGGACATTGCTATGTAATAACTAATTTGATCTCTATAAATAATTAGAGATGAAACCATTGGAGACTTATTAATTTGTTCCATCATTGACCCACAAAGCGCTTTTAATTTGCGACGTAATTGTGACGGTTTCATCATCCAAAATAGCTAGCTGAAGAAACACCAGTCGAACCCCGGGCAGATTACAAGTAATCTGGGAGTTAGGTCGATGCTTCCCACGAGGGGTTAGACCCTGAGATGGTTCTTCTGATAACCTGCAAAACAGACACCGTGAGCTCGTCACTGAGAAGGGGGGGGGTTCCTTCTTGTGACCACCCTCCGGCGTGAGAATCAGACTAGATTGCTCTTTAAATATAAAAGTATATTAAGAGATTGCTAGAGCAGATATCAGGTATATATGATGATGATAATGTAATATATTGTAATGTGTTGAGATGATCATACCATTGGGGTATTTATAGCCGAAGGTAGGTTTCCAAGGAGGTATGGCCGGCTGCTACAGTTTTCCTGTTCACCAACAGTAGCCTACGCACGTGCCCTGCTGGTAGTTGGTGGGTAGGTAATGGCTGATAGTGACCAGGTCTGCTGTATACTATTCCCTTTCCACCAACTGCCGGCTGCGCACGTGGTATGACAGTAGTTGGTGAGTAGGCAGCGGCTAATAGTGACACAGTACAGGAGCATGCTGCTCGCCATACTGTATCAGTGAGCTGTCGTATCCCTGATCAGATCTTTCGCCCATACCTCGTCAGGTACAGTAAAAGATCCTTCAGTGTACGGACTGGCTTATTTGGGCGGGAGTATTCCCCCTCCCGCCTTTGTGCGGGATTGCTCCCGGCTTTGCTCATTCTTTCAGGTGACACTGAATGATCCGAGAGCTAAGTACCTTGTGCGTGTAGCCATGCTGCGCGGGTGGCCAGTCCCTAATGGCTTGTATCCGAGGCTGCGGGGACAGGCGGAGTCCTTCACCATTGGGAGGCATTTCCTGCGGGACCAGCTTGCGTACTGCGCGTAAGGACGTCACGTCTCTGAGCATGGTTGGTCCTGCGGATCCAGTTGGTCTCTGCGCAGACGTCCCTGTTTAAGGTGAGTCTTGCGGGTCCAACTGGGCTCTGCTGGGACCTACCTCTTCAAGTCCCCCCAGTCCAATGTTCTTCTCATGCGTGTTTAATAAAGTGAGGTGAACTTTTGGACTTAAGCAAAGGGTTTTGAAAAGGGTTTTTGTAAGGTTTTCCATGGGGATTCTTCCCGCGGAAGTCCTTGTCACTTGCAGAAATTCCCGAGTTTCCTGCTTGGTCTTTGGGTATGATGCGGGTAGGTCTGTAACCTCCTCGCAAGTCAGGAGCATTGAGTCCCAGTTTTGTGGATTCTCCATGAGGTTTTGGTAGTTTTGAACATAGTGATCAATTATGTTAAAACCACCAATTCCATCCTGGAGCTTCAGACAACGTAGTTCTCAACGTTCCCGCTATGCGGGGATGTTATTTCCGTTTCCGCTGTCATTGCCCAGAAGATCCTTCCTGGTTTCAATTCCCAGCGGAGCGCTAGGTATGTGAAGGGTTTTGCCTTAACACTGTACCAGCGCTCGTCTTACGGTTACTTTACTACCAAGGTATTCCTGGCGTCAATTCCCTGCGGGTGCTAGGTATGTGAAGGGTTTTGCCTTTACACTGTACCCGCACCCGTCTTATAGTTACTTGGTTGCCGAGGAATACTTGGCTTCAATTCCCTGCGGGTGCTAGGTATGTGAAGGGTTTTGCCTTTACACTGTACCCGCATCCGTCTTACGGTTACTTGTTCGCCAAGGTTTTGCTTGGCTTCAATTCCCTGCGGGTGCTAGGTATGTGAAGGGTTTTGCCTTAACACTGTATCCGCACCCGTCTAACGGTTACTTGTTTGCCAAGGTTTTACTTGGCTTCAATTCTCTGCGGGTGCTAGGTATGCGAAGGGTTTTGCCTTTACACTGTACCCGCACCCGGCTTATGGTTACTTGTTTGCCAAGGGGTAAGGGGTATTTTCCCGCTTACTTTTTAATAATTTTAAATTTTGAATTTTGAAATTCGAAAGGTTGGTGGAAAGATAGGAACAGTCCAAACCTCTGAAACGTCGTGCGACGGCTTCTTCAGACTGTCAGGACGTGCAAGAAGTTATGGCGACGTGACATTATATGGTCATTCCAGTTGCTTTTTCAGGCGCGTGGGCGCGATTTTTCGGGCGCGTGGCCGCGAAATTACTGGCACACGTCCTTTCAACAGCTGTTGCCAGCCTGTTCTTTGCCACGTGTCATAGTTTCATTGCACCTTTGATTTCTCTCTCTTCCGCATTAAATTCACCGCATTAATTGCGATTAGTATATAAAGGGGATGGAGGTTCCTTTCCAATTCACACTTTCACAATTTCTCTTCATCTTTGGTGATTTCCGGCGAATACTTCTCTATTCAGTCAAGCATTCCCTTGAAATCACTTTCTTCTTCCTTCTGCAATGTCTTCTCATGATGCCGATGATCAGAGGACCGCTGGCGAGTGCCAGTGTTCTCTTCCTGTCGATCTGTACCAGTATATCGTCAGGAAGTTCATGCTCGAGTCTCTCGAGCCTGAGTTTCCTGAACCCCACCATACTGTGTACGATGCCCCTAGTGGCAAGATCGGGGTTTATGCTGCATTCTTTGTCTACGGGAACCTTAGGTTCCCGTTGACAAAGTTTGTTTACCGTGTCCTTGAGAGGCACGGTGTGCACCTGACAGAGGTGCACCCCATGGCCATTGCCAAGGTCCGGCATTTTGAGTGGGTGTGCCGGATACTGGGCATTGAGCCCTACGTCGACCGCCTGATGACCTTCTATACTTGGAGGTGCATCCAGGGGTGGTATTCATTGACAACCCGGATTAAGGGTTTAAAGATTTGCACCACCGAGCGGAGTCTTCGCTCGTGGAGAAGAGAGTTCTTCTTCATATCCGCTCGCGCCATCCCCATTGCCATGAAGTTCAAGAATGGCCAGGCACTTCCGAGCCTTCACGCCTCCAACTACGAGGAGGCGGAATGGTTCTCGAAGATATCCCGGGTCCAATCCCCGGTTTTCCGATTTCCGGAATCCGGGATGGTGATGTTGGGGATGAGCCGGGTGTGGAAGGCGGCGAATGCGCAGAAGGTTCCGATCGTCCTCGAATATGGTTCGAACTCTGTTCCTTATGGTATGTCTTGTTTCTTTTTGTTGATTTTGACTTTTTCTAACTTTCCTGTTTATTTCAGAGGGGAACGACCTGCAGTCGCTTCTGCACCCGCGGGAGGATGGTGGTCCCGCACGGATGGGTACTCGTGCTCTGGACGAGAACGAGTTGCCCATCCTAGAACAAACTGCGGATCGGTTCGTGGAGGTCTATCCGCCGGGCCAAGAGATCCTGAGCCACCGACGGCCAGGTAAGCCTATCTTCTACCCTCAACCCCTCAATGCTGTGCCTGCTGCTGGAGTTCTTGACATTTCTTCTTCTGAGGAATCCGCAGACGGTCCTCCGCTGGTGCGGAAGAAAAAGGCTGCCGTCGGGAAAGGCAAGGAGAAGGTGGCCTCTACGGCCGACCCAGTAGTCCTATCTGACTCGGAGTCAGGTAGTGAAGAGGTGGCGGGGAAACCCGGTGGTGAGGAGACCACTGCTCCGGAGGCTACAGCTGTTACCTCCGGGGAGGCAGCGACGACGACGGTTACCGGTGTCAAGAGGCCGGCTCCATCGGGTTCGCCCCCGCTCGTCCGTACGTTCAGGCTCAAGAAAACCCGTAAGTACCATCATAATTCTTGTCTGTAGATTTAGTTTCAAATAAATTTTTCTAACACTTTCTTGCTTGTGCAGGCGTGGATGTTGACGCATTCCAGGGTGGAGCTGGAGCAAGTATCTCCCCGCCGATGATGGTAGGCTCGGTCAGCCTACCTGAGGCGTCGACCCAGGCGCCTGCTTCTGCGCCTGCATCCACTGGTTCAGTTGCTCAATCCCTTGAGCCGACTGTTCCAGTCGAGATGACGTCACCGCCGGCCGTGAGTGCGATTTTTACAGCATCCTTCACGGAGCCGGCGGTTGCTGCTGATGCTGATTATGAGGCGGCGCCTCCAACGGCGACCACGGCGGCTGCCACCATGCCTGCGCCACCGGTACCGACAGCCGGACCATCAGGTACGCGCAGGGCTTCCCGCCGATTTTTGCTACCTTCCCGTCTGCCTGACCTGTTGGATGGATTTCCTTTAGGTTCAGGTGATGGGTTTGGCGGCTATCGGCCTGTTATTGACCCTACAGGTGCGTAGGGTTCTTTTTCCCTTATATTTTTTTTGTCATCTTTTCCTAACTGCCTTTGTTTCTTTTGCAGTGTCGGATTCCAATGAAGTGTATGTTCCTCGATGGAACATCCGCCGAGGAACAACCCTTCGCACCCCTGTGGAGTGCGTGGACTGGGCTCGCCACGCTGCTCCTCATGGTGCGTTGGGGGAAGCCATGGCTAGCTACCAGGAAGGTAGGCTAACCAATGAGCTTCGGGTTCTCCAGGCCCGGATGCAGCCCCGCGTCGAGCTGCTTTGTCGTGAAAACGACAAGTTGAGAGCAGCTCGCGCCAAGGAAGCATCTGAAACGCGGGCTCTCCGGGAGGAGAACCGACAGCTGGCCGCGGCTGTCGAAGATAAGGAGAAGGCCTTCAAGGCCCTCGAGGTTGAAGTCCAGGCGCGACTCGAGGCCCGTTCCAAGGCTGCCCAAGCTGTGAATGAACAGCTTCGGCTGGCCAAGGAGACTGCGCGAAACTCAACCGAGAGGGCTGCCAAGGCTGAAGCCGTTGCCGAGCCTTTGCGTATGGAGAATGATGAGCTGAAAGGCAAATTAGAGGCTCTCCAACGCGCTCATGATGCCTTGGCAATGGAGGATGCGAAGAAGCTCCAGGAAATCCTGGACCAGAGGGGGGTGCTTGACCGGACCGAGAGGAAGCTTAAGGGCGTCGCAGAGGCTGCCGCAAAGGAAGTTCAACTTGACAATCTTGATAAAAGCGAAGCCGAACGCGCCTGCAAAGAAAGTCAAGCTACCCTTCAATGGCTTCTTCGAGAAGCGTTGCCTCAGGTATATTTATCTTTTTCTTTACGCTTTTCTTTGTAAAATAGAAAAGGTTGTAATACTTGTATTTTTCCTTTGTAGGTTGTGCGTCGGGTCCTCTCAGAGACCTCTTATGATGACGCTATGAGCGCAGCCCTCAACGCTTCTCATGAGGATGGGGAAAGAGCCGGCTTCCTGCTTGGTCTAGGGTTTGCTGAGAAAGGCGTCCCGCCTTCCAACTTCCCTTTGTTCGGTGTAAATACCGAAGCCATTTATGACCAAGCAGTGAACCAATACGCCGCCTTCCCGCATCCAGTGGTGGAGAAGGTGAATGAAGTTGCTGCTGCTGATGGGCTAGCTATCCTCAAGACTTTCCTTGAACTGCCACGCTCTGACGGTGCTGGTCCAAGTGGAGGTGGCCCTGAAGCCTGATCCTGAAGATCCCTTCCCACCGCTAGGATAGACTTAGCTTTGTACAGATTTGTTCTTTTAGGCGGGTAGCTACCCAGCCATTGTTGTAACATATCATTGAGATAAGATTTGTCATTTCCTTCTTTGGGTTCCTTGCTTTATAAACTTATATGACTTGCATACGTAGTTTAAATTAGCAATTTTCCAATTGTTTAGAATGAGTTAACCTGTTGAACGTGGTTGATGATGGGTTAAAGTTCTGCTTCCTCTTTCGTGATTGTGCGGGTAGGACCGTCACTTGCACTTAGTAGGATGGCAAAGCTTTACCATATCTAACCTGCGTGTAGGTTTTCCTTATCCTTTTAAGGATAAGTCAACCTTTGAACGTGGTTGATAGGTGTGGAGTTTTGCTTCCTCTTTCGTGATTGTGCGGGTAGAACCGTCACTTGCACTTAGTAGGATGGCTAAACTTTAACCTTCATCTGACCTGCGTGTAGGTTCTCTTCATCTTTTGAGGATAAGTTAACCTTTGAACGTGGTTGATATTAGGTGTGAAGTTTTGCTTCCTCTTTCGTGATTGTGCGGGTAGACCCGTCACTTGCACTTAGTAGGATGGCAAAACTTTACCCATATCTGACCTGCGTGTAGGTTTTCTTCATCTTTTGAGGATAAGTTAATCTTTGAACGTGGTTGATATTAGGTGTGAAGTTTTGCTTCCTCTTTCGTGATTGTGCGGGTAGACCCGTCACTTGCACTTAGTAGGATGGCAAAACTTTACCCATATCTGACCTGCGTGTAGGTTTTCCTTATCCTTTTTAAGAATTTTGAACCGTTCGACGCGCGGTTGTCGATAGGTTAGTGCAGTTTCCTTTCATGATTCATGCGGATAGACCGGCACTTTCATTTGACGGGATAACTGAACTTTTCCCCTTCAACTGACCTGCGTGAAGGTTTATCATGCTTTTGGGTTCGTGCGGGTAGGACCGCCTTCCCACGCAACGACTTCACGCAATGTGAATGCCGGTACTATTGTAGTTTAACCGTTCGACGCGCGGTTGTTAATAGGTTAGTGTTCAGTTTCCTTTCATGATTCATGCGGATAGACCGGCACTTTCATTTGACGGGATAACTGAACTTTTCCCCTTCAACTGACCTGCGTGAAGGTTTATCATGCTTTTGGGTTCGTGCGGGTAGGACCGCCTTCCCACGCAACGACTTCACGCAATGTGAATGCCGGTACTATTGTAGTTTAACCGTTCGACGCGCGGTTGTTAATAGGTTAGTGTTCAGTTTCCTTTCATGATTCATGCGGATAGACCGGCACTTTCATTTGACGGGATAACTGAACTTTTCCCCTTCAACTGACCTGCGTGAAGGTTTATCATGCTTTTGGGTTCGTGCGGGTAGGACCGCCTTCCCACGCAACGACTTCACGCAATGTGAATGCCGGTACTATTGTAGTTTAACCGTTCGACGCGCGGTTGTTAATAGGTTAGTGTTCAGTTTCCTTTCATGATTCATGCGGATAGACCGGCACTTTCATTTGACGGGATAACTGAACTTTTCCCCTTCAACTGACCTGCGTGAAGGTTTATCATGCTTTTGGGTTCGTGCGGGTAGGACCGCCTTCCCACGCAACGACTTCACGCAATGTGAATGCCGGTACTATTGTAGTTTAACCGTTCGACGCGCGGTTGTTAATAGGTTAGTGTTCAGTTTCCTTTCATGATTCATGCGGATAGACCGGCACTTTCATTTGACGGGATAACTGAACTTTTCCCCTTCAACTGACCTGCGTGAAGGTTTATCATGCTTTTGGGTTCGTGCGGGTAGGACCGCCTTCCCACGCAACGAATTCACGCAATGTGAATGCCGGTACTATTGTAGTTTAACCGTTCGACGCGCGGTTGTTAATAGGTTAGTGTTCAGTTTCCTTTCATGATTCATGCGGATAGACCGGCACTTTCATTTGACGGGATAACTGAACTTTTCCCCTTCAACTGACCTGCGTGAAGGTTTATCATGCTTTTGGGTTCGTGCGGGTAGGACCGCCTTCCCATGCAATGACTGTAATTATGCGGTGAAAACCGGCATATTTAGTGTGCACAAAAGTATAAATGTAAAATCATCAGCTTCGATGTTCTAAAGAGAATCATTTCCATTAGAAGTGGCTCTTGGCCTTTTCTGTACAAATTGGAATTGATTACATGCAAACTGTGTAAATGAACTCCCATGTTATTGGGATGGGAGTGCCATCGAGCCGATACGCACCTGGTTCGGGATCTCGTTCTTTACGCAGCATGTAGTCTCCACATTGAAGCTGGAATTTTTTGTTTTCCCCAGCTGGGGTTCTACACGCACCTGCCTGCTCAGCTTTTATTGCGCCACGAGGTGCGCGAGCGTCCCATCTCTGACGAATGCTTCGACCATGTCTTTTACGTCTATGCATTCTTCAGTGTTGTGGCCTTTTGTCCTGTGAAAGTCACAGTACTTGCTCCGATCAGCATCGTGACGATGTCGGATTACTGGAGGCTTTGGCCACGGGAGCTCTTCAGTGGCGAATACCTCAGCGACGCTTTTGGTGAGTGGCGTCCATCTGGAGTTCCGGTGCGGCTGTACATTATCCCTTCCGCCCAATCGATGTTGCAAGCCGGATGAGGTGTCAAAGTTTACCCTTGACTGCCAAATGCCTTGCTTCCGCTTTTTATTTAGTCGGGCGGTGAGGACATTGTCTTCTTTCGTCTTCTGGGTGTAAAGGTTTGTGCTCTGCGGGAGATCTCTACCCAGTTGCTTCTCCGTTTCCGCATAGCGTTTTGCTGCTGTCATGATGCTATCCCATGTGGATGGCATTCCATCTTTACCCGTTAGGGTGCGGATGAGCTCCGGGTCATGCGCGCCCTGAATGAAGGCTGCGCGAACAAGATCCTCGCTGATATTGCCCAAACTTAGCTTCTTTGAGTTGAAGCGAGTGATGAAGTTTGGCAGAGATTCATCTTCCTCTCGTATGCATTTGAGGATTGTCCATTGCTCCTCGGTATACTTTCGTTGCTGGCTGAAGTGTTGGCTAAACTTCTGTTGGAAGTCTGCCCAGTCGTAAATGTGGTTGACCGGTAGACGGTCAAACCAAGCTCTAGCAGCCCCCACAAGCGTCATTTGGAACATGTAACACCACGTGGGTTCCGTCCAATTGCTGACGGTTGCCCCCGCTATGAACCTGTTCAAATGATCGTCTGGATCAGATATACCGTCATATGTGCCTATGTTAGGCATCTGTTTGGCACTTTTTGGGGCGATTGCTTCCGCAATATCCCTTGCAAATTTGGACGTTCCTGCATTTGCAACGTTTGGTCTGAACATTCTGGAGAAGTCTCGTGGACTTCCACCTGTGCTTTTTGGTTTGAAGGCTTGTCCAAAATGCCTTCTCGGTTGGGATTCCGTTTCCTTTCGCTTCCCTTTTGCCTTATGGCGAGGGTTCGCGTCGGAGTCGGATTCCTCCGAGTCATCCAAGTATTCGAATTCGTCGGCTTGTTGTACGGAACGCAAGCGTTCGTCCAACTCAGCCTGGAATTCCTTTTGTTGTGCCTCCGCCCAAGCCTTAACTTCTTCGAGAGTTTGGCGGGGGAATCTTCGTTTCTCAAAATGGGTATCGGTTGACCCCAGTAGTCGATCATTTACTGCACTTGGCCCAGCTTTGGTAAGTGGGGTAGTGTTTGTAAAATTTACTTCACTTGCCCCGGCTTCGGTAGCCGGGGTAGTGTTTGTAAAAACTGTGTTACCGGTATTCCCCCCAGTAGCTGGGGTTATGGTTACCGGAATTTCTCTAACCATCTTTTTAAAAGTTTGAAAAAACTGGAGAAAAATGTAGTTCTAGCTTTATGCACGGATGGCGCCAATGAAGAAACACCAGTCGAACCCCGGGCAGATTACAAGTAATCTGGGAGTTAGGTCGATGCTTCCCACGAGGGGTTAGACCCTGAGATGGTTCTTCTGATAACCTGCAAAACAGACACCGTGAGCTCGTCACTGAGAAGGGGGGGGGTTCCTCCTTGTGACCACCCTCCGGCGTGAGAATCAGACTAGATTGCTCTTTAAATATAAAAGTATATTAAGAGATTGCTAGAGCAGATATCAGGTATATATGATGATGATAATGTAATATATTGTAATGTGTTGAGATGATCATACCATTGGGGTATTTATAGCCGAAGGTAGGTTTCCAAGGAGGTATGGCCGGCTGCTACAGTTTTCCTGTTCACCAACAGTAGCCTACGCACGTGCCCTGCTGGTAGTTGGTGGGTAGGTAATGGCTGATAGTGACCAGGTCTGCTGTATACTATTCCCTTTCCACCAACTGCCGGCTGCGCACGTGGTATGACAGTAGTTGGTGAGTAGGCAGCGGCTAATAGTGACACAGTACAGGAGCATGCTGCTCGCCATACTGTATCAGTGAGCTGTCGTATCCCTGATCAGATCTTTCGCCCATACCTCGTCAGGTACAGTAAAAGATCCTTCAGTGTACGGACTGGCTTATTTGGGCGGGAGTATTCCCCCTCCCGCCTTTGTGCGGGATTGCTCCCGGCTTTGCTCATTCTTTCAGGTGACACTGAATGATCCGAGAGCTAAGTACCTTGTGCGTGTAGCCATGCTGCGCGGGTGGCCAGTCCCTAATGGCTTGTATCCGAGGCTGCGGGGACAGGCGGAGTCCTTCACCATTGGGAGGCATTTCCTGCGGGACCAGCTTGCGTACTGCGCGTAAGGACGTCACGTCTCTGAGCATGGTTGGTCCTGCGGATCCAGTTGGTCTCTGCGCAGACGTCCCTGTTTAAGGTGAGTCTTGCGGGTCCAACTGGGCTCTGCTGGGACCTACCTCTTCACTAGCCTTGTGTTTTGCAGTGAAAAGCACTTATAGAAAAGGGTAAAGATGTGATTAATGTCTTATCTTCAAAAGTCATATTGTATTCATTTATGAATCTGAGACACAATGTAGCAAATATGTATATGATTTTCTAGAACAATGTTGCGTACTTGCATTGCGTTTGACTTTTTCTTAACAATCTAAGTTATCGATACCGGAATACTGGATTGCATTAGGTTTAAGTTTTCAAACTATTCAAAGGCAAAGTTTCAAAATATTTGATACTGAAAACTATTATTTGGAATTTCGGATATATGCACCTGAACACCCCTATTTATTGGGGGCTATTCGGTTGGTTTTACATTTTTATGTAACCCACGTGTTGTGTTACTGTTTGGCCCAACAAGATTTTTGTATAGGTATAAGGCATGGACAATTGGACAGCATTTTTATGGGCCGATATACCCAAGTGTATTTTTTTCTCATTATTTTTTATATATATATTTCGGATAAAGCTATTTAAAAAAAAAACTGATACAACTTGATCACAACTTGTGTCCAAATACTTGGTTCAAAAGAAGTTGAACACATACAAAATACAAATAAACCTTGTGATGATTATAAGTCTCAAATAAAACCTTGTGATTCAAACATTATTGGTCATTCTAAGTTGAGATTCATTCTAACCCATTTTTGTTACTCCAAATATTGCATATAGAAGTGTACTAATTATTTAATTAACACCTGAAGTTGATCTGCATCATTTAACCAACAAATATGTAACTCATATACATTAATTATTGATTTAAAACAAGATATAAAACATCTTTATTATACTTTATTTTATACTTTTACTAATTTCTTCTTTTTGTAAAACAATTTAGGAACCAAAAATAAAAATAAAAATAGAGAGTAGCTAGTGAGGTACTAACTACCAAAACTCCCATGATATCAACAAATTGACCAAATGGACTTCACTACATACCATGGACATAGCCATAATTATGGATGTGAGAAGCACCAGAAGATGATGAAACAATAGGACCAGGCTTCATCTCATAGTGATCAAAACTGCCTCCACTACTATTATTAATCCCAAATAGCGAAATAGAATCCGAATTTTCGGCATAAATTTTATTATTAGTTTGTATAATCAAAGTCTTCTTGAGCTCCTCCATTGAATCCTTCAGTTGTTCAAGCTCATGCACACTCAAGTCCTCAATTGGTGCTTCCCACCAAAACTGGCTCCGGCCATCCTTTCTCATTTCATCTAGCGCCTCGCTTCTTTTTTTCTCGGCTTCTAACTCGTTAAGAATGTACATTAGTTTCATGTTAAGTTCAGGGATACTGGCAAGCCTATGTGACTCAACAATATGTAAACTTGTCGAGTTGTGACCATTATTAGGACTTCTTGCTAGAAACCGATCTGCAATCGACTCAACTTTAGGATGACCAAAGGAAAAAACTTTCCCTGCTGGAGAGAATACCACAATAGCAATTTCAACACCGCACAATGTGCAAAGCTCGCTAGCCTTCTTGAACAATCCGGACCGTCTCTTGGAGAACGTCACTTGTAGATGGTTTTTTATCTGAATTTTGGCAATTTTGATCTTTTGGCGACCCAAGCTTGGTTTCTTAGCCATATTGGAGATATGATCAAACAAGAAACTTGATTAAAAATGGAGGTTTTTGGATAACTTGCTATGAAGACCGACGAAAACATTGCTATTATAGGTGAGGAATTAACTTTGTTTCAGGTTATGATTGAAAGCAATGATATGGGAGTTAGAAAATCTCCAACTTTTAATTCATGGATATCACTACGTTCAATTTTTTTGTTGTTAACATCATGGATAACTATTTGACTTTTGAGAGTTACAAAAGTCAAGATATTGAATTTGTGGCATGTAAAGGTGTAACTTACATTGCATTAATAGATTATATAGTGATAAAGTCAACCTTTAATTTGTAACTTAAGCACTAAATGATGTTTTAATTAGTAAGAAATTAAGGGTGGACAATCAAGCATTACAGGTAAGATATCAAGCATAAGATGAATGAATTCCTTTATGTGCAAATTGTCATTTATATCCATGAATATTGGGAAATATATCTATGATACTACAAGTCTACAACTGTCAAATGATTTTTTATTATGATGGCCTTTCTTCTGCGTGTGGGATTGTTAGTATTATATGAAAGTTATGTTTTACCAAGTTGCAATGAAGTTAATGTAATAATATTTTTCACTTTCTTAACTAAATTCTTAAGTTTTTTTTTGTTATGTATCTTTTCTAGAATTCATTTGATAACTAGCTAGATGGGTTAGGAAATTATTAAGTATTTGTAGGTGGGTTTTAAAAAAGTGGACACGTATTTCGCTTTCAACCAATTTTCATAACCAATAAAATGAGGTAGCACATTGAAACTCGAGCATATACTTTAGATTCCTAATCCGCTCACGTGTCAAACGGACTTGTATAATCCGTTTCTTGAACAAGCAAACTCTAACAAAAAAAAAGACAAAAAATTGGACGTGCCTCGCGGCCCTCCCACCTTAGTTGATAAAACATTTTTTGCTTTATGACGTTATAAACAGGGGCGTAGATTTAGTTGGGGCCAGGGGCCCCCCCCCTTTTTCGCTCGTTGTGTAAAGTTGTTCTTTTTCGGTCGAAATTTTTATACATAGTCTAAGTTTACCCGTTTTCAACCGAAATTTTGAGCCCGGAGCCCTCGGTTGTTTGCTCGGTAGTGTAAATTTATCCACTTTTTGCCTGAAAATTTTTATACATAATGTAAATTTACCCGTTTCCGATCGAAAATTTGAGTCCGGCCTCCTTTTTTTCGCTCAGCAGTGTAAATTTATCATTTTTCAACCGAAAATTTCTATACATGGTATAAATTCACCCGTTTCCGTCCGAAATTTTGAGCCTGCCCCCCTCTAGTCTATGAATTTTTTTATACATATTGAGTACGCCCCCCTCGACGTGTATGTCCAAGTTTCGCCATTCTCTGAATTTGAAAGTTATCACTTAGTAAGTTTCCATACCAAGGCTCAATCCAATTAAGTCCGTAGCGTCTACCAATTTCGCCATATCCCCCCTTTTGATATGAAAATCTCATTTTTATAAGTTCTAGTTTGTATCTTTCCTATTAGAAATCCGCCTCTTTGTAGTTAGGTAAAAAAAAAACCTTCAGATTTCAGATTTCGATCTAATACAACAATGCATGCATTAGTGATTCCAATTAAATGGATCATTAATCTTTAAACATTTTGTTAAAAGCGTTTATGCTAGAAAAACAATTCTTGTTAGCAAAAATAACGGGAATATTTAATTTTAATTTCATATTACGTATCAAATTTTCAATAATGGATTCTATAAAATGTCATAACTGAATAAATTTATATTACTAGTCTCTTTTCAAAGTTTTAAGGCACAAATAGTTTGCGTTTTTTTTTCTAATTTCCAACAAGTGATTTAATATTTTGTCACGAAATACCAAAAATGTTTTTTCTTATTTGGTCAAATCAGTTTTGTATAATTTGATGGTTACTATATACAAATATGATGAATTATATATACTTACATTTGTCCCTAAGATGCATCGTTTTCTTTCTATTTAACACATGGAGGATTCAAATTTTGTAATGCGAGGTCATGCAAGAGTATACACGGTGTTGGTTATTTCAATACAGTTCATATATAATCTCACAAGTCACTCGTCTCAGAAGTCTTTTGAAAGGTTTTAAGCTTTAACGAGGCTCGGGTTTAGAGGTATATTTATTTAGAAAAAAAGTGGCCAAGAAGAATGACCCATGCTACTGCATGTGTCCTTACATTAAAAAGAAAACAAGAAAAATCCTAAATTTACTTTTATCATGTAAATGCAACATGTTAGTTTGTTTTTTAATAACTATAACCCCATAGTTCTAAATTATAAAAACATACATTTGGGTCCATATAAAAGTTGAACATGAAAATTAATAAACAAAATGTTAGAATAAGGTTTTGTGTTTTCAAGTGATGAGAGATCAAATCCCATAGATGACAAACATAAAAATAAGAAAAGTCGTTGAAAAATACAAAAGTTGGACACATAATCATTGGTGAAGGATAGTTAGAACCAGGGTAGCCCCACCCCCTCCCCCGCGCGTTTTTTACGCAATAGTGTAAATATACTCGTTTTTGTCTGAAACTTTTTATACGCAACGTAAATTAACCGTTTTTTTCCAAAAATTTGAGTACCCCCCTCTCCATTTATGATTATTTTTATACGTATATTCGTCCGGGCCCCTCAACATTTTCGTCCAAGTTTCCCCACTGCACATAATTTGTTGGGGTGAAAGAATCAAATCTCACGAAACAAATGCATAAAAAGTTTCTTTGCGCGAAATTACGGAAAATATTTCAGGTGATACGCATACACATTTATGAATATTCCGTTTTAGGCTTAATATGTATCATATTGAATGCTTTCGTCCATAAAATGTTAAATTTGCAATGTAAATATATCTCTATAAAAGGTAAAATTTACAAGTAAATATATCTATAAAAGTTAAATTTACAAGAAAATATATACATACAATACAATATGTATAATTTAGAGTGAGAGGCGATTGCGTATTTTTTTCTTTTGTGTGTGTGTGTATTTTGGAGTTTGGACTTGAGTATATCTTGCCACTAACAGGCTACAGCCCAAGGTGTCGGAACAGATTCTCCAACCGGCCCATTTGAAACATTTTTTGAATTTTCTCTCTCTTTCCAAATAAAAGAGAAAAAAACATTCATAAAATTACCATTTGTTGAAAAAAATATTTTATTTTATTGAAACAAAAAACCATTTATATATTTATTCTTTAAAATTTTATGAATATTTATATAATTACCATTTTAAACTTATACAAACGGTGAAAAAAGTTGTTTGCCTTGCCTGTGTCCATCGTGGGCTTCTTTCCCCACAAATGAAAAACCAAAGAATACCGAAAAGTGTGGCTACACAACTGGGCGTATGTGGGCTGTGCATCTATCATTGCTAGCCTCAATGGTGTTTGTGAATGTCTTTAGGGCTTCACCGCCAATGCTCCGGATTGAGAGTGTGCATGGGTTGGTTTGGCCCAAAACCGTAACCAATAACCATACCTAAATTATTGGTTTACCGGAGTATGATAATTGTCTTAATGGATAATCAATTTTATAAGTTGATTCAATTTGTCTATGGATCGGTTAACTATGAGCTAGAAATTGCTCATGAAAAGGTTGAGCCCAACAAAATAGTCCAAACAAAGTAATTGGGTATGAAGTTTGGGCTTGAAGTTTTGTTATAAACAAACAGATTGTTATTAACTAGACATTTGGGGTTAAAAATTTAAGCTCTACCATTTGACATTTGTATGTGTTACGATGTATTAAATAAACTTTATATAATCCATAGTATTAATAACAAATATTCAACATGAAAGAATCATACCCAAGTAAAACTTCTAATAGATAATCGGTTATGAATTAATTAAAAGTAGTGGATTTGGTGGTTAAACATGGTTTACTAAATCATGGGTCGGTTCGGTTGCAACCCCTATGGAATTATGAATAATCAAAACCGATCCACAAATTTTGGTTTTATCATAAAATGTCAAAATCGGTCCATCGGTACTTAATTAGGTTCGGTTATAGCGGTTTGGTTAATCCAGTTAACTCGGTTACGGGTCGATTAATTTGATTTTATGCACATTCCTATTTAGATTTCTATTGTGATTTGTGAAAGGTGTTATCAACAAATGAAGGCTAATTATTTCTTTACATATATTTTTCTCTCTTTCTTATTTTTGAATGGTATTTTGACTCTGCAATAAGTTATTAGGCCTATCAATTACTAATACCTGAGTTCGAACACTGAGACAGAGTTTCAATCATCCATTATAAGTTTGACGCTCTAAATATTAGAAGCCAAGAGCAAAAAAAAAACCTTTAATGAAAATTCTCTCGCCAACAGAAGAGATGCCTAATAGTCATTCTTTACATAAAATTGATTTCAATATTCAAATATAAAAAATTAATCATAAATAACCTATAAAATCTCTTCGAACAATTAAATATGATTGTTTGAATTCGGTATTTTAATTACGTACCCTTGTACAAGTTATTTAAATTTGTTAGTCCACATGAAGAATCTTATTTAGCATTCACCTATCATCCCTATTTTCATTTCTAAAAATTAAAAAAAATCACATTAAAACATATAAAGTTAATACGAAAAAATATCAAATATCAGTCAAGGACCAATACAGAACAGATTATTTTCGTGGTAAAATATCGATTATTCAATATCATGCATAAATTTATATATACGTATGTTTTTATATCCATATCAAAATGTAACTAGTGAAGATAATAAACAAACTAATTAACACATTTTATGTAAAATAGGGAAAGATAGAGGGGTTAAATGTCAAAATACTTAAACTTACGTTAACCCTAAAAGGCTAAAACACAAGTTAATTGTCTTTGTTCCTGCAGCCACTCTTATTTCTTCTTCTTAATTTCCGGTAGGTTTCCAACAGTAACTATAATTTGTCATTCCATTCCTCGCCTCATAATGGGAAAAACATGTCCATCACCCGAAACTAGGGCTCAATATTCATCCCTCATATTTTCACCCATACAATTAAATATTGACATACATATTATTTAAATTATATGAAATGAAACAATAAAGCATTTTATATATACACAAAGGATGGGGATGTAGGATTAGAGATGACAATAGGTCGGATTTCTGGTAGGTGTAGGCATTTTCAAACTCATACCTGGTTACAACAACAGCCATAAACGGTAAATTGCACACATAACAAACCTTACCTCTATCCTTAAATGATGCATTCAGAGTTCAAGGGTCATCAAAAGATTTAAAATGGAAACAACAACAAATGAATGCATGCATTGTGCTACTTTCTCCCAACAAAAAAAGTATTCTCCTTTGGGCATCCATATGTTTAGACAACTATACATAGACTTTTGTTTCACATCCATATGCTTAGGCAACTATAGATAGATTCTTGGAACAAAATCATGTAACGTAACTTCATACACATCACAATTTGTGAGCCTCTTCACAGGTTGTGATGTGTCTATACAGTATATATTATGACTGTCTCTACACATGGATGACCAAAGAGAATACATTTTTAACTAAAAACACCATGATTCCAATTCCTCAAAGGGGACATAGCTCACTTATACATTTTAATAGGATGTATTTTTATTTTCTTGGCTTGCTTTAAGAGTAGCCCAAGTGAATATTTAAAGAACTCGTGTGGTCTGATCAAGTATGCTAATAATGCTTGTAGATACCAGTCATTTAATTGCACATAATGTTTTTCCATATATATTGACCATGTTTGACCTTAATTTCCATCAAAATAAGAATAATGATGATTAGCCTTAGCAACGGTCGTTCTTCCTCGAATTATATATTTACTAGAAATAGTTGTGACAAATATGGATTAAAGATTTCAACCTGGACCACTGACTAAATGAATAAATGGAAAAAACCTTAAGTTAAAGTTTAAACCTAGACCACTCACTCATAAGGTAAGTGTCTGTTTTTGTTTTTGCAATAAATACATTTAAGGTGTATGAAAAACGAGACAACAAATCAATGAAACATACAACATTCACTTGGTTACATTTTAATAGTAATAATAATAATAGTAATATCTACATAAATAATAACATAAACAAAAGGTTGTGTATGTTTTAACGCTATAACTATATTATTAATGAAAGGAAAATTGGATATAATAATCCCAATTTAATGCAGTTGGTCGATAATAATCTCAATTTTAAAAATAGTTGTTACTGGTCTCAACTTTCACACTATTTGTTTTCAATGGACCGCTGTTAAAAAAAATTAACGTTAAGTTTTTTCCAAATTTCAAATTGATGTTTTAGGGCTTTTGATCGGAATGAGAATACGAATCGATTGATATAAAACTTAACTTGAAACGGTGCTTCAAATAACTTGATTTGTGTTAATTAAGAGTTTAAACACGGGAATTGAAGCATTCTTTAGTCGTTTGGACCACCGTTTGGAAGTAAGTTTTACATCAATTAACTCGTATCCTCATCATGATCAAAAGCCTTAAAATGTCAGTTTGAAATTTGGAAAAAAAAATTAACGTCGTTAATTTTTTTTTACGGAGGTCCAATGAAAACAAATAGTGTGAAAGTTGGGACTAGTGACAACTATTTTCAAAGTTGGAATTATTATCGGTTAACAGTATTAAATTGGGATTATTAAAATCCAATTCATCTTAATGAAACCATGATTTGGGAAGCCCATTTAAGCCGATTATTATTGTTATTATTTTGGCGAACTTGTCCCTTTGGTTATAGTAGTGTTAATAAACAAAAAGTTATTATTCTATTAGCGGGATCCTACAAAAGACTGTACAACAATGAATACAGATATATCGAATGCAAATAAAATGTGGTTTCACTTGAAGTTGAATTGCTTTCTTTTCACTAAAAATTCAATAGTTCCCAACCCATATATAATAATAATAATAATAATAATAATAAATAAATAATCGTTTATGCTCTCTAATAAAAATAAAGATTGTTTTGTCACTTAACATGTTCACATAGGGTAAGGTTTCTTTGATATGGATAATCCTGCTGAAATTCAAGACTCGGCGAGTGATGTTACTGCTATGCATGCTTCTACAGTTGGTCCATCTGTGTGCCCGTCTATTGCTTCCGTGGAGGATTCAGAGGAAACATTATCTGATTCTTCCAACGATGATGCTGTGGAAGCACATCGTGTTCTTGTTGCTCAAGAAAGAATCCAAGGGAAACGAAAGAAGGATTCTGATGATAGTGAGTCAGATTATGAGGATGAGCTGTATCGCTTTGTACGTAGATCAAAGAGGGCCATAGCTGGAGAAAGTTCAAGTGTTGTCCATTTTGCTCCACCATTGTTATCGGGTATGTCTATGTTACCTCCCTCTTCGTCAGATCAACTGCCAGTTACCTCAAGTGTACCAATGATGGTCGTGTTTACACCATCTGGTATAGCTCCTTCTATGGTACAAGTGTCTGCACCGGAGATTGTTTCTTTGCCACCTCCTACTCTTACTCCATCAGAGGTGGTTGCTAGATTTGTTGAATCTACACTGGTAGCGACTATTGGGTTATCTGTTTCTATGCCACCCCCAGTTACTATTCAATCTACATCTGATATTCCAGCAAGTTTGGGAATTCCACCACCTTATGCTCAAGATATATCTCACATGCGGTTTGATTTTGATGCCACCCTGTCTGATTCTGAGAGGATTGCAGCACTTGAAAGAGTTGTTGCTGAGCAGTCGAGGATAAATCTCATTCAGACACAAGCTATTCAACGGCTCGTGGCTGAGAATCAGATTCAGTCATCCATTCTGATCGAACACGGTAAAATCTTTGATGCTCTCAAACAGTTCTTAGCATCTCAGGGGGGAGACTACTTACTAAGGTGATGAGCTGAGAACAAAGAAGAGACAAGACAGAGACGATAATCCCAATGCATCAAAAGATGCAGGTGGTGAGTTGCCAAGAACTGAACAAAATCTTGAGACTTCCACATCTCAGGGGGAGTCTGTTGGTCCGTCAGGCAGTACAGGTGGTGAGACAGTGGTGGTTGTAGATGATGAGGATGAGTTGGGTGATGATGTGCTGACGGCTAGTGATATTGAGAAAATTAGTGAACGGATAGAGATTGATAGTGAGTTAGAGGAAGGAGAGATAATTGATGATGATGTTGATCATGATATTCCAAGTGTTGATCAAGAGAAGTTGGTTCAAGATGAAAGTGTGTCAGGTGATTCTGAATGGCAAGAGCAGCCAAGATGGAAAGAAGGTTGTGCTCAATGGTTCGTCAAGACAAAGAAGTCAGTGGTACCTACAATGTTCAAGAAAAGTTACAATATCAAGGGTTATGCTGAATCGAAGAAAGGTATTATTTTCCGGTTGTATGATGAACAGTTAAAATTGTTTGTGATAAAGCGATATGATGGGGTTCAGTATTTTAATAAGGCATTGAGATCGCTTAACACTTTGCCTGAGTGTGAAATGCAAGATTTGGCTCGGTTAAGATTGATAAATATAAGTGATGATAATTTTGCGAGATGGGTTGGAAAAATCGTGTGGAAGAAAAGTGTGAAAGAGAAAAAGTTTGAGCTTCTGAATCCTCAAAAGGGGAAGCTGATTGAAGATAAGGAACGTGGTATGCGGGCTGATGGCAAGCCCTGGATGGTGATGAAGTACAAGCCAATTCGGTGTTTGAAAGAGGTTCCTATGAAGCTTATGCCCCAGGATGTGTTGAAGGATCTCAAGTGGTGGTTTGTTGATTGTCAAACTGCTGAAGCTGTGATGGAAGATGATGATGAACAGGAGATCTTGAGAGTGTATGATCCAATGCACTTGGTTAATTTGTCTCAAGCTGACTTGCAGGTACTCAATGACAAGAAGATTTTTTATATACTTGTTAGGGCACGGAAATTTGACACTGTGGATACGTTATCCTGACATATGTTCTAGGATCAGTTATCCTTAGACAGATCCTGTCAGGATCAAGGATCCTCAGTAGTTGGTATTACTAACGATTGTTTCTCATGTGTAGGTTAATATTTGATAGGTATAACGGCTATAGGACGTGGTCTACCAAATATTTCGCTACAAGGCACCTTTAACACGTGGTCAAATGGTTGTAACACGTTTAGTGGGGATAATGGCGGATTTATAGGACTTATTGTTGACTCACAAATAGCTGAGTACTGAGGATATGTTATCCTTGAAGACGTGTCTGGATCAATTATCCTTCTGAATAGTTCCAGAGTTATATATGACGGCTCCAAGACCTGGTCTACCTTATTTTTCGCTACTGGGCTCCTTTATGCACGTGGTTAAAGTGATGGGAGCAGTTAGTGGAGTAGTTCCTTTAAAATAGGAGCTAGTTGTTTTTTTCTTTTATTATTTATATTGAGTTTATGATCAATATTAGGTCACATACACATAGATACACTCATGAACGGCTGCACACATTCAGAAACTCTCTCAAGTACTCTCTCTAGCAGTTCATACACACACACTTAGATATTCTTGTATTCTTTGATCATAAACTCCAACTCTTGTAACCGACTTTTTACCATCAATAAACTTGACGGTGATAGTTTTCACCGTCCGGGGGTTTTTTATGCCGGAGATTACTATAATCACGTACTATCCGACCAAAGGTTACCTCGTTGATCCTTGACCGAAGTGATTCGACCAAAGATTATCTTTTTAATCCTTGACCGAAGTCATTTTATCAAAGATTGCCTTGTTAAGTTTTTACCGAAGTAAGATTATCGTGATTAAGGGCTTTTTCCCTCGTGATCAAATCACGGTGTTCGTCTCTATTTCGTTCATATAATTGTTGTTATCATTTTAGCACTAAACCTCACATAACAGATTTGGATACATTATCCTTAGCAGATTTTTGTCCAAAACAATTTGGCGCCCACCGTGGGGAAATTGGTGCTATAATCCATATTACTCCTATCAATTCTCATTTTTTCATACCCTATACACTTGCCATGGCCTCTCAATCCACCTCTGCATCGTCAACTATGCCGTCTTCGGTTTCTCTCTCCTCAAGGACCTTGCCGCCGATGCCTCCGCCAATCACGGGAGCACCAAAGGCTGCTACTTCTGGGAGCAAGACACAAATACCAGTCTTCCAGAGCTCGAGAACAACCGCTGCTACTTCGGCGGTAAACTCTAACAATGATGTTTCCTCTATGTTTTTGCAGGTGAAAGCATATATGGAACAACAGAACAAGACCAACCAAAGGATCCTGCGTGAGATCGAAGACATCAAAAATTCTAAGAGGCCAACAGAGGATTTCACCCCCCTGATGCCTAGGATGCTGGATTTCACCAGTCCATGGTCCCTAGCTCAGTTCCCGCAAGGATCACCCATCCTTCAACAGGGATCCATGGGTCCTCAGACTCAAGGATCCTTAATCTTTCAGCAAGGATCATCTATCCTTCACCACGGGTCCATGGGTCAACCAGCTTAAGGACCCTCAACTTTTCATCAAGGATCATCTATCCTTCAACAGAGGTCCATGGGTCAACAGACTCAAGGATTCTCATTGGTTCAGCAAGGATCATCTATCCTTCAACAGAGGTCCATGGGTCAACAGACTCAAGGATTCTCGTTGGTTCAGCCAGGATCATCTATCCTCCAAAAAGGGCATATGGGTCAGCAAGCTCATGGATCCTCATTCTTCCCGCAATGATCCTCTATCCTTCGGCAGGGATCCATGGGTCAACAGACTCAAGAACACTCGATCTTCCACCCAGGATCATCTATCCTAGATCCGAGGTCCATGGGTCAGCAGATTCAAGGATCCTCGATATTTCAGCAAGGACCTTCAATCCTTAATCCAGGATCGATGGGTCAGCAGGTTCAAGGATCCTCCATGTTCCAGAGAGGGTCATCAATCCTTCAACAAGGGTCCTCTGGGGTGTATCACCAAGGATCCTACAACTCTCAGTCTCATGGATCCTTCTATCATGGTCGAGGATCCCTAGGAGTTCAACATCAACGGTCTTCAGAAGTCCATGAAGGAGATATAATCCCCATGCAGACCATAGCTTCTGGTGGACCAACGCCTGTAGCAGACGCTTCTTACATCAACCACTCTTCTGGAATGCCGACTTTCACGCAACAAAGAGGTGACTTGTATGATCCTATATCCTTAGATGCTAACTGTGGTTCCATGTAGGATGCATGTATCAACCAAGCTATGGCTAAGGAACTACAGAAACTCAAGGATATGATATCCAGCGTACCAGGGGTGATCCGTCCAATTCCTGAGATACCAGAAGGAAGCCACAAACTGTCCAGATTTGCTCCACCAATCTGTGAAGCAGAGATCCCAAAACGCTTTCGAACCCCCCAACATGAAAGTGTACGATGGTACCACTGATCCTGAAGAGCATGTAGCCCAATACAGGGAAAGAATGGAGATCAATCCAATTCCCGAGAGACTCAAGGAGGCTTGTCTGTGCAAGGGTTTCGGATCCACACTAACAGGATCTGCGTTAAAATGGCTGCTAAGTCTTCCTCCCTTTTCAATTACTTCTTTTTCTCATTTAGTTAACTTGTTCAACAGCCAATTTTCTTATAGTAGGAAATTTAAGAAGTTAACTAGTGACTTATATAGAGTTGTCCAACCCAATGATGAATCCCTTAGGGATTTTATCACGAGGTTTGGCAGGGAGGCCCTAAAAATCCCTAATCTTGACATGGCCACGGCTGTAGAAGCCTTCAAGATGGGACTAAATAGGGGCTCCCCCTTTTATGATGATCTTGTGATGACTCCTTGCAGGTCTCTAGATGAAGTCAGAAACAGGGCACTCGGATTCATAAGACTAGAGGATGATAAAAGGATCTAGGAAAGATTGGGTACTTCAACAAAATAGGAGTCACTCGGTAAGAAATCAAGGATCCAGGATCCTGAAGAAGCCCCTTAGAAAGCAGCAACACCACCACCAAAAACACACGTGATCAACTTCGTCTCCAGAGGCACATATATATTTCGAAGTTCCCCTCCAACAGCCAGACCCTCGTTGAGAAAACCGAATTGAATAATGGGGAAAGACCGCTTATCCCCACTACATCAATAGCTGATAAAAGAATCTTCTTTGAACAAGAAGATAGTATAAGGATCCATGATCCTCATCGAGATGCTCGCATGATCAATTTCATTTCCGGAGGGTCAGACATATGCATCACTTCTTTCTCTGTAGCTAAGAGGCTAGCCAAGGAAATAAAATTGGATGGCGGGGACCAACCGGTTATATTCACCACTCTGACCACTGACAAAAGAATCTTTTTCGATAAAGAAGACAAATCAAGCATTCAGGATCCTCACCACGACGGTTTGATTATTACTTTATTTATAGCTAACCATTTTGTTCGCAGTATCCTAGTTGACGGTGGTAGCTCGGTCAATATCATTCAACATGATGTACTTCAGAAGATGAACATACCAGATCCAGACACCATCCCAAGAACATCGGTGCTAGTTGGTTTTAGTGAAGAAACCAAGAAAACATTGGGGGACATCAACCTCCCGATATACATCGAAGGGTTAAATTCTTATCAAAGATTTTATGTAATTGATAACCTTTCTTGTTGCAATGGTATTTTAGGCAGGCCTTGGCTACATGGAATGAAAGTAGTGGCTTCTACATACCATCAGCGCATCAAGCTTCCTACCCCTTGGGGAGTAGTAAGGATAGACGGTAATCAGGTGGAAGCCAAGAACTACTATTCTTCGTCAATGAAGCCGACAGCCAAGCGGACTGTGGCATAGAAACCACAGCGACATCCTAGGGACGTTCTGGAAGCTCGGGAGAAAGACGTTAAAGAAGTATCATTCGATCCCGAGGATCCAGACATAGAGGTGTTCCTAGGATCCAGTATCCCCAGCAAGATTGGGGAGGATTTGGTATCCTTCTTAGGGCGAAGAAAATCTACCTTTGCCTTTAAGCATTCAGACATGACAGGGACAACATATCAAAGACTGGTCAATATGATGTTCAAAGACCAGTTAGGCAAGACCATGGAAGTTTGAATGGACTCAAAAGCATGAGTATGCGCTGAAGGCTCTTAAGGATTATATATCCTTAGCACCAGCCTTGATGAAGCCAATTTATGGTTAGCCGTTGTCTCTATACTTAGACGTTTCAGTTAATGCAGTCAGTGCTGTTCTGGCCAAGGATCATGAAGGTCCACAGCATCCGGTATATTATGTAAGTAAAAACCTCTTAGACGCAGAGGTCAGGTATTCTCACATTGAGAAATTAATTCTTGCTTTGATTATTGCCTCAACCAAGTTGAGACATTATTTTTAAACACCATACTATTATTTTGAGAACTAACTATTCTGTTAAGGATGTGCTTAGAAATATAGAGTTGTCAGGAAGGATGGCCAAGTGGGTTGTGAAGTTGAGTGCATATGACATTAAGTATGAGCCTAGAATAACCATTAAGTCAAGAGAGCTTGCAGACTTTGTGGCTGATTTCAATAGCGACATGCGGAAGGAAGCTGATTTGGAAGTTCAGCAACTAGAAGAAACAAAGGATCCTTGGACCCTCTTCACAGATGGAGCATCCAACGTAAGAGGAACAAGATTGGGTATCCTACTGAAATCGCCACAGGGGGACATAATATCCCAGTCCATTGCATGTGCATTCCAAGCCACCAACAATGATGCAGAATACGAAGCACTTATCGCAGGTTAACTTTTAGCCAAACAAATGAGGATCAAGTATCTTCAAGTTTATATAGACTCTTTACTTATAACTAATCGCTTTAACGGTTCTTACACCATAAAAGGTGAGAATATGGTCAAATATTTAGAAATTGTGAAGGAATTAGGAAAATCCTTCGAGTTGTTTAGTATATTATAGGTACCTAGAGAAGAAAATGCCGGGGCAGATGCTTTGGAAAATCTAGCCTCATCTCTGAAAATACCATAAGACACGAAGATTCCAATCATTCATGTTCTCTCACCAGCAATAGAAGAACAAGAAGTTGGCGAAGTAACAAATGACAAAGAAATTGTACTCTAGGATCCATTATCCTCAAATAACCGAGAATCATGGATCCTTCCGATCAAGAAGTACATTCAAACAGGAGAAATTCCAGCCATAGAGAATCCAGAGTCTTTCAAACTCAAGGTATCACAATATATTTTATTAGATGATATGCTATACAGGAAATCTCTTGCAGGTCCATATTTGAGGTGCATCGAGGATCCTGAAATCCAAGAGGTGCTCAAAGACTTTCATGAAGGTGATTGTGGTAATCACACCAGAGGTAGAGCTCTGTTTTCCAGATTTCTAAGAACATGGTACTTCTAACCAACAATGAAGAGAGATGCAATGGAGTACTCAAAGAAGTGTGATGCTTGCCAAAGGCATGAAAACATCCTACATCAACCAGCAGAACCTATGTATCCTATATCCTTATCATGGCCTTTCATGAAGTGGGGCATGGATATTGAGGGTAAACTACCAAAGGCACCAGGCGGAAAGGTCGTTATGCTTGCTATGACTGACTACTTCTCCAAATGGATTGAGGCAGAAGCATTTGTACAAGTTCGTGAAAGGAAAGTAATATATTTTATTAACTGAAATATTATAACTAGATTTGGTATTCCCGCTGAAATTGTTTGTGACAATGGTTCCCAGTTTATCGAGAATAGAACCACTAACTTTTGTGACAGTTGGGGCATCAAAATGATTACTTCCACTCCGGTTCATCCTCAAGCCAATGGTCAAGCGGAGTCCAGCAACAAGATCATCATCAACAATCTGAAGAAGAAGCTAGGATCCAAGAAGGGAAAATGGGCTGAAGAACTTCCTTATGTTCTCTGGGCAGACAGAACTACACCCAAAAATGTGACAGGCCACACACCCTTCTCCTTGGTGTTTAGATCAAAAGCAGTGATTCCCACATAAATGGTGGTTCCTACTGCGAGAACCAGCATCCGTGAACCTGAAGCCAATGAAGAAATCCTTCTAGAAGACTTGGATACTGTAGAAGAACTCAGAGACCTAGCCAAGATCAGAATGGCAGCTTATCAACAAAGGGTAGCTGGGGCATACAACAAGAATACAAGGATCAGAAGATTTCAGGAAGGAGATCTAGTCTTGAGGAAAGCCTTCCAAAACACAACTAATCTAGCAGATGGAAAGTTAGCACCCAAATGGGAAGGTCCCTACTTGATCGAGTCAGAAGCTGGGAAGGGGGCATATCACTTGCTAACTATGGAAGGCAACAGGTTACCCAGAGCATGGAATGCTATCCATCTCAAAAAGTATTTTTTCTAGTCAGGATCTAGTATCCTTCGAAAATCAAGCATCTATCTAGGATAAAGGATCCTAAAATTGGTAATATCTATCTGATCACTTATTCATTTCATATTCTTGTTATTTTAAGGATAATGTATTCTTAATATTTATCTTTTCCAAGTTTTTAAGTAACAATGCAGATTTCAACAAGAGGTTCAATGTCTAAGAGGTTGGCCACCTCTCCCTCACGCTTAAGGCACTTTACTATTTCCCTTGGCCTTGCCCACGATTGGATATGACCCCCGATGGTCATATCCCCTACGGTTTAAAGGTTTTCACCTTTCTCACGATCGCCAGTTGCGCACGCTACCCAACGTATAGTTCGGGGCAGCGGGACCAGTACACGCTTAGTGGCTGACAATTTCGTTGTCTTCGGCTATATGGAGGATCCTACGATTTATGGTAGACGTACCATACCACCGGTTTATAACGTTTTCACGTTATCTCACGTTTGGGCTAAATCCCGGTTTGGGCGAGTCCCCAGTTGACATCCGTATCTTTGGGCCAGTCCCCAGTTTGGGCTTGTCCCCAGTATTTGGGTTTGTCCCCAGTTTAACACCAGTTCACGGGCTTGTCCCCAGATTACACGGGCTTGTCCCCAGTTGCACGGGCTTGTCCCCAGTTTATTTTATGGGCTTGTCCCCAGTTTGTTGGGCTTGTCCCCAGTTTATTTTGTGGGCTTGTCCCCGGTTTATTGGGTTTAATCCCAGATAATATCGTAAGTTATTTGCATCAGGTATCATAAATTAGATTATGAGGATTACCGAAGGATCAATACTTATGGATTCAAAATCCTTTAATTCAGTTTTATAGGGATTGCAAAAGGATCAATACTTATGGTAACTTAGGTCTAACCAGACCTTACGGTATGATTTATGTTTATCGGTTTACACTTATTTGATTTCAGTTTATATCTTCATAGATATCATGATTCATTATTCTCAATCTATTTTTATAAGGATTTAAGATCCTGGTTTATTTTTGCAAGGATATTTTATCCTAAAAACTTTTTACTAAAGAATATTTCTCAAAAATTTCAACAAGTCTAAAGCTATATCAGACAAACTTTCAAAATAACAAGTAACAAGCGAATAGTCAAAAGTTTTCAATTATTATTAAACATAAGTCACCTGGACTTAACTAAAAGTTTTAACCCAGACTTCACCGTTCAAAATATAGACCATCTATCCTGGTTTAACATGTGTTACTAGCTGTTCGTGATTTGCATGAAGAATAAGAGGTTTCGGATATATAGCCAGAAAGGAAGTTCCCAAGGAAACTCTATAGATATTTGATGATTATATCTAGCTTGTCAAATCTCATCTATTTTTGCAGTAAGTTTGAATCCAAAGGAAAATTGACAGCTGTGATCTTATCACAACCGCCATTTTGGGGGCAATTGTTAGGGCGTGGAAATTTGACACTGTGGATACATTATCCTGACATATGTTCTAGGATCAGTTATCCTTAGACAGATCCTGTCAGGATCAAGGATCCTTAGTAGTTGGTATTACTAACGATTGTTTCTCATGTGTAGGTTAATATTTGATAGGTATAACGGCTGTAGGACGTGGTCTACCAAATATTTCGCTACAAGGCACCTTCAACACGTGGTCAAATGGTTGTAACACGTTTAGTGGGGATAATGGCGGATTTATAGGACTTCTTGTTGACTCACGAATAGCTGAGTACTGAGGATATGTTATCCTTGAAGACGTGTCTGGATCAATGATGTACATAGAAATATACATCTTTTCAGCATCAAATAATCTCTAAAAACTGCAATTTCTATCTAATAACATAGCATAAAAGGCTACTTATCAAAATAAAACGTAATTTCAGGTGAAACCAAACCTCAAACGAAGAAACAAGCAAAAATACGAAGAAAAACAGAAGAAAACACAAGAAAACAAAGAAACACGCCCCCATGTCTCAAGAAACACGACCCCATGCTTATGGAACAAGAAAAGACAAAATTTGAGAACAAAAGCACGGGGCCGTGCTCAGCATGCACGGGGCCGTGGACGGGAATGCAGAAAAGACAAAGAAGAATTGAGCACATGTCACTAAAAAGCACGGGACCGTGTCTGCTAACCACGGAGCCGTTGCCAGCTCACACAAAAGACAAAACAAATTCGGCACATGTCATAAAAATACACAGGGCTGTGCCTCACCATCCAGATTGCCTATTAATAATGGCTCATGTTGCATTCATCAAGTGTGCCTTGAAAATATTTCTATCCGATTCTCTCTTATAAAAACACACACTAACACTCACCTTGAAGATCTAGTGAAGAGTTTGAAGGTTTGGAGGTCATCACCACTAATCATCATCATCAACCATCATCCCCATCATTAAGAATAAGGATTCATCTACATTTGGTTAGATTGTTCCAAGTTTAATCATGTATTTGTTATTATCAATCATCTTAATGTTCATCATAATGCTCATTATGAGCTAAACTCCTTTTACCATCTAAAATCTATGAAGAAGCTTTATTTTACTTGATAATTAATCAAGACATGTGATGTAGTCTAGTTAAGTACATGGTTATATTACAATTATCTTTTGATGAGAAATGTTTCACCATCTTAAATCACTAATTCAAAGTTGGTGGTTGTCAATCTCTTTGGCAATCGTTCATGATCGATTCATGTTCTTGAAAGATAGAAATACCTTGATACATTATCGAAACATGGATCCTTATATTGTACTTAGAAATGATGAGATATAAGTTATGGTGTATTTTTCTAAACCTTGGTAATTCGAAAATGGCTTTGCTTAGGATATCAAATTAGCTAAAGAAACCATATGTTAATGGAATGTGTAATCATAACCTACTTAAATCAACCAAGGGGAGGTTGTGTGATGAACTACAATCACCCAAAGTTGTTAGAATTGGTATTCGAGAAATTGAAGTCAATCCTAATCTTTCTACTTAACGAAACTACTTGCCAACTTAAATTGACATCATTGAGATGGTATGACATTAGGAAAGGGTGGACTTTAAAATGCGCATATCATCTCCTTAGTGCCAAAGATTCTCACTTTGGGTTAAGGAGTTATCTATCATATATTGCTACGGTAAGTTTATCACATGTCTACATATTAATTATCAATGCTAAAATGGAGTGAATTCTTGATCTTAGATGGTAACCTTCGTATAATTGAACAACTCGTTTAGAATTTCTTATCTTGGTCACCTATATATTATATCTATATAATTATTTATATTTTATAAAAAGTTCAAATATTAACCTCAAAATGATTAAAACCTCCGATTGAAGTAAAACAACGATTTATTATTAGAAACCTTTGTGTCCACGGATTGATACTTGGTTCTTACCAATAGTATTCTACATATACGATAGGTACACTTGCCTATTTTGTGTGTGTTTAGTCTTTGTAGAAATCACTTTTATAAATTTAAAACACGATCTTGTGCAAAAGCTAAATATCCAATCTATCATATTTTATACAAGCTACACAGCACGCATCAATCAATTATCCTTCTGAAGAGTTCCAGAGTTATATATGACGACTCCAAGACCTGGTCTACCTTATTTTTCGCTACTGGGCTCCTTTATGCACGTGGTTAAAGTGATGGGAGCATTTAGTGGAGTAGTTCCTTTAAAATAGGAGCCAGTTGTTATTTTTTTTTATTATTTATATTGAGTTTATGATCAATATTAGGTTACATACACATAGATACACTCATGAACGGCTGCACACATTCAGAAACTCTCTCAAGAACTCTCTCTAGCAGTTCATACACACACACACACTTAGATATTCTTGTATTCTTTGATCATAAACTCCAACTCTTGTAACTGACTTTTTACCATCAATAAACTTGACGGTGATAGTTTTACCATCAATAAACATATCCTCAGTACTCAGCTATAATCACGTACTATCCGACCAAAGGTTACCTCGTTGATCCTTGACCGAAGTGATTCGACCAAAGATTATCTTGTTAATCCTTGACCGAAGTCATTTTATCAAAGATTGCCTTGTTAAGTTTTGACCGAAGTAAGATTATCGTGATTAAGGGCTTTTTCCCTCGTGATCAAATCACGGTGTTCATCTCTATTTCGTTCATATAATTGTTGTTATCATTTTAGCACTAAACCTCACATAACAGATTTGGATACATTATCCTTAGCAGATTTTTGTCCAAAACAATACCTGCGTGGAAAGACGAAGCAAAGAAGTACCAGAGGGTTGTCTCTGTCTGTGTGAGACAGGGAGTTCATATTTGAAGACGGATGGTGCATACTTTTTGGATTACGGGACACGAGAAAGATGATAGAGATATGAAGCTACTGCCAAGGGGGAGTCTGTTGGTGCATAATGCCAGTAGTTCATTTATCTCGTGTTTATTCGTGTCTGTAATCGTTACATTGTTCGTATTGTGTTGAACGTGTTAGTTTGCTTTAGTGTTTAGCGAACTTGGGGTAGCGGAGTTAGGATAACTTCGCCTAGCATGTTAGGCGAAGTTGTCGTACTATATATAACCTAACTTCGGCTTATTTTGTAAGACTTTTGACGGCTGTGTTTTGTGACCTGGGTGTTACGTGTTTTGGTGTCTTTGTTTATCAATATCGCCATTTAACAAGTATTTCTTTATATTCGTGTGTTTACGTGTGATTTACGTGTTCATCGTGTTAGCACTCGTATCGTATACGTAAGGGATTCCGTACCCACGTGTTACGAGATACTTCTGTGTAAATCCGGCTGGGAACCTACAAATCCTTAAAATCATTCATTACCATTTATTTGTTAATTGATGTACTAATTTCAAGGATGAAATTAAGCATAAAAAAAACTAATTTGTGATTAATTACAATAGTGTTTACATTTTTACTTTTGTATTGTAATGTAAAATGTGCAAATTGTTAATAATATATGATAGTTTTATTGACTATTGTATTACCTTTTTGTTTATTATTTTCTATTAATTTTTATACTTTATATGTTATGTTTTCCTGAAACGCATGTAGTACACTAACCAAAACAAAAACAAATATGGTAACTTATTAGTGTATTATTTTTTTTAACTGTTTTAACTTTTAACCACTATCGTACAATAAACACCCGAGCTATCGATACAAAGAGTTGTCTTGTCACGCTCACAGACAAATTGTGGCACTACAAGTTCGCCATTGGCATATTTAGGAACTCACAAGGGGTTCATATTTGGACTTTGGGGTGTGTTGGAGTGAAGTTCACTGTGCGTCTAGAGGTTTGTATTTTGGAAGCTTTGAACTTATTAATTCTCTAAGCTAGTGTTTGGAGCACTAAAATAACATATGTAATGAAATTGATCACTACGAGTGAATAAGAAAATGAGTGTTTGGTTTGTTAATGAAATATAACCAAGAACTACAATAAGAAATCTCATTTAATTAAATTCATTCATTTCTACTCCTTTTTTTTTATTTCATTCCTCTTTTACCTTATTTTTCTCGACACCAATGCTACCAGCGTATTCACCGCCACCACCACTTGACAACCATCGCCACCACCACCATTGTCAACATCACCACCACCACAATCGCCATCGCCAGCACCACCGTCTCCAACGCCACCACCACCACCACCACCAACTGACAACACCTTTGCCGCCGTCACCACCACCACCGCCGTCGCCATAGCCATTTTTTTGGTAAATTTTATGTATTTTAAGGTAGGGGTATTTTTGTTATTTGTATTTCATTCTCATTACTTTTTGTGACTACCTACCAATATAAAGTAATGATTTATTTCATTTCTATAAGTTAACCAAACAAGACAAAAAAAATAGTAATGATCCATTTCATTTTTCTGTTCATTTTATTCTCTCGATAATTCATTACCTCATACCAAACAGACCCTAGGTGTCCAAGTCAGGCATGCCTAGATTGTCGTTTAATGCTCAAAATTTATACACCTTATCAAATATCTAATGACTGATTTTGAATTTTGAATAATTTTTGTTTTTGAATTATGACTAACAAAATAAACTTGATTTGTGAAGATAATGAAAAATTATAATATGAAGTTCATGTTCTGTTGAATTTATTCATACTAGAAAAAAAATTATTATGTTATGCATGATATAAGAATTAAAGGGAAATTCATAAAATGATCCAGGTTAAGAAAGAGAATCGGATTTGACCCAAATTTTGAAATTCTTCCTCAAATGTCCCTACGAAACTCACGGAGCCGACACTCTTGGATTCCCGTCTATAGACTTCATTGGGCACTAATATACTAACACGTGTAATATGCATGACCCCACCCGCTACTTTTGTAAGCAAATCCACCGGACCTGTTAGATTTGGTAGCAAAACCGTCTCCGTAAAAACCACTCATCTCCGTGAAAACCATCTCCTCTGTGATGTTTCATATTGTTTTCAATATCAAATGTTGTGAATCAAGATTAAATTTCTAACACAACAAAGGATTATATAATATATAAATAATAATATATTTTATTAACCTAAAGGATTTTTATAAAAACCATTTAACAAATTGATTTTTATCTCACCCTTCCTAAATCCTGCTAATAGCTATGCCATTAATAGAATTCCTAAATATTTATTGAATTTTAAATACTCTTGATAGAATAATATCACCAAAGGTAAGTCTTTCATCAAATTCAATCTAGAAGACTTAACTTTGACTAAAAAAAATTAATAATAATAATAATAATAATAATGGTTAAGTCATAACGTAGAAGAATTTAGTGTGTGTGTTTGAAAAAACCATAAAAGATATAACTCATTGTGGTGTAAAACTTGAATAGTTATTTCAAGGTTAAAACCTATGGATTTGGGCATGAAAGGAAAAAAGAAATTGAGTGGCTAAAGGTGATAAAAACATCTCACACCGTTTAAATCACAAAACAAAAGAATGTGTGATATGGTCGTCCATGATTGATGGGATCGACGGACGAGTCATCAAAGTGCAAAAACCTTGTGCACGTTCTTTGTTTTAAAGAATCATTAGCCTTTATAAAATCGTTTTAAAAAACCATTAATTTCTTATTCTTCGTTTTACATCAATACACAACTTCATTCATAATAAATAAATAAATACAA
Organism: Bidens hawaiensis; assembly: GCF_021521415.1. Classification (NCBI taxonomy): domain Eukaryota; kingdom Viridiplantae; phylum Streptophyta; class Magnoliopsida; order Asterales; family Asteraceae; genus Bidens; species Bidens hawaiensis. The sequence goes on from NW_027492838.1 coordinate 404,232, forward strand.
TATTTAACGCCTCTTAATATAAGCGGACTATTCTACACAACCACAAAGTATTCACAATATCTCAAGTTATTCATTCATCTAGCATCTCATATAACCTTGAAAATAATTTAACTCGTGTTTTAGTACAATGTATTAAAAGTCTTTTAACACTTTAGATAACTGTTTTAAACAATGTATTAAACGTCCTAAATACTCTAGTTAACTGCCTTTTGTTTCAATTTCTGCTGCTAGGAAACAAGATGCACTTAAGATTTAATCTTAACGACTTGAGCAAGACCTATGTATTAGGTTAGGGGGGCGACCGCCCACCTTAAATTTTTCTTTATAGTGTTATTTGTATGTGAAAACCCCAATCGCTCCCTAAAAATTAGTGTTAAATCCCGATGTCGCCCGCAAGAAAATAATTCCTAGGTCCGCCATAAGAATAATCCATACCATCACTTTCTTCTTATAAAACATAGTCTGTATTTTGCCATTTATCTATTTCACATTTATTGATTTATTCATCGTAAAGTTGTTTCTTATTTTCATTTTCTGTTTTGCATATTTTTGATTAAATATCGTCATTACGTCATATACCCGATTTGCCAAAAATAGAGAGTTTCAACAGAAATGGCTTTTTTTTCTTTTTTTCTTTTTTTTTGCTATGGTTTGGGTTCGTTAAAAAAAATGAGAAACATGATAATACTTCAAAATCAAAAGTGGCAAATTAAGGGAAAACTTTGGACTTGAGTATATCATATTATCATGTCCCAGGGAGATTCTAATATAAAATATTAGTCATTAATAACCTGTAAAATCTCCTAAGAGTAAGAGTGATTTGAACAATTGAAATTCAATAATCTAATTACCTTTTGTAATAAAAATTAAAAATAGAACCATAGAGACAAGGTAAAAGTGTTTTCAAAGTATTTATATTTGTTAGTCCACATGAGAAAACTTACTCTTAGTATTTCAAATTTCAAATCTTTGAGATGAAAACAATAGCATATGAATGCACACACCTTCCAATAAAAACGTATATAGTTTTGGGCACCCCTTTAGACAATTCGTAGAATCTTAAAGAAAATCAACGCGAGTTCAAACACATCGCAACTTGTGAGCTTCTTTGCAAGCCGCAATGGCGTGATGTGTTTTAACCCGAGGAGAATTTTGTTTAAAGAAGCTATTAAACCTGTCTACACATATTACAACTGTCTCCACACGTGGGTGACCAAACTGTATACATTTTTTAGCTTGGAAGAACACAACGATTCCAAACCCAGAAAGGGTATGCGAAGCCCACTTACATTTTCTAATAGGATATTTTTTTTCTTGGTTCGCTCTAAGAGAAGGTGAATGAATATTTAAGGTACCCGTCTTGTCTTGCAGCGGTCAAGTAATAATGCTTGTAGATTTAGATTATTTGATTGCAAATAATTTTTTTCCAAAGATGTTGATCTTGTTTGATTGTAATTAGTACTGAAATACGATTAATGATATTACAGCCTCATCATTAAACGTTCTTCCTCGAATTATATATATATGAGGAAAAAAAGTTATATGTATGAATTTACGATTATAAGTATGAAGGTTCATGAACTAATATGAATGTCGTTGTTGTTAGGTATTAAACAGAGTCGGTACGCAACGGAAACACAAACACACGTACAAACAAAAGCAATAAATAAGAGACACGAGATTTTACGTGGTTCGGTCAACGCGACCTACGTCCACGGGCTGCAACTACGGTATTTTTATTAAGCGCGGTACAAAAGATTACAATACATGACCATGATATATAGAGAGAACAATTAGGTTAAATGACTTAGGGACCAAGAAACGTCAAATGGGCCATCCTCCATGATTAAACAGGCCGCCCCCTTTTGTCTTCTAATTGTCAACCAACGAACCCGGCCCAAAGGCCTTCACTAATCCTAACAATCTCCCACTTGAAGGCCTTGCGATAAACTCTAGCCCACCATTCAAGTACAAAGCAACCCAGTCATCAGTAATATCAGTAATCTTTATTAACAAATCTTTCAAGCTTCCAGTTACCATAAACAAGCTAAGACTTACCACCTAGTTGCAGCACCCCCTTCAACATCAAGTACCATAAGGGCCAGTTGAAGCTCCACCGAGCCCCAACTCATCAGCCGAAACTGATCCGTCCTCTATCTTAACTGATACGCACGATCCACCAGATCCAGAGATAACCCGAGAACCACTACCACTCTCATCTTTTAGCAAGAGTTCCCCAGGAGAGATTTTATCAATCGGAATAACGGTCTTCAAAACCCAACGTTGTTTTGTAACTGTTCCCGGAACACAACCCGCGCTCCCACTGTCACCAAACCCCTTACCTGTTTTAGACCTCCGACCCCGCTCAGCTTGAATCACCTTGGCAACAGGCTCCACTCTTGCAAATTGAACCTTATTCTGCCCATTCGACTCAGCGAATCCGACTTTGTTTTGAGGGACGGTCATACTTCCCTCAGTAGGCATTTGTACCATGTATGATGAACCATACCTGTTTCCACGAGCAATAACCAGATTACCTTTAGTTACCTTCCATTTACCTCCACCAAACTTTACTTCAATGCCTAGTTCATCCAGTTGACTAGCAAAGATAAGCCTTCTCTTTAACGATGGAATAACCCTAACATTCTTCAAGTTCCAAACGGTTCCCAATGGAGTTACCAAATTAACATCCCCCATGCCCGTAACATTAAGAACATCACCATTAGCAATACGTACCTTCCCAAAGTTACCAACCTTTAGATTCACCATCGTCTCCCCGCTGTGCGTAGCGTGAAACGAAGAACCGGAATCCATGACCCAAGAGTCCACCATGCTATCCACACTGCAAAATAATGCCTCGTCATCACTGATGCCTTCATTAACCTGTTCAGCAGTGTTCACCTCAGCAGCCTTTCCCTGTAATTTGTTTGGACAATCACTCTTAACATGTCCAACTTCATTACACCTGCAGCACTTCACATTCTTCCGAGTTCTAGACGAACTCCTCCCCCGACTCCCACTTCTCCTGTTATTTTCCCTTCCTCTGCCAGCATAAAACATACTAGAAGATGATCCGCCACTCGTGCTTTTCCGGCGAACGTCTTCACCTAACACAATGTCTCGGACCCCCTCAAATGTCAAATCATCGGCCCCCACAGAACTAGTAATGGCCGTTACAGTTCCAGACCAACTCTTAGGCAAAGAAGATAACAATATAACAGCTTGAGTATCATTATCCAACTTCATGCCCACAGAAGCTAACCTTGACATAATCGAGTTGAAATCATTAATGTGACCCGCGACTGAACTTCCCTCATGCATCCTTGTCATAAACAATTCCCTCATCAAGAACACCTTATTGGCTGCAGACGGTTTTTCATACATATTTGACAGAGCTGTCATCATACCACGAGCCGTGGTTTCTTTCATAATATTAAATGCAACGCTCCTCGTCAAAGCCAATGTAATTTTACCTCTAGCCTTCTTGTCCTTTGAGTTCCAAATTGCTTCTTCGGCTTTATCCATTCTATCCGGCTTTTCTTCCAATACCATATCCAAATCATGTTCCCCAAGTAACACCTCTATTTGCATCTTCCACCATGCAAAATCAGTCCCGTCAAACTTTACGATTCGAACATTCCCGTCTTCGGACATTGCAAACGAGAAAACAGAGAAAAAACCAATAAACAAAACTCAAACCCAAAACCCGAAACCTTTCTTACACCCCGAAACTTCTGTCAACAAATAACCAACCCACACAATCAAAACAAACCCGAATAACAATCGCACCTTGAACACCCAACCTATGTCAAACAATAATCAAAAAACAAGAAACGAGTAAACCTGGTTTCTCCTGATTAACGGTTGAAACAGAGGTTGTAGATGACAATCCTGTTGAGCAGCTATTAGTTTTTATATGTAACAAGAAGCAGTTGCACAACAGCAACTATAACAGGTGGATTCTCCTTTCCGGCGACACTGGGGTATTTCCGGTGACAAAAAAAATATAAATTAACAAACGGCTCCAAAGGTTTTTGGTTGACAACGACACTCCAAAAGAGTTTTTAAAAGTCAACCCTAATTGCCTTTTCCAAAGTGGCGGCTGTTATTTTATCTTTGTGAACAAGTCACAACATGGAATACCAAAAATAATTCTCACTTTCTTGGACCAGCAAATTACACTAATCCCAGCTCTCTTTCTTGAATATCGTGCCAAACCAAAACTATTTCTTCCCAAGAGTTTTACGAACAGGATTTACAAACCGAGATAATACCCTCGTCTCAATGCACCACTGTGTTCAACAAACCGTCGGCTCTGATGCCACTTGTTAGGTATTAAACAGAGTCGGTACGCAGCGGAAACACAAACACACGCGCAAACGAAAGCAATAAATAAGAGACACGAGATTTTACGTGGTTTGGTCAACGCGACCTACGTCCACGGGTTGCAACTAGGGTATTTTTATTAAGCGCGGTACAAAAGATTACAATACATGACCATGATATATATAGAGAACAATTAGGTTAAATGACTTAGGGACCAAGAAAACGTCAAATGGGCCATCTCCATAATTAAACGGGCCGCCCCCTTTTGTCTTCTAATTGTCAACCAACGAACCCGGCCCAAAGGCCTTCACTAATCCTAACAGCTGTTTATACGGTTAGGTTCACTGACAAATGGGAAATGTAGTCTCAACCATGTTATAATACGTATCAAATCAAATTATTACAATTACATATACCAAATTATGAATAGGTAAGAGTGTTAAAGTTAGAAAATAGGTCACATAAACTCGTAGTCGCCATATATTGAACAAATATGTGCTAACATAACCAAAGGGGTTACCAAACTTTCGAATTGTTGTGAAACCTACAAAAGTTTCATTATTTTGTTCCAACTATCAATCACACCATGATATCTATATAAGCAATAACATAAACAAAATGTAGTATTTACTATTACACTATACTTTTATTATATATTTATACTAGTTTGTATCCCTCGTATTACGGGGTTGTTTTATATTGTTTGTTTTAATATTTATTTATTTTTTTGAATTTATATTTTTTTTATTGTATGAAAGTTAATAAAATACTTATGGTTTGATGATAAATTGTTTCACAAATAAATGAGATGTTATAACCCAGTTTAAAAACTATATGGTTTTGTTGAGACCCAAGACCCGTTTATTTTTTTTACTATAAATTTGGTTTTATTAATTATAAATAATATTTATGAAAGTATTAATATACTTGTGGTTTGATGAGACCCAATACCCGTTTGTTTACTATAAATTTGGTTTTCTAATTTAAATAATATAAATATCTTTTTTTAAAATAAATAAGATATTAATTTTTAGTATATCCTATTTTATAGGATTTTTACATCAATAATTTGGTGAGAATAATTTTTTATTTAATGAGATGTTATAACCCGTTTAAGGAATATCTGGGTTTGGTAAGACCCATACCCACTAATTCGGGTCAAATGCATGAGAAACCTCCATTTAAAAATCAAGCAAATCTGGTGACTCCAAAAAAAGGGGGTAGCGACCACATCGCGACACATAAGATTTTTATGTTTTCGTTTATATATATTATTATAGATTTAAATGAATAACAACATAACAAAAGGTTGTGTTTTGTTTGAGACGATCGAAACATGTTTATCTTATTGTTATTTGTTTTATTATAGTTTCCAGTCTTAGTATATCCAGTTTACTTCCGCTATAACTGCACCCGGGAGGGGGATATATTGGGATTTGGGTATTAGGTTTACTATGAGCCAAAGAACCCGTTAGGTATCTTGGGTTTGCATTTTGTGTTTATGTATTATAATGTGTTATTAACTAATAAGCAATTCCGTCTTTTACTCTTTTACCATCTTACAGAATAAACAATTAACTTACACGTACATTTTATTAATTGTACTAACTAATTAATTGGCAAATATACTTTAAGCCAAATTACTATTAAGAGAGTCTAATCTTTGTGAAGAAACACCAAATTGTTTAAAAATGAAACTTAACAAAACCAACGCCATGAATACTATTTATATGGTTATTATCAATATTGTTATAAATACGGTTTATAAAACTATTATGTTGTAGTAACTTTCTAACTGTATAAATAATTGCTTGTATTTGATATATTACGAACATTAATAAGAATGAACTCTTCCATTCTCTCTCTCTCTCTGCAAACCTTATAATTCATGTTCTTATATTCATATACTTAGAATATTAGATACTGCTAGTAGGTTGTTTCAACAAAATCATTATTACAGTTTATTTTAGAGTTTGAGGGATTTAATGTTTAACATGGTGGCATATTCAATTTATATGCATAGATTTTTGTTTTTTTTTAAGAAAACGTAAAGGTTTTGTAAGGAACAAAATAATTTTACACAAGTAATAATAGAATTTGTAGGACGGTGCAAACAATCTTAACTTATTTTAGTAGTAGTTACATTTACTAGGATAAAGTAACCCATGCTTAAAAATGTATTCTCATAATGGGTTTCCGGAATGGGCCTTAGGGTCCATGTCGGACAAGCCTAGAATCTTATATTTTGTTTTGAAGCCCAAGATTTTATATATCATCAAATATCAAATATCTAAATTCTAATGACTGGTTTTGATTATTTACGGTTTATGAATTAATATACTTGATTGTTCATATAATGAGGTATTATAATTTGAAGTCTTTTAGAAATGCATAGAAAATTAAATTAAGTTGGAGTGTTGGACTAAAAGAACTTGGAGATGTAGAAAAAAATAATAAGAAATACTTATAACGTCACAAGACAAAAATAAGATTAAGAAAAACCCCTAACACATATTTCTAATCAAAACTATACATTCCCCCTAAAAGTCCTCCACATCTCGTGCCATGATCAAAATTAGTTTTCAAGCACATTCACGCCGTATATCTTCACACATGCTAGTCACTCGTAATTTAATAATATTATTAAAAGAATAATATTTAAAATACATAAAAAGCCACACAAGAGTTGGTTGCTAAACACAACACGTCAATTTTTAGCCCGGATTCAAAAGTGTCGATCATGAGTGAATACGGCCCGTTCATTTCCTATCACCTCTAATACGTTTCTTTGAAAAAAAAAAGTTCTTGTGACACAAAAGAATCTCGATAATATTTTTATTCAATTATTAAAGCCATATCTGTACTTTTTAATAGTGAAGACCAATAGGAAAATTTTTATTTATCACTGGTGGAAACTTTTTATTTTTATTAATTAATATAGTAAAATTTCCTATATTAATAACGTCTACTAGAAAATATAAACAAAGTATATAATAAGTTAATAACAGTTATAATAAAACTCATATGGTTTCATACAAATTACCAAAAATAATATAATGTTAATACAGAACCATACAAGTGTCTTTTTCAAATAATGCTCCAGACATTAACAAAGGTCGTAATTAATAATAAAAAATGTAGACTTTTCAATACAAGCCATAAAACGTTTTTAACCTAAAAACATACAAATAAATGAAATATTGATTATCGCTATGTCGTTATGTTGAATTCGGTGGTCAAGAAAAAGATATCTAACCAAATAAATAAAAGCGACAAGATTATATTATTGTAAGTAAAGCAAATATTATTTTACTTCTAGCATTAAAACATATATAGTTTTTTTAATGGCCAACAAAATAGTTTTTATGGGGAAGGTTAGCGTACAAATGAAATTAGCGTGCTAAACGTGAGAATTAAGTAGAGTAATTTTATATACAAGTAGAGTAATTATCATAGAGTAATTATGTAAGTACTCTATAATGTAATTACATAATTACTCTACATGTATATATAATTACTCTACCTTGCCCATGATGCGGTTGACCTGTATAGAAGTCCTTCATGAGTGACCAATTTGTAATCAAACTACTTCATTGAGGTGGTACCAACCTTCCATATTTTGTGAGCAATAAAAACGGGCGTGTTGCACTGATGATGCTTTAAATCTGCAATCACAATATCAACATATATATTGAATAATTAAATAGATAAAGTTAACATGCAACGTAAATCTAATCATTCTACACATGTAATGAAAACTAGAGTTTGGATCAAATACAAATGAAATTAGCGTGCTAAACATGAGAATCAGGTAGAGTAATTATATATACATGTAGAGTAATTATGTAATTACATCATAGAGTACTTACATAATTACTCTATGATAATTACTCTACTTGTATATAAAATTACTCTACCTGATTCTCACGTTTAGCACGCTAATTTCATTTGTATTTGATCCAAACTCTAGTTTTCATTACATGTGTAGAATGATTAGATTTACGTTGCATGTTAACTTTATCTATTTAATTATTCAATATAACTTTATCTATTTAATTATTCAATATATATGTTGATATTGTGATTGCAGATTTAAAGCATCATCAGTGCAACACGCCCGTTTTTATTGCTCACAAAATATGGAAAGTTGGTACCACCTCAATGAAGTAGCTTGATTACAAATTGGTCACTCATGAAGGACTTCTATACAGGTCAACCGCATCATGGGCAATTTGGTGTATTCTTGTTGATTTAAGCGCTTAGTGCCGTGACTCAAACTCTAGTTTCCAAGAAATTAGTGTTTTCGTTCTGAAATCACCACATGATTTAAGTACTTCTGATTCTCAATTAACACGCAAGAAAAAAATACCGACTCCTTTTAACTTTTAAGTAAGTGCATGACATAAATATATAAATGCGTTATCAAAAACTAAGTAATAATAGTACATAAATAAATAAGTGTGTTGTTCAATAAGACCCACCCTTTACGAAGATACCTTTTGAATTGAAGTGGTCATACTGTCATAGTGCTGATCTTAGAGGTGCACAAAACGGTTAACCGGTTAACCGTTAACCCGTTTTTTTCGAATAGGTTTTTTTTAATACCCTAACCGGTTAGACCGGTTAATCGGTTAGGTTAGTAACCGGTTTTGAGCGTCTGCAAAAGCGGTTTTGACCGGTTAATAGCCGGTTTTTTATCAAATAATAGTTAAAAAAATCGGTTAACCGGTTCGGTTAACCGGTTTATAACCGGTTTTGAAATCAGAAATACTAACCGGTTAGTAACCGGTGGTTAGGACAGTTAGTAACCGGTTAGGGTTGGACCGGTTACTAACCGGTTACAAAATCGATTAGAAACCGGTTAACCGGTTATGTTGTGCACCTCTAGCTGATCTTTGAGCTCAATTTGCTTATTGGGCTTGTATTAGAAGACAATTAAAGTGGCAGTTAATAATGTGGGTTGACCCGTTTGTTTTATTTTAGCCCATTTTTAATTTTTTGGAATTAAGCAATAACATCCCGTACTTGTAATTCTTTACGAGTGACTCCGAGTTATTGAATTACTCTGGTTGTAGCCCGTGAATGTGGGTCATATTGACCAAACTATGTAAATCTTGCGTATCTATCTTTGTTTGATTTCTCTTTTTGTTTTGTGATACGGAAGCATCTAATTTAAAATTTGTATATAGTTATCTTTTACTATTTGTTCAAATTTCAAATTCCAAGTTTATAATTTCTTGTTTAGTATAAATAGAGCTATTAGATCCATTGTTTAATCAGTTCTTATGTTTAATAAAAGATAATTAAGCTTGTGAAGAAACACTAACCAGACCCCGGGCAGATTACTGGTAACCTGGGGGTTAGATAGATGTTTCCCACAAGGGGTTAGACCCTGAAGATGGTTCTTCTGATAACCTGCAAAACAGACACCGTGAGCTCGTCACTGAGAAGGGGGGGGGTTCCTCCTTGTGACCACCCTCCGGCGTGAGAATCAGACTAGATTGCTCTTTAAATATAAAAGTATATTAAGAGATTGCTAGAGCAGATATCAGGTATATTATGATAATGTAAGATAAGATGAGATGTTCATACCATTGGGGTATTTATAGCCGAAGGTAGGTTTCCAATGAGGTATGGCCGGCTGCACAGTGTTCCTGTTCACCAACAGTAGCCTACGCACGTGCCCTGCTGGTAGTTGGTGGGTAGGCAGTGGCTGATAGAGACCAGGCCTACTTTACACTATTCCCTTTCCACCAACTGCCGGCTACGCACGTGGTATGACAGTAGTTGGTGAGTAGGCAGCGGCTAATAGTGACATACAGTGCAGGAGCATGCTGCTCGCCATACTGTTGTCAGTAAGCTGTCGTATCTCTGATCAGATCTTTCGCCCATACCTCATCAGGTACAGTAAAAGATCCTTCAGTATACGGACTGGCTTATTTGGGCGGGAGTATTCCCCCTCCCGCCCTTGTGCGGGATTGCTCCCGGCTTCGCTCATTCCTTCAGGTGACACTGAATGATCGAGAGCTAAGTGCCTTGTGCGTGTAGCCATGCTGCGCGGGTGGCCTTCCCTAATGGCTTGTATCCGAGGCTGCGGGGACAGGCGGAGTCCTTCACCATTGGGAGGCATTTCCTGCGGGACCAGCTTGCGTACTGCGCGTAAGGACGTCACGTCTCTGAGCATGGTTGGTCCTGCGGATCCAGTTGGTCTCTGCGCAGACGTTCCTGTTTAAGGTGAGTCTTGCGGGTCCAACTGGGCTCTGCTGGGACCTACCTCTTCAAGTCCCCCCAGTCCAATGTTCTTCTCATGCGTGTTTAATAAAGTGAGGTGAACTTTTGGACTTAAGTGAAGGGTTTTGAAAAGGGGTTTGTAAGGTTTTCCATGGGGATTCTTCCCGCGGAAGTCCTTGTCACTTTGCAGAAATTCCCGAGTTTCCTGCTTGGTCTTTGGGTATGATGCGGGTAGGTCTGTAACCTCCTCGCAAGTCAGGAGCATTGAGTCCCAGTTGTATGGATTTTCCATGAGGTTTTGGTAGTTTTGAACATAGTGATCAATTATGTTAAAACCACCAATTCCATTCTGGAGCTTCAAACAACGTAGTTCTCGACGTTCCTGCTATGCGGGGATGTTATTTCCGTTTCCGCAAGCATTGCCCAGAAGATCCTTCCTGGTTTCAATTCCCAGCGGAGCGCTAGGTATATGAAGGGTTTTGCCTTAACACTGTACCAGCGCTCGTCTTACGGTTACTTTACTTCCAAGGTATTCCTGGCGTCAATTCCCTGCGGGTGCTAGGTATGTGAAGGGTTTTGCCTTTACACTGTACCCGCACCTGTCTTATAGTTACTTGGTTGCCGAGGAATATTTGGCTTCAATTCCCTGCGGGTGCTAGGTATGTGAAGGGTTTTGCCTTTACACTGTACCCGCATCCGTCTTATGGTTACTTGTTCGCCAAGGTTCACTTGGCTTCAATTCCCTGCGGGTGCTAGGTATGTGAAGGGTTTTGCCTTTACACTGTACCCGCATCCGTCTTACGGTTACTTGTTTGCCAAGGTTTACTTGACTTCAATTCCCTGCGGGTGCTAGGTATGTGAAGGGTTTTGCCTTTACACTGTACCCGCATCCGTCTTACGGTTACTTGTTTGTCAAGGGGTAAGGGGTATTTTCCCGCTTACTTTTTAATATTTTCGAATTTTGAATTTTGAAATTCGAAGAGTTGGTGAAAAGATAAGAACAGTCCAAACCTCTGAAACGTCGTGCGACGGTTTCTTCTGACTGTGTCAGGACGTGCAGGAAGTTATGGTGACGTGACAGTACATGGTCATTCCAGTCGCTTTTTCAGGCGCGTGGGCGCGATTTTTCGGGCGCGTGGCCGCGAAATTACTGGCACGCGTCTTGTCAACAGCTGTTGCCAGCTTGCTTTTTGCCACGCGTCATAGTTTCATTGCACCTTTGATTTCTCTCTCTCCCGCATTAAATTCACCGCATTAATTGCGATTACTATATAAAGGGGAAGAGGGCTCTTTGTGATCCACACTTTTCACTCTTCATCTCTTCTTCTTTAGCGATTTCTGGCAAATACTCTCCTTTTCAGGCAAGCATTTTCCCGAAATCGCTCTCTTTCTTCAATGTCTTCTCGTGAAGAGGCTGCCGCAAAGGAAGTTCTACTTGCCAATCTTAATAAAAGCGAAGCCGAACGCGCCTGCAAAGAAGCTCAAGCTACCCTCCAATGGCTTCTTCGAGAAGCGTTGCCTCAGGTATGTTTAACTGTTTTCACGCTTTTCCTTGAAAGAAAAGGTTCTAATACTTGTATTTTTCTTTGTAGGTTGTGCGTCGGGTCTTTTCAGAGACCTCTTACGACGATGCTATGAGCGCAGCCCTCAACGCTTCTCATGAGGATGGGGAAAAGGCCGGCTTCCTGCTTGGTCTAGGGTTTGTTGAGAAAGGCGTCCCGCCTTCCAACTTCCCTTTGTTCGATGTAGATACCGAAGCCATTTATGACCAAGCAGTGAACCAATACGCCGCCTTCCCGCATCCAGTGGTGGAGAAGGTGGATGAAATAGCTGCTGCTGATGATGGGTTAGCTGTCCTCAAAGCTTTCCTCGAACCACCCCGCTCTTCTAACGGGGCGGGTCCAAGTGGAAGCGGACCTGAAGCTTGATCCTGAAGATCCCTTCCCATTTCTTAAGACTTGTATAGATTTTTCTTTTAGGCGGGTAGTTACTCAGCCATTCTTGTAAACTCGTTTGTGAAATATAAATCTTTTTGCGTGTAAGATTGTTATTTCCTTCTTTGCTTTATAAACTTATATGACTTGCATACTTAGTTTAAATTAGCAATTTTCCAAGTGTTTAGAATAAGTTAACCTGTTGAACGTGGTTGATAATGGGTTAAAGTTTTGCTTCCTCTTTCGTGATTGTGCGGGTAGAACCGTCACTTGCACTTAGTAGGATGGCTAAACTTTAACCTTCATCTGACCTGCGTGTAGGTTTTCCTTATCTTTTGAGGATAAGTTAACCTTTGAGCGTGGTTGATAATAGGTGTGAAGTTTTGCTTCCTCTTTCGTGATTGTGCGGGTAGACCCGTCACTTGCACTTAGTAGGATGGCAAAACTTTACCCATATCTGACCTGCGTGTAGGTTTTCCTTATCTTTTGAGGATAAGTTAACCTTTGAACGTGGTTGATAATAGGTGTGAAGTTTTGCTTCCTCTTTCGTGATTGTGCGGGTAGACCCGTCACTTGCACTTAGTAGGATGGCAAAACTTTACCCATATCTGACCTGCGTGTAGGTTTTCCTCATCCTTTTAAGGATTTTGTTTTGAACCGTTCGACGCGCGGTTGTCAATAGGTTAGTGTTCAGTTTCCTTTCATGATTCATGCGGATAGACCGGCACTTTCATTTAATGGGATAACTGAACTTTTCCCCTTCAACTGACCTGCGTGAAGGTTTGTCACGCTTTTGGGTTCGTGCGGGTAGGACCGCCTTCCCACGCAACGACTCCACGTAATGTGAATGTCGTCACTAGTGTTGCATAGTTTAACCGTTCGACGCGCGGTTGTTGACAGGTTACTGTTCAGTTTCCCCATTATGATTCGTGCGGATAGACCGGCACTTTCATTTATTGGGATGGCTGAACTTTTCCCCTTCAACTGACCTGCGTGAAGGTTTGTCACGCTTTTGGGTTCGTGCGGGTAGGACCGCCTTCCCACGCAACGACTCCACGTAATGTGAATGCCGTCACTAGTGTTGCATAGTTTAACCGTTCGTCGCGCGGTTGTTGACAGGTTACTGTTCAGTTTCCCCATTATGATTCGTGCGGATAGACCGGCACTTTCATTTATTGGGATGGCTGAACTTTTCCCCTTCAACTGACCTGCGTGAAGGTTGTCATTTTTGGGTTTATTCGGCATTTTGCCGTCTTCCCCATGCCACGATTCTTCACGTAATGCGGTGAGGACCGGCATCAGTGTTTGAATCAACCCTTCAACGCGCGGTTGTTAATAGGTTCAGTTTCCCCTTATCATGATTCATGCGGGTAGACCGGCATTTTCATTTAGTAGGATGACTGAACTTCCCTTAACTTACTTGCGTGAAGGTTTTGTCGTTTATTGGGTTTATGCGGTCTTTGCCGCCTTCCCTACGCAACGACTTTCCACGTAATTATGCGGTGAAAACCGGCATATTAGTGTTCATACAAGTATAATCGTAAAATCATCAGCTTTAATTTTCTTAAGAGAATCATTTCCATTAGAAGTGGCTCTTGGCCTTTTCTTTACAAATTGGAATTGATTACATGCAAATTGTGTAAATGAACTCCCTTCCATGTTGGGATGGGAGTGCCATCGAGCCGATACGCACCTGGTTCGGGATCTCGTTCTTTACGCAGCATGTAGTCTCGACATTGAAGCTGGAATTTTTTTTCGTGTTTTCCCCAGCTGGGGTTCTACACGCACCCGCCTGCTCAGCCTTTATTGCGCCACGAGGTGCGCGAGCGTCCCATCTCTGACAAATGCTTCGACCATGTCCTTTACGTCTATGCATTCTTCAGTGTTGTGGCCTTTTGTCCTGTGAAAGTCACAGTATTTGCTCCGATCAGCATCGTGACGATGTCGGATTATTGGAGGCTTAGGCCACGGGAGCTCTTCAGTGGCGAATATCTCTGCGACGCTTTTGGTGAGTGGCGTCCATCTGGAGTTCCGGTGCGACTGTACATTATCCCTTCTGCCCAACCGATGTTGCAAGCTGGATGGGGTGTCAAAGTTTACCCTTGACTGCCAAATGCCTAGCTTTCGTTTTTTATTTAGTCGGGCGGTGAGGACGTTGTCTTCTCTCGTCCTCTGGGTGTAGAGGTTTGTGCTCTGTGGGAGATATTTACCCAGTTGCTTCTCCGTTTCCGCATAGCGTTTTGCCGCTGTCATGATGCCATCCCATGTGGATGGCATGCCATCTTTACCCGTTAGGGTGCGGATGAGCTCTGGGTCATGTGCTCCCTGGATGAAGGCAGCGCGAACAAGATCTTCGCTGATATTGCCCAAACTTAGCTTCTTTGAGTTGAAGCGAGTGATGAAGTTTGGCAGAGATTCATCTTCCTCTCGTATGCATTTGAGGATTGTCCATTGCTCCTCGGTATACTTTCGTTGCTGGCTGAAGTGTTGGCTAAACTTCTGGTGGAAGTCTGCCCAGTCGTAGATGTGGTTGACCGGTAGGCGGTCAAACCAAGCTCTAGCAGCCCCCACCAGCGTCATTTGGAACATGTAACACCACGTGGGTTCCGTCCAATTGCTGACGGTTGCCCCCGCTATGAACCTGTTCAAATGATCGTCTGGATCAGATATACCGTCATATGTGCCTATGTTAGGCATCTGTTTGGCACTTTTTGGGGCAATTGCTTCCGCAATGTCCCTTGCAAATTTGGACGTTCCCGCATTTGCAACGTTTGGTCTGAACGTTTTGGAGAAGTCTCGTGGACTTCCATCTGTGCTTTTTGGTTTGAAGGCTTGTCCAAAATGCCTCTTCGGGTGGGTTTCCGTTTCCTTACGCTTCCCTTTTGCCCTATGGCGAGGGTTCGCGTCGGAGTCGGATTCCTCCGAATCGAAGTATTCGAATTCGTCGGCCTGTTGGACGGAACGCAGGCGTTCGTCCAACTCAGCCTGGAATTCCTTTTGTCGTGCCTCCGCCCATGCCTTAACTTCATCGAGAGTCTGGCGGGGGAGTCCTCGTTTCTCAAACTGGATATCGGTGGATCCCAGTAGGTGATCATTTACTGCACTTGCCCCAGCTTTGGTAAGTGGGGTAGTGTTCGTAAAATTTACTTCACTTGCCCCGGCTTCGGTAGCCGGGGTAGTGTTTGTAAAAACTGTGTTACCGGTATTCCCCCCAGTAGCTGGGGTTGTGGTTACCGGGATTTCTCTAACCATCTTTGTAAAAGTTTGAAAAAACTGGAGAAAATGTAGTTCTAGCTTTATGCACGGATGGCGCCAATGAAGAAACACTAACCAGACCCCGGGCAGATTACTGGTAACCTGGGGGTTAGATAGATGTTTCCCACAAGGGGTTAGACCCTGAAGATGGTTCTTCTGATAACCTGCAAAACAGACACCGTGAGCTCGTCACTGAGAAGGGGGGGGTTCCTCCTTGTGACCACCCTCCGGCGTGAGAATCAGACTAGATTGCTCTTTAAATATAAAAGTATATTAAGAGATTGCTAGAGCAGATATCAGGTATATTATGATAATGTAAGATAAGATGAGATGTTCATACCATTGGGGTATTTATAGCCGAAGGTAGGTTTCCAAGGAGGTATGGCCGGCTGCACAGTGTTCCTGTTCACCAACAGTAGCCTACGCACGTGCCCTGCTGGTAGTTGGTGGGTAGGCAGTGGCTGATAGAGACCAGGCCTACTGTACACTATTCCCTTTCCACCAACTGCCGGCTACGCACGTGGTATGACAGTAGTTGGTGAGTAGGCAGCGGCTAATAGTGACATACAGTGCAGGAGCATGCTGCTCGCCATACTGTTGTCAGTAAGCTGTCATATCTCTGATCAGATCTTTCGCCCATACCTCGTCAGGTACAGTAAAAGATCCTTCAGTATACGGACTGGCTTATTTGGGCGGGAGTATTCCCCCTCCCGCCCTTGTGCGGGATTGCTCCCGGCTTCGCTCATTCCTTCAGGTGACACTGAATGATCGAGAGCTAAGTGCCTTGTGCGTGTAGCCATGCTGCGCGGGTGGCCTTCCCTAATGGCTTGTATCCGAGGCTGCGGGGACAGGCGGAGTCCTTCACCATTGGGAGGCATTTCCTGCGGGACCAGCTTGCGTACTGCGCGTAAGGACGTCACGTCTCTGAGCATGGTTGGTCCTGCGGATCCAGTTGGTCTCTGCGCAGACGTTCCTGTTTAAGGTGAGTCTTGCGGGTCCAACTGGGCTCTGCTGGGACCTACCTCTTCAGCTTGCCAGCCGAATATTTCGGTTCAGGTTATTTTGACTATGATCAATAGTTCTTGACCCATTTAAGTAATATCTTGGAATCGGTATCATTTTGTTTGTGTGATTAATTGATAATCGGATCCCTAACACCTTGTCAATCTCCTTATTTGCGTCAACCTCCTTTCTTTTAAAGAAGTAAATTTTGTATAGGTAAACACACAAGAGATGGCAACAATATCAATCAGAAGCAAACCGCGGTTAGGAACATTTGTAATTCATTATAATTGAGATGTACCCGAGATGTTTTGGAGTTTAAAAGTAGACATTTTAGGTTATATAATAACATTTGTTATGTTAAAGAGAGAAAAAAATAAGAAAGAGAAGTTGAGGATGACATAAAATCGTTGGCCTTTTGGCTTTTTGGTGTATATTATCATATCCTATTGGTATACGTTAATAAAATGTTGGCAATCATTTAAATACAATATTAATCATGTAAATTAGTTGAATTGCATAAAATTTTAATTTGTATCAATGATACATATAATCAATCATCTTTTATCATTGTGGTGGGTGCGTAAGTATTTTTTATAATTTAATGTTTAATAATTATTAATAAATTGAATTAAATTTATCTTAATATCCAAAATAATACTTCCCCGCAGAATATGATAATACCTGACAAAAGAGAAGAAAATATGATATGTGGTGACAATTTAAAAAAAAAGTGATTACAAAAAGGTGTTAAATTCTTAAGTAGGAATTAAATGTGCACTTTTTTAGTTTAAAATATTAACCTACTAATAATTTATAGTTTAATAAAACAAGTGGAGAAAAATTTAATACTTTGTAGTTATGTAATAAAACTTAAATTTTGTAAATGAAAAAGTTTTTCAGGGCGATCGCACATCCAAATTAGCATGGTCAACTGATCAAACTTTAATGGAGCGTGTATTACTTGTCTCACATGTTTCGAGTTTTAGGATTTTTCTATTGAGTTTGAGTTTTATTGTCATCCCTTCACACCCTTTCTATTATGACCGAGCTTTCTATTATGACCAAGTTTGAGCTTGGCTCTTTTAGTTTACGAGAGTTTGAGCTCGAGTTTGGCTCATTGATTAATTAACATTGCTTTAATTATTATTATTATTATTATTATTATTATTATTATTACAAACCTTGGTGATGATTGGGCTACTTGGCGGCACCGTATTGATCATGGATTTTGTTTTTCTTCTTTTTGTTTTTGTTTCGGTACCATGACAAACATAACGTGAACCGAACGTATTGGCGTACACTCACTGCATTTTGTTTTAATTTCGATAACATAACCAATGTGACGAAGATCAACCGAATTTGTGTAGACTCACCACCTCAACTTCCGGGATCGACAATGCTCGGATCTTCCCAACTCCCGGATGTTACTGACTGACGCCACTCAATTGATCCACCTCAAACTTTATATGTTTTTGTTTTATTTTTGGTTTTTAGTTCCGGTATTATAACGCACTTAGCACCGACCGCATATGCGTCGAGTAACCGCCTCAACGCCCGTGATCGACAAAGTTTAGGTTTATCATCACTCGAGTTTTACCAACACCCCAGGTATAACACTAGTTTAAATTACTTTAAGAAAAACTTCAACTTGCCTATGCTCGGCTTTGTTGGCAAAACCTAATGCATAGACAAATAGAAGTTCAAAAGAGTTAAAAGATAAAAACACATTATAGCCGACAAACGTAAATGATATTTCCATACAAGGTTTGAGCTTGAAAACTTAGACCATCCACATCGTATCCCCCATATTTTTTGAGGGGGGAGGGGGTGTTAATGGTTGTGGTGGTTTATGGTATTGTGGGTGGAGGAGAAGGGAAATGTGATGATTGTTTTGTATATTTACTGTTCCACAATATTAATTTATTAATATTTTTTGAAAAGTGGTTGTAAGTAGAAAAAAGTAATGATAAATATATAAAAATATATTGTTTTTAGTGTATTTTAAGTTTGAAGATAGAGGAAATGACATGAATGCACCAAAAGAGCTTTGTTTTATGCTTAGGCACGACTCAAGCTCAACAAGGCTCACCATGAACGTCTCCCTACCACTATCATCACCATCACCACCTAACCACCAGTGCCAACATTGCCGTCGCCACCACCAACAAACACCATAAAGCTCTGATTCATTCCATTACTATATGTTAATGAAACAAGACAAATGAATTGTAATGTTTAATTTCATTCCTTTGTCAGTTTCATCCATTATTCTTTTCCACCCCCACTTCATTTCCCTAAACAAAACAGACTCTGATTTTAGAAACATCCTTTTATTTCTATGTCAACATAAAAACAATATACGGAACATAAATACCATGTTTTCAGAACTGGACCCGACATCAAGCTGGATTCAAGAATCGAAAGACATACTGCATACATACATACATACATGCGTACGTACACACACACACTTATGAAAATTTTCATTAATCTTGAACTCATTCGTAATAAAAATAAATTTCACTATTAATGCATACACACGTACGTACATACATACACACATATATACGCACACACTTACGGAAATTTTCATTAATCTTGAACTCATTCGTAAAAAAATAAATATCACTATTAATGTTTAGTAAAGTGTTTAAATATCATATACGTAAATGCAAAATAACAATTCATTTTATAAAATTCAAATGGTTAAAATAAAATGACATGTAAAAGGGTAACAAATTGTATTAGTAATTCTTTTTTAAATACACAACTCGTTGAACATTGTTTAAAAAGTCCAAGATCTCTTAAACTAAGAAACCAAATATTTCTCTAAATTTACTTCTATCCTTCATTGCCTAAACTAAAAAACTCTCCTAACTATAATAAAACTATAAATACATATTTAAATTGATATGATGTCCCACATCGACTATAGAAACAAATATTGCTTCTTCTCACTGTAAAGTGCAAATAAAAAGAAGCTATAACGAGTACAATCTAAATCCTCTTGTTTGTCCTGTAGAACGAATTACTAATTGGACCCGGTTTAATAAAAGCCACCCAGTAAACGGTTTAAACCATTCAAACCAGACGCTCAGGTAAGTGGTTTCATGGTCCATTTTAAAAAGGTCGTTATATTCAAACACCACCTATGGCGTGTTAACAACTCTATACGACTCGTATAGGGGTTATACAAGTCGTATAACCCTCACATGACTGACTAATATACGGAGGGGATGTGATGGCAACCTTTTCAGTCTGTATAGCCCCTATACAAGCCGTACATGTTTCAAACTCATAACACTATCTGACAGAAAATGACAAAATTCTGCACATATACGGCTCATAGACTCCTTATACAAACCGTATAGACACACCTGATGGTCAAATAACATAAATGGTGTGAGAATAACCTATTATGTCATTTAAAAACATTGATAAATATTTTCCATTTGGCCATTTGTTTTGACACTACATTTCTTTCCCAATTGCTATTATTTTACTCACTTATTTGGAGTTTTTTTTACCAAAATAGGGTGTAGGTAAAATTTATTTATCGAAATAGGTTAAATGAAACATATTTACCAAAATAGGGTTTTTATTTATTTTTCATTTATTTTGTTATGGCCCCACAGTCACTACTAACTCCTCCCCTACCAGAGTGGTCGCCGGCCATCACCATCAACCGCTCCGCCGCGCCGGCCATCTTAATCGTCCAAGTTCATGTATTCTATCTACCTATCTCTCATGACACCATCTTAATCGGTTTCGAGCTGAATTCCATTTGTGAACCAAATAACTGTCCGTCTGTCCGATTAGCGTTTTTGATCTTCATATAGTGAAACACACGTGAAGAATTCAGCCCAATACTGTAAAATTGTGATCGGCGCCGGCGTAATTGGAAGTTCAACGGCGTATTAAGCTGCAAAACGAGGTCATAAAGCACTACTCCTCGAGCAATTCGACTCTCAGATGGTGATCGTATCGAAGAAATTATGGCGCGAAGCGAAAATAGAAATTGGATATAAATATATAATGTTCACTTCGAAACCGAGCACCCCAATCTAAGTCCCTAAAATCCATTCAATTGAATTAATTTATGTATAGAAAAGAAGTTTTGAATAGAATAAACGAAAACTTAAAATAAGACAGGAAACCATCGAGGGAGAAGGAGATAGAACAACGACGTGAACTCCGGCGACGATGGCCGGCGCGGCGGAGCGTTTGATGGTGATGGCCGGCGACCACTCTGGTAGTGGGGACTTTTTTTTTAAAGTTGAACTTCATTGGTAGTGGGGACTTAGGCAGTTACTGTGGCCCGTGACCATAACAAAATAAATGAAAAATAAATAAAAACCCTATTTCGGTAAATATGTTTCTTTTAACCTATTTTGATAAATAAATTTTACCTGTACTCCATTTTGATAAAAAAACTCCACTTGTTTTGACTACTGCCAATTTGCCATGACCCCATATACCTATATATCATGTCACATTTCCAATAGCTTGCTCCCTTCCCCCTTTGCCATTCATGTTGAGCCCAGCTGTCTTGATTGAGCTTTCTTGACAAAGCCATTAAACCCCTACCATTTATTATTGCATTCAATCCTTCAAAATCCAAAACAAAAGATGCACACTTCTAACACATACATTTTATTATTTTGCCTATTAACATCCCTGTTTTCTGCCATTAGAGCAACTTTTAACCTCACACTCCCTCATCAACACCCTAATCCTGAAGCTGTGGTTCAAGAAGTACAAAGGTAAGATCTTGTATTCTTGCTGCATATTGCACACAAGATTCTTCATTTTTGTATTTTGGTAGAATTAGAAGAAACTGCATCTGGGTTTTGCTCATTACTATATTTCACCATCTGGGTGTCACTCTTTTTTTAAAAAAGAGTTCAAGAAATATAATAATTTCTCAAATCACAGAATATCCAACCTGGGTTTTGCTCATTATTACATTTTACCTTCTGGGTATCTTTTGTTTATCAAAATCACCTGAAAAATCTAACCTTTTTCACTGTGGTTCAAGTAGTACAAACTACAAAGGTAAGATCTTGTTGCATAATGCATATTGCATAAACCCCTTTTAGTATCTTCTCATTCCACACAAGATTCTTGCATTTTGGGTAAAAATGTAAAAATTAGTAGAAACTGCATCTGGGTTTTGCTCATTACTGTATTTCACCATCTGGGTATCACTCATTTTCAGCTAAAGATTTCAAAAAACATAATTATTTACAAAATCACAAAAAACCCTTTCTGGGGTTTGCTCATTACCACTTTTTACCATCTGGGTATCTTCAGTTTACCAAAAATAACCTTAAAAATCTAACCTTTTTCACTTTTCAGGAGGCTAAATGTGTCAATTTACAGAAGACAAATGCTTGACTCCGGCAACTCCGGCGGCGGGTGTCTCACCGGAAACCCAATTGACGACTGCTGGCGGTGTGACCTAAATTGGGCAAACAACCGGCAACGTCTCGCTGACTGCGCAATTGGGTTCGGAAAGTCAGCTGCTGGCGGCAAAGGCGGTCAGATCTACGTCGTGACGGACTCGTCCGACCACGACGTCGTTTCGCCAACTCCAGGAACCCTTCGTTACGCCGTCTTACAAACGGAACCCCTTTGGATAATATTCGAATCCAATATGGTTATTAAACTTAAACATGAGTTAATAGTTAATAGTTACAAAACAATAGATGGGCGTGGTGCCAACGTGGCGATTACCGGGGGCGGGTGCATTACACTGCAGTATGTTAGTAATGTTATTATTCATAATATTCGGGTGTATGATTGTAAGCCGTCGGGGAATACTAACATTCGGTCGAGTCCTACTCATGTTGGGTTTAGAGGTAAGTCGGATGGGGATGGAATATCCATAGCGGGTTCAAGGAATATATGGATCGATCATTGCTCGCTTTCTCATTGTACCGATGGCTTGATTGATGCGGTACTGGGGTCCACTGCGATTACAATTTCGAATAATTATTTTACGAGGCATAATGAGGTTATGCTTATGGGTCATGACGATGGATACACGCCGGACAAAGGGATGCAGGTGAGATTGTAAATTAATAAAATTATGTGTTAATGAGTTGTGTAGTTTTTAAATGTGTGTTTAAAATTTTTTGTAGGTTACAATTGCATTTAATCATTTTGGTAGAGGTTTGATACAAAGAATGCCAAGGTGTAGACTAGGGTATTTTCATGTGGTGAATAATGATTTTACTGAGTGGAAGATGTACGCGATTGGGGGTAGTGCGGATCCGACGATAAATAGTCAGGGCAACCGATACATTGCACCACCCGATGCTGACTCTAAAGAGGTATATATTATGATTATAAAATCTAATGTTAGATTAATGTTGTAACACTTTGTTTGATTGTTGGTTTTTATGCGTGTGAATAGGTGACTAAACGGGTTGACACGGATGAGGGACATTGGGCAGGGTGGAACTGGAGGACAGATGGTGACATAATGGTGAATGGTGCATTTTTTGTGCCATCGGGTGACGGGTTGAGCGATATCTATGCAAGGGCGAGTAGCTATGAACCGAAGTCAGCTAATCTTGTGTCACAACTGACTATGTATGCCGGAGTCTTTGGTGGCCCAAGGTATGTGTCAATTGGTTCTGCATCCTCTTTTCTTTACAACAAACTAACAAATATGTTAGTTCAGTAGTTTGGGCTTTTTGGTGATTTCACATTCAAATTAGGTGGATACACCATCAACTTGTACATTTGTTTTAAGTTTTTATCTACTCCCAACAGTATAGAAGGTTAGACCATTCACAAATCACAATAAGAAGAAAATGTAAAAAAAACGTGTATAGTCAGCTATCACATAATAAAAAAACATTAATCATTTTAGAAACATTCAAAACTAACTAAAAACAAAAAAAAAAAAACATTATCATATCACCACCAAAAAAGTACAATGGCCCCACCACAATCCGGTTTTTCCAGTTCTTGACTAAAAGCTACACTCGACATATAATGTATTTATGTGTGAGCCCTTGGGTGGGCAAAAGTGAAACTGCACTAATTTTGACGTTATTTTACTATTTTCGTGAAAATAACATTAAAAGTGGCGGAAGGTTAATCAGGCATCATGTGGTGGTGTTGATGGCCGAAAGACAAAGGTACGTACACCAATCAGCCGGTGTCCGGATGGTTGAGTGTTATGTGCCTTATGTCCAAGGCTTGATGCAAAACTACTATCGAGTCGAGGGTCTCACCGGAAGCAGCCTCTCTATTCTTAGGGGGTAGAGGTAAGACTGTCTACATCTTACCCTCCCCAGACCCTACCATAGCTTTGCTATTGGTGGGATATACTGAGTACGATGATGACTAAAAGCTACACTCGACATCCTGGTAACTCAAACAAGAACCACAACGATAAAACTAGACGATGTCGCCAAGGGCGAGGTGTAGTTAGGGCCCTGGGTGGCCCCTGTTTTTTTGCGTAGTAGTGTAAATTTACTCGTTTCCGTCCGAATTTTTTTATACGTAGTTTAAAGTTAGCCGTTTTCGATCGAAATTTGAGCCCGTCCCCCCTCGTTTGTAATTTTTGTTAATACATTTTGAGTCCGGCCCCCCTCGTTTGTAATTTTTTTAATACATTTTGAGTCCCCCCAGGTATCTTTGTCCAAGATTCACCACTGGATGTCGCGTTTTTGGGCTAAAACCGGCTTCTTGGCCATACTCCAAATACCACTATTGATCATATAGTTTAATGAAGTGGAAGTAGTAGAATAGAGAGTGGAATAAGTAAAACACCAGACACAAGATGTAACACCTCAATTAGTATATACATGGGTGCACGTGATTATGCGCGGGAATCTAAAATGTACAACAACGACACGGTTATGAGTTGTATTTTCATATCCATGGAATGTACAACTTGTACATCTAGATGTACAACTTATTCTACCCACATTGTAACATTTTACCTTCTTATTATTCTTAGGTTCACACTAGTAGTTTTAACTTTAATTATAATATGTGTAACCCAAATCCCAATGGTGTAATAATCCAGGTTATGTCACTTATTTTAGAGTCCCCACTATAATGTTGGAAAGTGAATAATAACACCATAAAAAGGGCATGAAGTGTCTTTTTCCTTGACAAAAGGAACATGTGCACTATATTTTAAGGCCCAAAAGTCCTATTGGCTGGCATCATATTAGGTCCCAATTGGATGTTAGCAAAAATTGTTCTTAAGGGTATAACAATATGTCTTTTAAGAACGTTTAAGATGCTCTTATTAGATCCGAATGAATTAGGAAAAGGGTAGTCTTGTCTTTTTTTCACAAGGGAAATTAGATTATTAGATCTGGCCAAAATGCTCTCTTACCTCATAATTGAGAAAGGATAATGTTGTCCTTACCAATTGGTAAAGGAGCAAAGATGGCCCTCCGTGTTATAGATATTCTTTTAACGGGAACAATATGACTCCTAAATTGCATCATTTTTCTACAAAGAGACGTAAGTCTCTACCACTGGACCAACTATTCCTTGATTGAAATATTGAATAAATGTTGACGAAAATGACCTCTTTGGTTACACAATTGAAAACAGAGTTTGCTATGCTAAATGCACCCCTTGAATTTTCTTTTGAAAATATCACATCAAGTTTTTTTTAATTTTTTTATGAATTTTTTTTAATAGTGTTACAAGTTGGGGGAAATAGCTAAGAGTAATGATGTCTTTTTCATGTGGGAAAAATAGTCTTATTAATTAATTAAACAAGGGGGGCTGGCTTTATCAGTTTCGTTTTCAAGGGTGAGAAATGTCAAAAGCAATTTTGTCTGGACCTGAAAAGAAAATATGTAAGCAAGCTGGAAATTATGACTTGTGGGCCAGAATTATTTAATTAAAAATATTTTGATTCCATTGTGGCCCATTTCTAGCCCACTATGTTTACTTATTCCTCTTAGAAAAATTTAAAAAGTGTTTTATTTATATAAATATAGAAGACTTAACCATTAGATATGACTTATGAGCTATTTTATAGAAGTTAATTGTCTTCATCATTTGTGTAATCATCATCGATTTCCACAATGTCCGCTAAGTTCACTTTCTAAAAGTAAAATAATATGTGCTCTATATAAATGCTTACTTTTTAGGCACTTTTAAATCATGTGCACTATTTTCATTTTTCATAGCATTATAAAGTCTAATTTCTTTTGATAATAGTGGTTAAGCTTAATCTACCATTTGTGTAGGGATGATGATGGGAGCGCGTCATTCACCGACGGGACGATCACTGGAGATAGTGCAAGCGGGAACACTGGGAGAGGCGGTGGTGGTGATGGTGACTATTTTGGAATGATGTTCGGTGGTAGCATGGTTGCAATGCCACTACCACCTAGCACAATCTTTTTCATTATATTTGTAATATACATTGCTACTAGCACCAACAATGGTGTATTTTCATTATTATTACTATAGCGATTAATTTGGGGGTTTTGTTTTGTTAAAAGGCAAGAAAAAGGTGAAAAAGGATCATCAACTGTGGTCCTCATTTTTTATGCTCATTGAGTCATTATTGATGTGGATAAATCATTTTGTTAAAAGTTTAAATGCGTTACATACAATCTCTTGCTTCGGCTTTTAACCCATAGGAACGAAGTTAGTTTGATTTCATTGATCACCTTAGATACCGAGCGAACTTTTCCCTCAAAGATCATGTCGTTCTTAGCACTGTGACATAGCCCGCAACTTGTAACACCCAAGTTTATGTCCCTGATCGGAGCCCCAACATAAAACAATCATAGGAATCCAATTATGTCAAAATATGAAATCAACCACCTGATGATGCGATAGTACAATATTCTTTACAAAACATAGTTTTTGTTAACTAGTTGAGAGGGTGGGTAAGCAGCAACCATCAATCCGTCATAGGGTAACATGGGATGTTCTTGTCTAGACATATTGTTCCATTTTTTTATACCCTCCAATTTAAATTTTATATACTTTTTTGTAAAGGCATGTATAAATTGAAAATCCATTTTATATACTTGATTGCATAAGTTTCATTTCATTATTCGCGATTCTATCCTACTTTAGTTACTAACTCTTCAACGGATTTCATTTAAAGTGGCTCTTTGTATACATATCAGCCGACCTCGTTAGCACTTAGGGGGGACGACGTAACTTCTAACGCATGCTTAGTCACAACTGGGGGTGTTAATTTCTAATAGAATACAGACTTCATACGGAATTTATATATTTGGGTTCAGTCTAAACAAGTTCTGGTTAGTTTTGGGCCGAATCCATGACCACGTTTAGCTAAATGATGTTTTTTTTTCGATCCAGCAGATTTATTGGTTGACCCATTTAAGTCATTTACTTATTTATTTTTATTTGTTAAATGTGTTTATGAATAAAACTATTTGGGTAATTTTTATAGCAAAGCTTAAACGCAAGTTGATTTTAACATAATAGCTTAAAATAATAATATATGTAAATTTAGAATTTTAAAGCACTAGTATGAAAAAATGGAAAATTTAATAATTTTTTTTTTTTGGGTTAAACATTTCATGGTTGTGTCGACCCGCGAATATACATGTATTCAGCTTCTGATTTTCGGCTTGTGTTAGAGTGTGAGTCAGATTTGGCCAGCCAATTAGCTAATACAATCCATTTAACAACCCCTGGTCTAGAACCTGTGTGGGTTCCTTCGTGAGTGACATAATTTTTTTGCTGGCTCCCATTTGTGCTCTGTACTTTGTTTTGGGCTTAGCTACTTGCTAGTGCCTTTTAATATTATTGCTGTTCAAAAAAAAAATTGTATTCTCGTATTTTGTTTGGAAATAAAAAAGGCGGCCCGTTATTATGATCTTATATGACTTTTTATTTCACTCTTTTTGTCTTTAAGGGCCCTAGTGGAAACTTTTGGATACACACCAAGTGGATTGGCTGGTTAGCACAGTTTTGGCGACTGATTATTATTTCTAACAATTAACAATTAATTTTTTAAATTTGGAGAAAATCAATTTTTAAACCAACAAAGTTGTTCTCTAGAAGAATTTATGAAGTTAAAGAAATATTTAAAGCTAGGCACCCCGTATACATTTTCAAAACAAAAGGGGATCAACTTAAGCACATCAGTATAATTTGTATATGTGAGTATGAGCGTTCAAATAGTTTGTGGTGCAAAGTTTGGTCGGAGAAAACTCACTCGAAATTGGTTTGGTTTGTAAATCAATCGAGCCCTAGCGGCCTAGCCAATGTTAGCTTGTTCATTCGACTCCATATTACTAACCACACTTTTTAACGTGTTATAGGCCAACACTCCAACTACCCAAGTAAAAGACATTTAATAGTTTAATCCCATCTTTTCATCATATTAGGTTCAATTCAAATCAAAATCTTTTCTTTCTTCTAAGTTCTAACAATCTAATCGAGTCGAAACCAAAGTAAGCCAATTCATTTAAAATAAGTACCAAACGGGCTCGTTTAAAATCTAGCCAAGCTAGAGCACAAAATAAATTGAAATAAAGTCCGACCTGCCGGATTCGAACCAGCGACCTAAGGATAGCCATGTTAACACTACAGTCCTCCGCTCTACCAACTGAGCTAAGGTCGGATTTTGATTTATGTATTGAGATTATGGAGTGAAAACATAAATTATCTATATAGATTAAAATCAAGATGTCGGTGCCATTGAATCATCAGGTGATACTACTTAAGTATTTAAATGAAATAAATAATAGGAACTAATTAAATATGATCCATTGGCTTGGTGGTGAGATGTAGACTGTTTCAAATTTCCTCTCTTTCACCTCAAGTTTGATTCCTACTGTTAGCACTTCTTTTTTGCAGCTATTTGTTTTGAATTTCACTTTTTTAATTTATCACGAACTTGCTCATTAATCATTTGTGATTATGAATTTCCAAAGACGCGTACACGCATCTTAACAAAAGTTTCACATCGACTCGCCATCATGTCACTTAACGCACCTTACAATACATGGCATTTTGTGTTTTTGTTTTAGTACCGTAACGAACACAAAGAAAGCCGACCAAATGCCAATTTTGTTTTGTTTTAATCCGGTAACGTTGAAAGGAAGCCAACCAAACGCCAATTTTGTTTTGTTTTTTTTTTTTAATTTCCGGTACCATAACAAAGGTGACGGAAGCCAACCGAATTCACGTAGACTCGGCGCCTCAACACCTGGGATCAACAACGTTCGCGTTTTACCAACGCGCAAGTTTACCGACCGACACCCCCATTCGCCATCTCTATTTTTGTGTGTGTGGTGTGTGTGTACACACACACATATATTTCATTTCTTAGCTTTTGTAACATAACGAACGTAATCGAAACTAATGATGAGCAAAATCGGTACTGGTACCGGTGTACCGTCGGTACCGAATCGGTACCAAAATTTCGAGTTTCGGTATCGGTACGGGACCGGTATTTCCTGAATGTTTACTTTCAATACCGGTACCATCCCGGTTCTGTACCGGTACCAAGCATTCGCGATTTTCGGGACCAGGATTTTCGGGACCAGAACCGGTCGGTACCGGTACGGTCCCGATCTCATCGTTAATCGAAACCGACCGAAATCATGTCGAGATACCGCCTCAATGCCCAAAACAAACAACGTTTGAGTTTTACCACCGCCCGAGTTTGCCGACCTAATACGTCGTTTTAAATATTTTTATTTTTTTTTATATGTGAATATTTTTATATGTTAATTTGACGAATTAATTTTTTGAATTTTAACGCTCAATTTTACAAACAAGGGCCATACCTTAACGAAGGTAACCAGTACCTAACAAATCCGCGTTGACTTACCGTCGTAACGCTTGGGATTTACCAATAACCATGTTTTACCAACACTCTGGTTCCAACGCCGGAGTTACTGCGCCGGGTAAAAAAAACTAGTTCTAATGAAAGTTAAATGTATTATTTTTTCCTATTATAATAGTTTGAATTTTGTTATATTCTTTTAATAAATTATAAATTTATGTGTGAAAATTTAAACTTGACAACTATAAAAGTTAATGTTTAATTCAGACAAATCAAAGGGCCCGTATATAGTTTACTTATTGATAATCATTCATGTATTTTTCATAACCAAGCATTCATTTTATGAGATAGAAAACATTTTATATATACGTCACAAGCATTTTATTGATTACCATTCAGGGTTTAGGGGGGGGGGGGTGGCGGTGCAGCTTGTTGCATGTTTACCTGTCTCTTTATTGTAATTGGATCCCTTTATTTGAATGAAATACTTCAATGGTTGGGTTTTGAAAGAAAATTTTCGAGAAGTAAATTTATACATTTTCTTGATTTATGTAACCAACATTTTAATAAATATTTGCTATTTAGCTTTGATTTATCAATAGGTTTCGTAATTCGTACCATGTCAAAATGGTGAGTTATGAAAAATGGTAAACAACTTATACATCCGTAATGAAAATGTAAAGGTGAATGTTATATTTGGTAAAGCGTATGCTTAGTATTTGTTACTCTCTATGAGAATGCCAAACCCATTTTGGTGAGAATTTGATTATGATGTTTACTATATTCAAATAGTTAACAAACCATATGAGAAAATTATAATCTAGGTTCTTAATTGATGGGAATCGAGATCTTAAAGTAGCTAGAAACGTGTTTTTTGAAAAGTAATATCTGTTTAGAAATACAATTTACTTTATAAACGAATTTTGTTTTTAAGTGAAATGTGTTTATCGTACACATAAAATATTCTTCTTGTTATGTTTTATTTAGTTCATCCGTATTATTTATCCCCACTAATCTTATTACATTTATTTCCTTTTTTATATTATTATAGTACTCTAAACGTTTGTTTATTACCATTTATGCTAAACATTTCAACTAATCTTTTTCTAAAAGTAGTTTAAGACTTTTATTTATTTTTTTTAATTTTGATTCCATTTTGGATTCTTCCAGTGATTATGGATTTATGGGCATGAAACTGGTGTTCGAACCGAGTGTACGCAAAGAGATCTCACTTTTGGGCAAAGTGCCATTTTATGGATTAATGATACTCAATCGAATAACTATAGTTAAAGAAAAATATTAAACACTATGTGCAATTAACCTAAATCACTTATTCTACATGTTTAAAATGGAATTAAAAAACTTTGTAGTCGATGACTCGATGGTCATCTACTATAACACGAAACCCTTCATATCGGTCAATAGTTGTGGATGTCTTTTTTTATAAATTAAGGGGCTATTTGGTTCATTCAGATCTGAATAAGGCTCTGTCCCATTCAGCAACAATATTGAGTCTGGATGATTCAGACCCAATTTTAACTAATCAGATGTTTTTCTGTCTGGAACCAAACAGTTTGAATTCTGAATGAATTAGATGTTTCCATCTAAATGGTTCTATTCAGATGTAAACAAACAACCCCTAAAACAAATAATTGTGGTTTAATTACTTTTATTGTTTTTTCTTTATAAATACAGGCTTAAAAACTTATTTATTGTTTTATTGTCATTTTAGTTTTATTGCATGTTTTATAATCATTTTAGTTTTATTGTGATGTAAATATGTAATGAATATACGAGTAATAATGTGAAACGTATCCATGGTTTGAGAAAATTAACACTTTCAGGGTTTAATTTTTTAAAAAATTGCATGTTGGAGATATTCAGTATTCAATCTTTAGCATGCTAGGTTTTAACATTAACTTTCTTAAAAAATTATGTGAAGTTTGTATAAAATAACTAATTACTCTTTTAATAAATTATGGTGTGTATGTATATAGCTTACAAAATTAATAAGAAATGGGTAAAAAAGCCAAACATCTTTGTAATGTTCAATCCGATCAAAAGATTTCGTATGCTAAAGAAAAAAAAAGCCAAGCTATTGAAATTCTAACAAGCGAAATTTCGGTAACAACACCTAGTCAACATAACCAAGTCATTTTTATTCATACATACTCTCCCACACTTAAATCTTTCATAATTACACATCAATAAACTTACAAATTCACAATAATATTTTCTGTATTAAACTTTTTTATTTAATACATAATTGACAGCCCACAAAATCACTTCACTTAATTTCCAGAATATAAGTATGAGTGTCACAAAGAATTACTCAACTACTGCAAATATTTTGTTTTTTTTATATTATTTGTTACATAGTTATATAATAAAAAATATTACTAAAAGTATCAATATGTTACAATGATAATTAATCCACTATTATTTTCTAGATGTTATAGTTACACGCAAAACATTTATGTGACAGTATAAACTTCTCTTTAACTACTATATACAATATGATCAACACTACATATAACACACTCAATGCCACAACCATTTACTATTATAAGCGAATTAACTTGTTTTGCTAAAATAAAATACTTGTTTTATTCTTTTTCATTTTACACACTGTAACGAATCAAATCAATACCAATCGAACTCCTGACGCTTCCCGGTCACAAAGCATGGGTAACCGACTACCACTAGCTTTCAAAACAAATGTGTTTTCATTTTCATTGTTTACGCACTATAACCAACCGAATCAATACCAACTGAATTCGCGTTGTAACACACTGGTTAAACCACACTACCTCTACTTAAGTTAGAAAAACCCAATGCAAATCGCAAAACAAATTTCTAGCAAACATATTAACTAGGGATGAGCTCATGAGCTTGGTTTCATACCGATACCGCTTAAAAACTTGGTACTGGATTCGAAAGTGCTTGGTTCGGCACTGGTACCGTCAGCCAAGCATTCGGTAAATACCGGTTATCGGTACCGATCTTGACTTTCCTAGTCCCGATTTCTTAAAAACTTGGTACCAGCTAGGGATGAGCTCGGGATGGTACCGGCCGACCGGTACCAATCCCGATCCCAAAAATTTTAAAATCCCGGTTCGGTACCGGTATTTCGTGCAAATTTCACGAAATATCAATACCGTCCCGATCCTGAAAACTCAAAACTTGGTACCAATTCGATACCAACGATACCAAATCGGTATCGAAAATGCTCATCCCTAATATAGTAGCTGCACCGACACCGATACCGATTAACTCATTTTATTACATTAAAAAAAGTGTGTGTTTGGAACTTGGATGACATAAAGTGTTAAAAAGACCACCAATACGGTTCCCGCCCAATAAAGCAAAATCAGTTTCTCCCAAAAACAAATCAAAACGTCACCGTTTCACTCCGCACCACTTGTTCTTCACACTTTTCCGTTATATACTTTCTAACAACTCATGAACTTCACCACCCTATAAATAAGCCTTCAAATCACTCTTTAAATCTATATTCAGTCATTTACATTGTCTCTCAACAATGACGAATATTATGTTCATTTCGTCTCTCGTTCTTCTTTCGTTTGCATTTACGACGTCGTTTAGTTTACAAAACCCTAGGTTTCCGACTAATGTAGCTGAGAAGATGATCAGGGAGTTGAATCTGTTTCCGGAGCGATCGGTTAACGTTCTGGAGGATGAAGTTGATGTGTTGCGATCGTCGAGTGATGGCGAGAAGAAACTCGTTGAGAGGCGGTTTAAGTTCCCCGGTTTTGATGATCCGAATGGAGCTACCGTTGAGGATTTAGGGCATCATGCTGGATATTACCGGATTGAACATTCGATTGATGCTCGGTATAGTTTGGAAACTTTACTATATTGATTGCTTGTTTAGTTTTGTTTTTTATTTGGTAGTTTTTTATTAGTTTGTGATTATGATTGATTCGATGAAGTTAATAGGGATTAACTGGAACCTAATCGGATTTTGAAATCGGTCAAAGTTGAAAATTGGTCAAATTTGGTAAAAATCGGTCAGAATTTGTCAAAGTGTTTTGAAAAATTACATAATCAGGATTAGGCGTTGATTAATCGGATATCGGAAAGCTATGACTCGACCCCTAAAATCAGTATTAGCCAAAATCGGTGAATATTGATCAAAACCTTTAAAGAACCTAATTGATTTCTGAAATCGGTTAAAGTCGGTCAGATTTGGTAAAAGTTAGGTCAGAGTTGGTCAAAATCAGTCAAAATTTGTCAAAAATATTTGAAGCATTTGAAGAGTTATACTTGTTTTAAAAAACTATATGCAAAATTTTATATATTATGCATTAATTTTGAAAAATTACATAATGTAAGAGATAATTCAAGTGTTGTAAAATTTGGGATTAAGCGTCGATTAATTGGATATCGCAGAGCTACGACTCGATTTCATCTAATCAACCCCTAAAATCGGTGCCAGTCAATTGGTGAAAATTGGTCAAAATCTTAAAAGTATCTGAAAAATTATACTCTTTTTTTATAAAATGTTATTTATAAAATTTTGTATGTATCTACTTAGTTTTGAAAAAGTTTGATTCGAATTCGATTAATCTCTTATGGTCGTTAGTTCATACCTCACTGTCCGAATAACGCTTAGCGAGTTCTATGACACTGCTTCCGAGTTCAGTTGTTACTGTTTAGCAAACTCAGCTAGCATCTAAGAACACACATTTGAGTTTTGCAGGATGTTTTATTTTTTCTTTGAGTCACGGGGTCAGAAAACCGACCCTGTTGTTATCTGGTTGACTGGAGGCCCCGGATGCAGTAGTGAGGTTGCGCTCTTTGAAGAAAATGGTCCATTCAAAGTTCAGAAGAATCTATCTCTTGTCTGGAATGATTATGGCTGGGACCAGGTAACACATATATATCTTGTTTATGTAATGTATTAATGTTAATTAGTTGACAAATGATTAACATTTTGATTATTTATATGTTGATATTTAGGCTTCCAACATATTGTTTGTTGATCAACCTACTGGAACCGGTTTTAGTTACACTTCTGATCGTAGAGACATTCGCCATGATGAGCAGGGTGTGAGTAGTGACCTATATGACTTCTTACAGGTTTGTTCCTTTTGTTAATGTTAAGTATATGTAATTATGCAACATCACACATTCTATACATAATATTGATTTTGTTTTGATGCAGGCTTTCTTTAAAGAGCATCCTGACTATGCAAACAATGACTACTTTATAACCGGAGAATCGTATGCTGGACATTATATTCCTGCTTTTGCGACAAAGGTTCATGAAGAAAACAAAGCTAGTAATGGAATCCACATAAACCTCAAGGTACAAACTCATGCTTTTTGTGAGCAGTTGGGTTGGTGTTTCTAATTACTTTATGATTTGTCACACAGGGCTTTGCTATTGGAAATGGACTCACTGATCCACTAATTCAATACAAAGCGTATACCGATTACGCGCTGGACATGAAGTTAATTAAAGAGTATGATCGTGATAGGATTAACAAGTTACTTCCCGAGTGCGAGGAAGCTGTCAAACTTTGTGGTAACTTTATTTCATGTCATAAAAAGCACTTATTAGAACAATACAAAATATATTTCAAGTAAGCCTGGCAAAACATGCAAGTCAGGTCGGGTTACGGGCCAAACTAGATTCGGGTCAAAATGTACAGTTTCAAGTAGGAGTCTTAAAGGGTCATGCTCCTGGGCTGGTGGATCCAACCTGACACTAGCTTGAACACGATTCTAATCGAACACGACACGCATATTCATTGGTTGACCCGAACACGACCCGTTTAACCCGAGAGAGCATGCCTTATATTTAAAGTTGTAGTTTAACCCACAAGAACTCGAGCTTGGCTCGTTTCGAGCTATGTGGTTAAATATCGAGCCCAACTTGTGAGTAGTTTTTCAAGCTCGTGCTCAGCCCGTGAGCAGTAATTATGCTTGAGTTCCCGTGTTATATTTAATAATTAATTTAAATTCATTTCTAATTATTTTATGTGTATGTGTATATTAACTAAAAATTTTCATTAATCTAACATGCATTATTTAGTTATTTCTATATTAGTTATTATAGAAGTCTATATTTATATATTAAATAAAAGTTATATAAATAATAGGCTCGTGCACCAGCTCAAACTCGAAAAGTGAACTCAGGCTCGTTTATTAAACAAACTTATTTTTAGGCTCAAGCTCGTTGAAGCTTGGCTCTATTCGTGTTATTACCAAGCTGATCTTAAGTATCTCACGAGCGTCTTCACTCGTTTACACTCCTGGTTACATTGCTGCTTTTAAGGCTAATTGAATGATTTTCTGCTCTTCACTCAGCCACTAATGGAACAACAGCTTGTTGGGATGCATACCTGTCTTGCAACAACATTTTCAGCTCAATTAAAGCTGTTATTGGCAATATTAATGTAAAGATATTTAATCTAATATTTTTTTTATAATCAACATTATGTGAATTTTTTGTGAGATATATAATTAATCATCTTCTAACATATTGCAGCACTATGACATTAGAAAGCAATGTGTGGGCCCTCTATGCTATGATTTCTCAGACATGGAGCATTTTCTTAAATTGGAATCAGTTAAAGAAGCTCTTGGAGTCAAAGACATTGACTTCGTTACATGCAGTGCTGTTGTATATAATGCCATGCTTACAGATTGGATGAGGAATTATGAAGTTGGTATTCCACGCCTTTTAGAAGACGGGATTAAGATGCTTGTATATGCTGGTGAATATGACCTTATATGCAACTGGCTCGGTTAGTGTTCATCAGCCCAAATTCAAATCATCTGTTTGAATATTAATACATATATTAATGTAATATTTGTTCAATTGTGCAAATTGTTTAGGTAATTCAAGATGGGTTCATGCAATGGAGTGGAGTGGTCAGAAAGAATTTGTTGCATCTCCTGATATTCCTTTCGTAGTTGATGGTTCTAATGCGGGCTCGTTGAAAACCTATGGTCCACTTGCTTTTCTCAAGGTTCGTGATGCTGGACACATGGTTCCAATGGATCAACCGAAGGCTGCTTTAAGCATGTTAAAGAGGTGGACTACGGGGTCACTTTCTGAGAGTGCAGCCGAGCCTGAATCTCCTGTTTCTTCTATGTAATGTGATGTTAGTAGCCAGCTCGATGCTGGGCTAACGGTATGTAGATAAACTATATGTGGTTTTAACCGATTTGAACAATAAGAGCGTTATGGACTAGCATTTTGAATGGTTTGATTTTCTGTTTACTGCAATTTGGCTTCTAAGTTAGTGGATATTGTTGGGCAAATTACACCAAAATGTGATGGACTATATTACAATGTTATGCAATGCAA
Source organism: Bidens hawaiensis (assembly GCF_021521415.1). Lineage (NCBI taxonomy): Eukaryota > Viridiplantae > Streptophyta > Magnoliopsida > Asterales > Asteraceae > Bidens > Bidens hawaiensis. Next base: position 441,097 of record NW_027492838.1, read on the forward strand.
TGAAATATAAAAATAAAATATAATTACCATGTAAAAATCACGTGGTTCTTTTTTTATTGATTAATATTTTTAGTTTTAAAAAGATTTTTAAAATTTAATACATTTGAAACAATAAATACTGATATTAGTTCATGTTGAAGATTAAATCAATCTTGTTCTTCACTATAAAAAAAACCGTGGTTAATCTGTAAGAATTATCTACGGTGTATTTGCTTGTCACTGGTAGCGCTTCATTAATTATGTTAAGTATGATACGCCTTCTCAAATATTAGGGGTTTTGGGGATAATTTGTGTCTTAAGAAGATTGAGAATGAATGATAAGCCATTAATTAAGCCTTGTGATATTTGTCACAAAGCTAAACAAACTAGGGAACCATTTCCTTCACGCAACCATAAGACTACTAGCTTTAGGTGATGTTGTTCACTTAGAAATATGGGTACTCTTTAAGGTTACAACTAGAGAAGGGTTCAAACTTCGAAGGTTTCCTCACAATTGTTGATGATTATTCCCAAATCAAACCCTCTTTGTCACAATTAAGAACATTTGGCTAAGTTTTTATACAAACTGTTGGTAATCAAAGTCACAAAAACTGTTTTTTGTATTAAAGGGATCAAACCACCACATCTTACAAAGACATTTAAACTACCTATTTATACTAAAACATGCTACTTAAAAGCTGCAGAAATCTGCTCTTGCAACTTGTACAAGTTGCTACCTTATCTTCCTAGCAGTACATTAATCTTGTAAACTGAAACATATTCTTGTTTAGATGATGAAACACTACATTAATTTTTAGGCATATATGCAGTATTTTTAAAATCTTATACATATATATGATCCAATAATTATAACAAATCCATAAACTTACAAATTCAATATCAACAAAGTTTTTATAAACTTACAGATTCACAATAATAATAATAATCTATTAATTAAACTTAACACACAATGAAAAAACGCTCACGCTACCAAATAAAAATATAAAGAAAATTTGACCAATAAAGTGAGAGTACTGTTGGTTTAGCTTTTAATTAAGGGATATAGATACATACGCAATTCCCACAAAAGTACTTAATTTAATTTTCAGAATATAAGGGTCACAAAGCAATACTAAAACCACTTATACTTTTTGTTTGTTTGTTATACATGTTTATTATAGTTACATAGTTCAAAGTATTGGTATGCTTCAAGGAGAAGTGGAGAACTAATCTATATATGTGGTTATTGATTTAATTTATACACGCAAACCATCAATGTAACATCATAAACCATTACATGGTTCAATGTCACAATAATTTACTATTAACTGAATTAACTTAAGAAGAATGAAAATAAGTTTGTTGGGATGTGATTCCCGCCAAATAAAGGAAAGACACACTGCTTACCTACTTCACCCTATAAATTAATTATAACCTTCAAATTAATGAACTCTCAAACAATGCCGAATCCGATGATCGTTTCCTCTTTAATAATTCTACTTATTCTTGCTCCCATGCCTTTTACGACGTCATTTCCGTCAAATGTAGCCCGGAACGAAGTTGATGTGTCACGATCGTCGAGTGATGGTGAGAAGAAGCTGATAGTTGAGAAGCTGTTCAAGTTCCCCGGTTTTGATGATCCGGATCATGGAGCTACAGTTGAAGATTTAGGGCATCACGCAGGATATTATCGAATCAAACATTCGATTGCTGCTCGGTATGAACAAGTTAACTGGGATTAAAGTCGAAAAATAGGTCAAAATTAGTTAGAATTGGTCAAACTCAGAGTTTGTCAAAATATTTGAAGTATTTGAAAAATTAATCATGTTCTTGAAAAATTGCATAATGTATGAGATAATCCAAGTGCTGTAGAATTTGGGATTAGGTGTCGATTAGTTGCAGTGCTATGACTGGATTTCAGCTAATCGATCCCTAAAATCAGTACTAGTCAAAAGTGGCGAAGTATCTGAAAAATTATACTTAAAAAAGTCTATATAAAAAAATTTGTATAGATCTACATAATTTACTTATTTTTTTTTAATTATACCTTCCTGATTTTGAATTAAAAATTTTGCAGGATGTTTTATTTTTTCTTTGAATCACGGGGTCGTAAAACAGATCCAGTGGTTTTGTGGTTGAATGGAGGCCCAGGATGTGGAAGTGAGATTTCTCTATTTTATGAAAATGGTCCATTCATAATTCAAAAGAATTTATCTCTTGTTTGGAATGAGTATGGCTGGGACCAGGTAACACATCTATACTTTGTTTATATGTTAACCAACATAATAATTTATTTCTTGTATTTAGGCATCCAACCTATTGTATGTTGACCAACCCACGGGAACCGGCTTTAGTTACACCTCTGATCGTAGAGACATTCGCCATGATGAGCAGGGTGTGAGTAGGGACTTATATGATTTCTTACAGGTTTGTTCTATATATGTGTTGTTGTTAAGTATATACATGTAATTATGCAACACTACACGTTCAATTCTATGGATAATGCTGATTATGTTTTGATGCAGGCTTTCTTCAAAGAACATCCTGAATATACAAAAAATGACTTCTTTATAACCGGAGATTCGTATGCAGGTCACTACTGTCCTGCTTTGGCAGCTAAAGTCCATAAAGAAAACAAAGCCAATAAAGGAATCCACATAAACCTCAAGGTACAAACTTGTGTTTCTTGTAAGCATTTTGGGTTTGTGTATTTTTATGTACTTTGAGTGATAACAGGGATTTGCTATTGGAAATGGGCTCACTCATCCGCTAATTCAACACAAAGCTTACCCTGATTATGCGCTACACATGAAGCTAATTAAGGAGTCGGATCGTGAAAATATTAACAAGTTACTTCCCGCGTGCGAGAAAGCTGTCAAACTTTGTGGTAACATTATTTCATATATCATAAGAAGCACTTGAAGCAACAATACAAGATATGCTTCAAGTAAGCCGGGCCAAACGACCAAGTTGGGGTCGGGTAACGGGTCAAACTGGGTTCGGGTCAAAACATATCGTTTCAAGTAAGAGTTGTGTTCACGGGCTGGAGGATATAACCTGACACGAATTTGAACACGGCCTAAATCGAACAAGACACACATATTTATAGGTTGACCCGAACACGACCCATTTGACTAGAAAGAGCATGTCTTGTATTTAAAAGTGTAGACGAGTCGAGCCTCAGCCTGTTTAACCTAAAAAGTTTGGCTCATTTCGAGCTACATTTCTAAAGCTCGAGCACAACTCGTGAGTAGTTTTTCAAGCTTGATCTCAACCCATGAGTAGTTTTTAAGCTTGAGCTAAGCTCGCTTATTATTTATTTATTAATTTAAATATATTTGTACTTATATATATATATATATATATAGAGGATGGTTCAAGAGAGAAATGATATTATTGTAAGAAATGAAAGAAATTAATATGGGCCACTAGTTTTGTTTTAAGTTTTAAATGCTTAAAGTTAAATAAAGAAAATATTAATCATTCTCTTCTTCAATTAATATAACTAATAAACCATAATACTTATCTACTTAATTAATATAACTAATTAAATTATTATAATTGGAAAATATTAAGAATTCATTTATTTTTATAACTTATTTTTTGTGTCTTAAATTTTTATCCTACACAAGTATAATTTATTCATATATTAAAATTTCTTTCTATCCAAAACTAATTTCTTCCAACTCAATATATTAATATCCGTCAAAAAATACTCACATTATAATGAATAATACCAAAAAACTATTTTACATGTGTTTGCATTAAAAATCAACAAAAAACATACAACCTACACAAAAACGTATAATCTACACTTGTTCTAAGAACAAGACAAATATAACCTACACACGAAAAACATATAACCTACACACAAAATTCATAATCAATAAAATACACATGCATACGGAAAGATATAACCTACACACGAAAAACATATAACTTACACACGAAAGTTTTATCTTACACAAATACAATTTATTCATATATTAATTTCTTTTTATTCAAAACCAATTTCTTCAAACTCAACATATCAATATCCATCAACACGTAGTTACATTGTGATGAATAATACAAAAAACTATCTTACACATGTTTGCATTAAATGTCAATAAAAAATATACAACATATACAAAAACATATAAGTTACACTTGTTCTAAGAATAAAAAAAACACATAACCTACATACGAAAAACATATAACCTACGCATGTGTAGGGTGTGTATCTTTGTGTAGTTTATATAATTGTTGATGTCGAATTACAAGTATAAGTTGCATGCTAAATGTATGTTGTACGTTTTTATCGCTCAAAACAAGTATAGGTTATATAACTTTGTGTAGGTTGTATATTTATTGTTTACATTTAATTGACACATTTGTATGATATTCTTTTTTATTATTATTTATGACAATAATTTTTATAGGCAAACCAATTGAAAAAAAAATATATTATGTTTTGATATTTAATGTTAAAAAACATGCTAATAAATTGAGTGGAAATTATTTTTTTAATATAAAAAATAGTATTATATGAATAAATTGTATTTATGTTGAATAAAATGAAGAATGTGTAAATAAAACTAAAGTAGTTTTTTTATATTTTTAATTATTATAATTAAATTATTTAAATATATTAATTAGAGAGAGATTTATTATGGTTATATTAATTGTATTAATTGGAGAGAGAGTGCATTTATTGTTGCATTTACATCTTTTTTATTTATTTTTTAATATTTAAAACCTAAAATAAAACTAGTGGCTCATATTCATTTCTCTCATTTCTTGCAATAATTTGATTTCTTTCTTGAACTTAAACACACACACATATATATATATATATATATTATAAATATTTTATTAACTTAATAGATATTAATATATTAAATAAAAATTATATAAATAATAGGCTTGTTTAGGCTTGTGAGCCAGCTCGAACTCCATTAGTGAACTCAAGCTCGTTTATTTAACATTCTTATTTATAGGCTCAAGCTTGTTTAAGCTTGTCTCGATTTGAGCTCTTATCGAGCTGATCTTGAGTAACTGATGAGCGGCTTGACTCATTTACACTCTTACAATCTTACTTGTATTATTGCTATTAAGGCTAATTGAATGATTTTGTTGGTAATCGATCAAGAAGCAATTTGAACATGCTATATATCAATCTGATATGAACTAGCATTAGATAAACAAGAATTGAACAAACTACACTTTGATTACGTGAGAATATGATGCATCGTCAGACACATACATACGCGTTTCAATGAAACGACACAACCCTATTTACTAATCAGTTTGTAACTTCCATTGTTTAGATACTTACCCTTCAACTAAGTACAAATATACAATAAATCCTATATAACAGATTTTCTGCACTTTATTCAGGCACTAACGGAACAACAACTTGTATGGATGCATACAAGTCTTGCTACATCATTTTCAGCTCAATCAAAGCTATTATTGGCAATATCAGTGTAAAGAGATTTAATCTAATATTTTATTATAATTAACATTATTTAAATTTCTTGTGAGATATATAATCAGTTATCTTCTAATATGTTGCAGCATTATGACATTAGAAAGCAGTGTGATCAGCACAAGGAATGCTATGATTACTCAGACACAATTGCTCTTCTTAGCAAGAAATCTGTTAAAGAAGCTCTTGGGGTCAAAGACATTGACTTTGCTCTATGCAGTGAAGTTGTACGTAAAGCCATGCTTATGGATATCATGAGGAATATGGAAGTTGGTATTCCCCACCTTCTAGAAGATGGGATTAAGATGCTTGTATATGCTGGAGAATATGATCTTTTATGCAACTGGCTTGGTTAGTGTTTATTGGCCCAAGTTTAAATCATCTGTTTGAACATTAATATATATTAATATTAATATAATATTTGTTGGATTTTGCAAATTGTTTAGGTAATTCAAGATGGGTTCATGCAATGGAGTGGAGTGGTCAGAAAGAGTTTGTTGCATCCGCTGATGTTCCTTTTAAAGTTGATGGTTCTAAAGCGGGCTTATACAAAACACATGGCCCACTCACTTTCCTCAAGGTACATAATGCAGGACACATGATTCCTAGGGATCAACCGAAGGTAGCTTTGAGCATATTAAAAAGGTGGACTAGGGGGTCACTTGCTGGTTCTTCTATGTAATGCGATGTTAGCAGCGAACGTGATGGTGCGGCTAATTGTTTGTAGATAAACTATATGCGGTTTTAACTGATTTAAACATTAAGAGCGTTATATTTTGGATGAGTTATTTTTTCTGTTAACTGCGAATTAGTTTATAAACCAGTGGATATTGCTACATATGCACGCTTGGGGTTACAAGTTGATTCGATTAAAGAATTTATTTGGATTCTCTAAATGATATATTCTTCATGAAAAATAACACAATGATTACTCGTCATTAACACTCGATGTCTTCCTCGTTGTAAGCAATACTTTTAACTACATGCTTAGGATTTTATTTATAGATGTGGAAAAAGAAGTCAATGATATTGTAGTAATTAAATGCTATTTGTTATCTTTTGTAATATTCCAAAGTTGCTCAAAGTGTACTTTATGAAGCTATGAACTATAATGAATACAATAACAAAGGTGATTCGGCTGACAATACCCGCCAAGGTCGCAACGCTTATCGCAATCCGCAGTCGTCTTACAAGGTATATCACGAAATTGGTCTTCACTTATAGATGGAGTTTCTTCGCTCACTAGTGATCTTTCACTAGCAAAAACATGTGATGTTTGCAAACCTGCAACATATAGTTCGTCATCAACAAATAATGGGCATGCTAAAATACAAACAGGATCAAAAGATAGAGAGTACCATATATAGACTGAAAACAACATTACAACCAAGAATGTCATCTTCAATGTAGTTGAGTTCATGTTTGAACACATTACAATAAAATATGTTGAGAAGTAAAGAGTTGCTTTGTATTTTGATGAGAATAACCACTTATGCATTCACCTATGTATACATATAGGCTCTAAAATCTTCTTAGACTCATACATGTTAGGTTATGTTATGTTATGTTATGTTCTGGTATGATATGCTACGATATGTTATGCTATTGTGTTATGTTACACTACAATTCCAATATATGCGTATATTGAAATTGCTCGATTAGTTGATACGTGAGAATGTGACTCTGTTATGCTATTGTGTTAGGTGTAGTTTGGCTTTTACCTTTATAAAGCTTAATTTGTGATCGAGTTTTAATATTAATTTATAAATTATAACTGCTTTTATCACATCATTTTCTCATCAATTTGGTCAAGCAATCATTATTTCATGAAAATTAACATCATAGCATTCCTAGCATGATTACTCATCACTAATGCTTTCTCTCACCGTCATTAAAGCTTAACAACGAACACCATACGCGTCACTACTAGACATTAACGTACGGCACTTTTAAATATAAAGACAAACATGTAAAGGAAGAGTAAATAATACTTAAATAGTGATTTGTAATCTTTTATAATTAGCCATAGTTGTTCAAATTGTGTTTCTGAATTATTGAAATATGGTACAATAACAAAAATGGCTCTTTTGACAAAACCCATCAATGGGGCAACGCTTCTCGCAATCATCATTTGTTTTACAAGGTATTATGTCTTCAACGCTAGATTGAGTTTCATCTCTCACTAGCGATCCTTCATTAGCAAAAATACATGATTTATGCGAACATGCAAAATATACTTCGTCATCAACAAACTCGGAATATGCTAAAATATAGAAAAGGATTAAAAGATAAAGAGTACCATAGATTAAAGATAACATTACGACTAAAAATGTCATCTTCAATGCAGTTGAGGTCATGTTTGAACCAATTAAGACACACTAAGTTGAGAAGTAAAAACTTATTTTATATTTGGATGAAAGTAACTTCTTATGTATCAACCTATATAACCCATATATATAAGCTCCAAAATCTTCTTAAACGCATGAATGTTTATACTATGTTATGTAGTGTTATGCTGTTATGTTTTGTTATATTGTGTTATGATGTGTTTTGTTTTGTTATGTTATACTATGCTGTGTTTTGTTTTGTTATATTATGTTGTGTTATGTTTTGTTAAAACTCTTTTGGTAAATATAAAAATATAAAAAATTCAAAGGGTCCAAATGGATTCATCAAATAAATGATCACGTTTATGATCTTTTATGACAAAGACTATTACAATGTACCTTTTTTAAGAAGTATTTGTATGTACACAGCTTGAAAATAATATTTATCGTTTTTTAGACAAAATAAGTAATTTAAAAATAGATTATGCTATTCTAGTGCATTATTAGTAAAACATAAAAGCTTTATCACTTGTAAAATGTATAAATTAATAGTTAAATATTACAAGTAGAAGAGATAAGTATTTTTTACGTTTATGTGGTGAACGAGTGGATGCTAACCAGAAAAGGTCATAATCATAAGCAGGTTACAACACTAAAGGTAAGTTTAAATCCCTAAGGGCAGTTCGGGTATTTTATAAGAAATTTATGTTTCTGTAAACCGGTTTATGCACCTCTAGACCTGGCTATTAAACTATTAAACTTGGGCTTCTTGTTGTGGGTTGTAAAAGAGACTTCAAAAGCTTATGTGACCTGGCACACCATGGGGAGGGGTTGGGCCATATAAGATTAGGGGCGTCAGTTCCTGACATGACCCGATACTGACACAGAGAAATATAGGTTTTGGGTCGGCTGACACCTTAAACAGGTCAACCTGAACCCGTTTAAAAAATTGATCAACCCGAGTACGGCTCGTTAAAAAGTGGGTTGACCAGTACGTTAACCCGTTTAAGAATTTTAGAAAAGTTAATATTTTGATTTTAAGATAAGAAATTAAGAAGTGTTAAATTTTAAAGTTTAAAACTTAGATTTTTTTAAGTTTTCATATATTTATTGACTTTTGAAAAGTAAAACTAATTTTTTTTAAAAGACTTTTATCTAGTTTTCACATCCAACATTTTTATTCAATTAGTTATAATTGTCTATTCATAGATAATTTCTATTCATTTGTTTTTATTTGATCTAAATATGTAAAAATCAAGTTTCTTTATTGAAAATAAGAAATGAACACACAAAAATAATTTGATATATCATAAATTACTTAAATGTTTTATATGAATAAGGATAATTAATTGTTAAAATTGTAAGTTACTAGCTATTACTCATATTCATAATTGAACGTAAAAATGGGTTGACGAAACACGACACAATTTAAAATAAGTCAGCCCGACTCAACACGAATAGATATATGGGTTGGGTTAGGGTCAAGAATCTCAACCCGCTAACCTGATATGATTGACACCCATATATGATAGACAAAAGAGAAAATGGTGGAGCCCAAATGCTATCACATGTTCTACTCGACATATTAGCTAATAATATTTTATTTTGATTGATTATTAACTACCAGATTTATGTTAAGTAAACAATACACGTTTTCTGGCTCATAAAACCTTCTTGTTTTGCATCACCAGACATAATCCAGTATTGACATTTTTTTTGGCCCGTTTACTTATAAATATATTTCGTACCAGAATCATTTATTGTTCATTCTCTTAAATGCTTCATACTTTTTCAGCTAAATCTATAGACTTATGTTTTATAGTTTAATTGAATCAAGGATGCACATGGCCAGGTTCTTGATCATGAATCATATTATCGCAACCACAATACGAATAACTTAGTTGAGGTAATTATTAATAAATCGTAGTTTCAAATTTCTAATAGAAACTAAATAAATTCTCTATATGATATAAGTAACAACACAATGATTTTTTCCAAATGTTTTCTTGCATATAGGCAATAAAACACCTTGTTGCCTCAACTTGTCATGGGTTTCTATGTATGGTCTCAATCTTTTAAGATCACTCATCATTCTTGGAGTCACTTTCTTACCAAAGTCAAAACTGTTTCACAAGTGACATGCTTGTGTGCGAAGCAACAAACAAGTGTGATTCAGAATGGGCCGATACATTAATATCGCCTGAACCTGCATAGTACATGGCATGTTTCAACTAACATATTAGAAAGTTTTTTCTATAAAATATCAAATCAAACATTTCATACCTTCTTGACGCATACAAACCCTTTAAAATTCTACATCCTGCTTGACGCGGTACGGGCCTTTTTTTTCAACTTTTTAGAAACAAACTAAAAATTAACTATTCTTATTATTTTATAAATTAAGCGGATTGTGTTGTCAAAAAGCAATCAACTTAATGACAAACAATCTGTAATTATTTGGTGGATACAGGCTGCAGGAGTACATAGAGACAATGACCGCTAGGGTTACAGAAAACTCACGGGGCGCTTTCAAATTAACTTTAATTTAATGAAGGTAAATGAAGAGGTAGGTCCCAGCAGAGCCCAGTTGGACCCGCAAGACTCACCTTTAAGAGGGACGTCTGCGCAGAAACCAACTGGGTCCGCAGGACCCACCATGCTCAGAGACGTGACGTCCTTACGCGCAGTACGCAAGCTGTTCTCGCAGGAAAAGCCTCCCAATGGTGAAGTACTCTGCCTGTTCCCGCAGCTGCGGATACAAGCCATCAGGGAAGGCTACCTGCGCAACAAAGCTACACGCGCAAGACACTTAACTCTTAAATAATTCAGTAATGTCACCTGAAGAAGGAGTGAGCAAGCCGGGAACACTCCCGCACAAAGCCGGGAGAACTCCCGCCCAAATGAGCCAGTCCGTATGATACTGAAGGATCTTTTGTACTGTACCTGACGAGGTATGGACAAAAGATCTGACCAAGGATACGACAGCTCACTGACAACAGTATGACGAGCAGCACGCTCTTGTACTGTATGTCACTATTAGCCGCTGCCTACTCACCAACCTGTCGGAGGACGTGCATGGCATGGCCTGCAGTTGGTGGAACAGGAATAGTACACAGCCGGCCTGGTCACTATCAGCCGCTGCCTATCCACCAACCACCAGCATGGCATGTGCGTAGCCCACAGTTGGCAGAACAGGAACACTATTCAGCCGGCTGTACCTGCTTGGAAACCTACATTCGGCTATAAATACTCCAACACCTTGGAATGGTATGATTATCTTATATCTTATCTCATATCTCATATCTTGATATATTACCTGATATCTGCTCTAGTCATTCTCTTAATATACACTTATATTCAAGAGCAATCTAGTCTGATTCTCACGCCGGAGGGTGGTCACAAGGAGGTACCCCCCCTTCTCAGTGACGAGCTCACGGTGTCTGTTTTGCAAGTTATCAGAAGAACCATCTTCGCCGGGTCTAACCCCTCGTGGGAAACATCTATTTAACCCCCAGATTATCTGTAATCTGCCCGGGGTCGATTAGTGTTTCTTCATTGGCGCCATCCGTGTATAAAAGCTAGAACTTAATTCTTTTTCAGTTTTCTCAAAACTTCTGGAAAGATGGTTAAAGAAACCCCGGTAACCACAACCCCAGCTACTGGGGGGAATACCGGCGACTACACAGTTTTTACGAACACTACCCCGGTTACCCAAGCCGGGGCAAGTGCAGTAAATTTTACGAACACTACCCCAGTTACCCGAGCTGGGGCAAGTGCAGTAAATAATCTTTCACTGGGATTCACCGATACCCAGTTAGAGAGACAACGAACGAGGCTCCCCCGCCAAACACTCGATGAAGTTAAAGCGTGGGCGGAAGCACGTCAAAAAGAATTCCAAGCTGAGTTGGATGGACGCTTACGTTCACTCCAACAGGCTGATGAATTCGGAGAGTACTTGGACGATGATTCGGAGGAATCCGATAGTGACGCAAACCCTCGTCATAGGGCGAAAGGGAAGCGTAAGGAAACGGACTCCCAACCGAGAAGGCATTTTGGAGAAACCTTCAAACCAAAAAACGCGGGTGGAAACCCACGTGACTTCTCCAAAACATTTAGACCAACTGATGCAAAGGCGGGAACGTCCAAATTTGCAAGGGACATTGCGGAAGCAATCGCCCCGAAAAGTGCCAAACAGATGTCCAACATCGGCACTTATGATGGTATATCTGATCCAGACGATCATTTGAACAGATTCATAGCGGGGGCAACCGTCAGTAATTGGACGGAACCTACGTGGTGTTACATGTTCCAAATGACGCTTGTTGGGCCAGCTAGAGCGTGGTTCGATCGTCTACCGGTCCACCACATCTACGATTGGGCAGACTTCCAGCAGAAGTTCAGCTAACACTTCAGCCAACAAAGAAAGTATACCGAAGAGCAATGGACAATCCTCAACTGCATCCGAGAGGAAGATGAGTCCTTACCAGACTTCATCACGCGCTTCAATTCAAAGAAGCTAAGTCTGGGCACTATTAGCGAAGATCTTGTTCGCGCTGCTTTCATCCAGGGCGCGAAAGACCCAGAGCTCATCCGCACCTTAACGGGTAAAGATGGCATGCCGTCCACATGGGATGCCATCATGACAGCAGCTAAACGCTTTGCGGAAACGGAGAAGCAACTGGGTAGAGATCTCCCCCAGAGCACAAACCTCTACACCCAGAAAACAAGAGAAGACAACGTCCTTACCGCCCGACTAAACAAAAAGCGGAAGCTAGGCATTTGGCAGTCAAGGGTAAACTTTGACACCTCATCCGGCTTGCAACATCGGTTAGGCGGAAGGGATAACGTACAGTCGAACCAGAACTCCAGATGGACGCCACTCACCAAAAGCGTCACCGAGATATTCGACACCGAGAGACTCCCATGGCCAAAGGCTCCAATAATCCGAGAGCGTCACAACGCTGATCAGAGCAAATTCTGTGACTTCCACAGGACAAGAGGCCACAACACCGAGGAATGCGTACACTTGAAGGACATCGTCGAAGCATTTGTCAGAGATGGGACGCTCACGCACCTCGTGGCGTAATGAACGCTGAGCAGACTAATGCGTGTAGAACCCCAGTTGGGGAAAACACGAAAAAAACTGCAGCTTCAATGTCGGAGACCACATACTGCGTAAACAACGAGATTCCGAACCAAGTGCATATCGGCTCGAAAGGCTCGATGACACTCCCAAGAGCATGGAAGGGAGCTCAATTACACAGTTTCCATGTAGATCAATTCCAAACTTGTAAAGAAAAGGCCCAGAGCCACTTCTAATGGAAATGATTCTCCTTACCACATTGATGCTGATGGTCTTACATTTATACTTAATGAACTTTCCACACCAATATGCCGGTCTTCACCGCATACATAAGTGGGGAAGTCGTTGCTTGTGGAAGGCGGCAAAACCCGCATAAACACAAAAAACGGCCAACCTTCACGCAGGACGGTCATAGGTAAAGTTTGGTGATCCCACTAAATGAAAGTGCCGGTCTTACCCGCACAAATCATGATAGAGGAAACCGAACTAACCTATTGACAACCACGCGTCGAACGGTTAATTTATTCAAAACACTGATATGCCGGTTTTCACCGCATAAATAAGTGTAAAGAAATCGTTGCGGCGGCAAAACCCGCGTAAACACAATAAACGGAAAACCTTCACGCAGGTCAGTTATAGGTAAAGTTTGGTGATCCCACTAAATAAAAGTGCCGGTCCTAACCGCACAAATCATGATAGAGGAAACCGAACTAACCTATTGACAACCGCGCGTCGAACGGTTAACTTATTCAAAATACTTAGAAAATTTCTAACGGAAGGATGAGGAAAACCTCCACGCAGGTCAGATATAGGTGAAGTTTAGCCATCCTATCAAGTGCAAGTGACGGTCTTACCCGCACAATCACGAAGGAGGAAGCAAAACTTCAATCTATTATCTACCACGTTCAAAGGTTAACTTATTCTAAACACTTAAAAAATTTCTAACGAAAAGATGAGGAAAACCTCCACGCAGGTCAGATATAGGTAAAGTTTGGCCATCCTACTAAGTGCAAGTGACGGTCTTACCCGCACAATCACGAAGTAGGAAGCAAAACTTCAACCTATTATCTACCACGTTCAAAGGTTAACTTATTCAGAACACTTGGAAAGTTGCTAATTTAAACTAAAGTATGCATGAGCAAGTCATATAACGTTTATAAAGCAAGTCATCCAGTGAAAGTAGCGGTCCTACCCGCACAAAGATTTATATTTCATAATAATTCAAGTATTACAAGAATGGCCGGGTATCTACCCGCCTACAAGAATATAAATCTATACAATGTAAACCTATCCTAACAGTGGGAAGGGATCTAAAGGTTCAAGCTTCAGGACCACTTCCTCCAAACCCACTTGTACCCGCACCATCAGTTGGCTGTGGCGGTTCAAGGAAGGTCTTAAGAATGGTTAGCCCATCATCAGCAGCAGCAACTTCGTTCACCTTCTCCACTACCGGATGCGGGAAGGCGGCATACTGGTTCACTGCTTGGTCATATACAGCTTCAGTATCCACATCATATAAAGGGAAGTTGGAAGGCGGGATGCCCTTCTCAACGAACCCTAGACCAAGCAGGAAGCCGGCCTTTTCCCCATCCTCATGAGAAGCGTTGAGGGCTGCGCTCATGGCATCGTCGTATGATGTGTCCGTGAAGACTCGATGCACAACCTACAAGAAAAAATACAAGTATCAAAACCTTTTCTATGTACAAAGAAAAGCGTAAAGATATTATGAAATTACGCATACCTGAGACAACGCTTCTCGATAGCTTGAGCTTGGTTACCGGCGCGTTCGGCTTCACTTTTGTTAAGGTTGGCGAGCAACACTTCCTTAGCAGCAGCCTCTTCAACGCCCTTTAGCTTCCGCTTGGTGTGGTCAAGCACGCCCCTCTGGTCCAAGATCTCTTGGAGCTTCTTGGCGTCTTCCATAGCCAAGGCATCATGAGCCTGCTGGAGCCTCTCTAGCTTGGCTTTAAGCTCCTCATTCTCAATGCGTAGAGGCTCAGCAACAGCTTCAGCCTTGGTGGCCCTCTCAGTTGCGTTCCGTGCAGTTTCCTTAGCCAGCCGAAGCTGTTCGTTAACAGCTTGGGCAGCCTTGGAACGGGCCTCAAGACGGGCCTGAACTTCAACTTCAAGGGCCTGGAAGGCCTTCTCCTTTTCCGCAGCCACTGCGGCAAGCCTCTTGTTCTCCTCCCGGATGGCCCGCGCCTGAGCCACTTCCAGGCTACGCGCCGTCTTTAACTTGTCGTTTTCACGACAAAGTAACTCGACGCGCGGCAGCATCCGGGCAAGGAGAATCCGCAATTCATTCGACAGCCTAC
Organism: Bidens hawaiensis; assembly: GCF_021521415.1. NCBI lineage: Eukaryota > Viridiplantae > Streptophyta > Magnoliopsida > Asterales > Asteraceae > Bidens > Bidens hawaiensis. The sequence continues at coordinate 456,271 of NW_027492838.1, forward strand.
CCTCCTGGTAGCTGGACATGGCTTCCCCCAGCGCACCAGCGGGGGCGGCGTGGCGCGCCCATTCGACGCATTCTACAGGCGTCCGAAGGTTTGTTCCTCGGCGGATGTTCCATCGTGGAACATACACTTCATTGGAATCCGACACTGCAAAAGCAAAAAGCAGTTAGGAAAAGATGATATATAAAAAACATATATAAAATAAAATAATAAAAAGGCCAAAATAACCCTACGCACCTGTAGGGTCGACGACAGGCCTGTAGCCGCCAAACCCATCACCCGAACCTAACGGATATCCATCCAAGAGGTCAGGCAGATGGGAAGGAGGCAGAGATTGGCTTGACGCCCCAACCCCGGACATACCTGAAGGACCGGCTGTAGTCGCCGGCGCCGGAGGAGGCATAGCGGAGGCCGCCGCGGTAGAAACCAGCGGAGGTGAACTCACCGGAGGTGAACTCACAACCGCGGCCGCGGCTGCGGAAGAATCCACAGTAACATTCACCGCCGGCTCAGTGAAGGAATCAGTGAATTTGGCACTGATAGCCGGCGGAGATGTCATCACAGTTGGAACAGTTGGCTCAACCGGGTGAGCAACTGAACCAACAACTGAAGCAGGCGCAGACGCCTGGGTCATCACCTCAGGTAGGTTGACCAAACCTACCGTCATGGGTCCGGAGGTGCTCATCCCCGCTCCGCCCTGGAATGCGGCAGCATCCACGCCTGCACGAAGACAAGAGATATTAGTATAATGGCGGAAAGCTATGCAGTAAAAATAAAGGAAGATTATACTTACGGGTTTTCTTGAGCCTAAAGGTGCGAACAGGCGGGGACGAACCCGATGGAGCCGGCCTCTTCTACCGGTCACCGTCGTCGTCCTGGGCTGCTCGGAGGTGACAGTCGTCTCAGCCTCCGGAGCAGTGGTCTCAACACCACCTGGGTTCCCCGCCGCCTCCTCGCTCTCGGTCTCCGAGTTTGACCGGTTCCCCGGATCGGCAGTGGAGGCAACCTTCGCCTTCCCCTTCCCGCCGGCAGCCTTCTTCTTCCTCGCCAATAAAGGACCATCTGCGGATTCCTCATCAGAAGATGACAAAATTAGAGGAATTCCCGTAGAGGTTTGAGCATTGAGAGGGCGAGGGTCAAAAAGTTCTTTACCTGGCCGCCTGGCGCTCAGGATCTCGTGGCCTGGCGGGTAGACCTCCACGAACCGATCCGCCGTTTGCTCAAGGATGGGCAACTCGTGCTCATCTAGAGCACGAGTACCCATCCGAGCGGGACCATCACTCTCCCGCGGCTGCAGGAGAGACTGCAAGTCGTTTCCCTCTGAAATAAAAAAAGAAACAGTTAGAAGAAAAACCTATATCAACAAAGAAGACAGAGCATACCGTAAGGGACATAGTTCAAACCGTATTCGAGGACGATGGGAATCTGTGACGCCTCCTTCCACACCCGGCTCATCCTGAGCATCACCATCCCGGACTCCGCAAAGCGGTACACCGGAGTCTGGATCCGGGAGATCTTGGCGAACCACTCCGCCTCCTGGTGGTTGAGGGCGTGAAGGGCGGGGAGTGCTCTCCCATTCTTAAACGTCATCGCAAGGGGGACGACGCGAGCGGAGATATAAAAAAACTCCCGCTTCCACGACCGAAGACTGCGCTCGGTAGCGCAGATCTTCAAACCCTTGATCCGATTGACCAAGGTGTACCACCCCTGGATGCACCTCCAGGAGTAGAAGGTCATCAACCGATCAACGTGGGGCTCCACGCCCAGAATGAGGCACACCCACTCAAAGTGTCGGATCTTGGCGATCGCCATCGGGTGTACCTCCGTCAGATGCACACCGTGCCTCTCCAAGACATGGTATACAAACTTCGTCAATGGGAACCTGAGATTCCCATAAACGAAGAATGCAGCGTACACCCCTATCTTGCCCTTGGGGGCATCGTACACCGTCTGGTGTGGCTCCGGAAACTCAGGCTCGAACGGCTCGAGCATGAACTTCCGGACGACGTACTGATAGAGGTCGGCCGGAAGAGCACACTGGCACTCGCCAGCAGTACTCTTGTCATCCTTATCGGAAGTGGACGACGGATTCTCGACGAACACGTCAGACTCCTCGGCAGCAGCCTCAACATCATGGGAAGAAGACATTCTGGAAGGATGAAAGGCAACCATTTCAGAAAGAATATTCGCCGGAAATCGCTAAGAAGGAGAAGATAGAAGTGAAGGTGTGGATTACAAAGGACCCTCTCCCCCTTTATATACTCATCGCAATGAATGCGATGAATTTAATGCGGAGGAGAGAGAAAAGAGCTGGTGCAATGAAACTATGACACGTGGAAAAAGCAAGCTGGCAACAGCTGTTGACGGGACGCGCGCCGTAAAATCCGCACCCACGCGCCCAAAAAATCGCGCCCACGCGCCTGAAAAAGCGTCTGGAATGACCATGTACTGTCACGTCGCCATAACTTCCTGCACGTCCTGACACTGTCAGAAGAAACCGTCGGACGACGTTTCAACAGTTTGGACTGTTCTTATCCTTTCACCAACTCTTCGAATTTCAAAAAGATTCAAAAAGATTCAAAAGTAAGCGGGAATATACCCCTTACCTTGGCAACCAAGTAACTATAAGACAGGTGCGAGTACAGTGTTAAGGCAAAACCCTTCACATACTTAGCACCTGCAGGGAATTAAAGCCAATAATACCTCGGCAACCAAGTAACCATAAGACGGGTGCGAGTACAGTGTCAAGGCAAAACCCTTCACATACTAAGCACCCGCAGGGAATTGAAGCCAGGAATACCTTGGAAGTAAAGTAACTATAAGACGAGTGCGGGTACAGTGTCAAGGAAAAACCCTTCACATACCTAGCACTCCGCAGGGAATTGAAACCAAGAAGGATCTTCTGGGCCATGCTTGCGGAAACGGGAATGACATCCCCGCATAGTGGGAACGTCGAGAACTAGATTGTTTGAAGCTCCAAGATGGAATTGGTTGTTTAACATAATTGATCATTATGTTCAAAACTACCAAAACCTCATGGAGAATCTACACAAGAGGTACTCAACGCTCCTGACTTGCGAGGATGTTACAGACCTACCCGCATCATACCCAAAGATCAAGCAGAAAAGTCGGGAATTTCTGCACGTGACATTAGGACTTCCGCGGGAAGAATCCCCATGGAAAACCTTAAAATTAAACCCTTTTCAAAACCCTTTGCTTAAGTCCAAAAGTTCACCTCACTTATTAAATTCATGAGAAGAACATTGGACTGGGGGGACTTTAAGAGGTAGGTCCCAGCATAGCCCAGTTGGACCCGCAAGACTCACCTTTAAGAGGGACGTCTGCGCAGAAACCAACTGGGTCCGCAGGACCCACCATGCTCAGAGACGTGACGTCCTTACGCGCAGTACGCAAGCTGTTCCCGCAGGAAAAGCCTCCCAATGGTGAAGTACTCTGCCTGTTCCCGCAGCTGCGGATACAAGCCATCAGGGAAGGCTACCTGCGCAGCAAAGCTACACGCACAAGGCACTTAACTCTTAAATAATTCAGTAATGTCACCTGAAGAAGGAGTGAGCAAGCCGGGAACACTCCCGCACAAAGCCGGGAGAACTCCCGCCCAAATGAGCCAGTCCGTATGATACTGGAGGATCTTTTGTACTGTACCTGACGAGGTATGGACAAAAGATCTGACCAAGGATACGACAGCTCACTGACAACAGTATGACGAGCAGCACGCTCTTGTACTGTATGTCACTATTAGCCGCTGCCTACTCACCAACCTGTCGGAGGACGTGCATGGCATGGCCTGCAGTTGGTGGAACAGGAATAGTACACAGCCGGCCTGGTCACTATCAGCCGCTGCCTATCCACCAACCACCAGCATGGCATGTGCGTAGCCCACAGTTGGCAGAACAGGAACACTATTCAGCCGGCTGTACCTGCTTGGAAACCTACATTCGGCTATAAATACTCCAACACCTTGGAATGGTATGATTATCTTATATCTTATCTCATATCTCATATCTTGATATATTACCTGATATCTGCTCTAGTCATTCTCTTAATATACACTTATATTCAAGAGCAATCTAGTCTGATTCTCACGCCGGAGGGTGGTCACAAGGAGGTACCCTCCCCCCCTTCTCAGTGACGAGCTCACGGTGTCTGTTTTGCAGGTTATCAGAAGAACCATCTTCGCCGGGTCTAACCCCTCGTGGGAAACATCTATTTAACCCCCAGATTATTCGTAATCTGCCCGGGGTCGATCAGTGTTTCTTCAGTAAAGGTTCGACCTGCTTATACGTTTCATCCTGTTTTTAAAGTTATTAAAATACTTAACGTAATACGAGTTCAAAAACTATACTTTTAACAAAAAAAAGTAAATAAGATCTTTTCTTTTCATCAATTGACCATTTTCTTATAAACTGGTTAAAATTGTCACGCGTCTAAATGCATGATAATTTGAACCTCAAAGTGTGGCTTTTGACACAAACTTTTCAACTTGGGTAGTTAAGATCTAATCAATGATTCAGTATACTTAAAGCCTTTACTTTGTTTGTATAAAGTTCTATTAAGGCTATTGGACATTTTCATGTTCTGGCGTTTTTAGATTCAATTGGCCAGTATTTGGAAAGAAAAAAAAAGTGACCCTGAACTATGTAAATCAACCCACAACCCAAATCTCAAAATGGAGGTATGATGGTCGTTTTACATTCAATATTAACTTAAAAGTACACTTGTGTTTTTTTTTTGCCAAATGGATTGTTTTATTAAAAAGTGTCAATTTGGCAAAGGGTCAAATGGGTCGTTTTAATATATATATATATATATATATATATATATATATATATATATATATATATATATATATATATATATATAAAAGTTCCCCGGTTTTGCTGATCCGGTTAATTTTGTGGAGGATGAAAGTGACGTGTTACGATCATCTAGGGATGGTGTTTGAGGAGAAGCTGGTTGAGAAGCTGTTTAAGTTCCCCGGTTTTGATGATCCAAATAATGGAGCTACTGTTGAAGAGTTAGGACATCACGCAGGATACTATCGGATCGAACACTCGTTTGATGCTCGGTATGAAAAACTTACATTACTTCTTGCTAAGTTTGGTCTTTTTTTGTTAATTTTTACGAGTTTGTGATTAATTGGTGATTGACCAGTAACTAATTGGTCAAAATTGGTTAAAAAATCGGTCAGAATTTGTCAAAATACTTGAAAATTATAGTTGTTCTGTAAAATTATAAGTATTAATTTGAAAAATTACATAATGTAAGAGATTATCCAGGTGTTGTAAAATTTGGGATTAGACATCGATTAGTCAGAGAGCTATGACTCGATTTCACGTAATCGATCCCTAAAATCAGTACTAGTCAAAAGTGACGAAGTATCTGGAAATGATTGGAAAGCTTATTTACTTAACTATAACCAGACTTGATATAGCTTATATCGTTCACTATCCGAAATGGGTGTTTTGTTTAGTAAAACTGGTCTTGAAGTTACTGGGTAAATGGATTCGGATTGAGGAAGATACCTTGCAACAAGGCGAAGCGATACATATTTGGTTTTAGTGTTTTCATAGGTAATTCTACGATTTCTTGGAAGAGGAAAAAATAACAAACCGTGTCTCGATCTTCAGTAGAAGCTGAGTATCGAACTATATGTGTAGTGATTTTAAATTTTATCAACTTAATTCTTTCATTAATATGAACCATATTACTTATTGATTTGTATTTATATATTTTATAGATTTAACTTTCATAAAAATGAAATAGAGAGCATTTATACGTCGCATCGTTAAATTTGGGATCTTTAAAAGAAAATTTTAAGAAGTGACACCCCCAACTTCTACTTTTAATGATGTTTACAACATACAAATAGTTGATATGGCACCCCGCTAAATGGTCATATCCAGACAAATATTAAACTTAATTTCTTTACGTTAATTCTCACTTTATTAAATTTTGATAAGTTTAATCCCATCAAGTCTAGCAAAATTACACGTAGCGGTAGTTTTTATAAAACACCGGGTCACACACTGAAAAACTCAACGAACACTAACGTTGGTGATAGAAAATATTTAATGCTAAGAACGTATTAAACAAAAAAATACATAAAAAAATATATTTATTTGGTTACAAGATCAAAAATAAAATTTACGATCGACCAAACCAAACGTAATTTTATTTTAAATATTATTTCTCGCAAAATGTCATTTACGTGTGCCAGTGTGATAGACGGGTACGGATGGATTCATGGATATTTTATATATAGATGAGCGAGTGTTTGTTTTATCAAAAGTTTAATTTGAAATCAGTTAAGCAAAGTATACAAAAATTAAATTTGAAATCAGGAAGACAAAATTAAACAAGCAATGTAAGGTTTCTGAACAATACCAATTAAGCAGCATACGAGTATTCGATTCGATAATAACCGGCATGATGACCTAACTCTTTAACAGTAGCTCCATCCGGATTAACAAAAATTGGGAACTTAAACCACTTTTCAACTAGCTTCTTCTCACCATCCCTAATCGAAGCAATCGGTGCAAGAAGAAGAAGTAAGAAGAAGAAGAAAGAAGAAGTTGTAACATTGTTTTTTTTATCATATACAATTTGGGGATTTTGAATAAGGCTATATATAGACGTTATTTGGTTTTGTTTTCGTACCAAACTCAATATGATTTAGTAGCGGCAATTAATTAAGTGTATGCAATTAGTATTTGTTACTTTAAACATTATATATCAATAAATTTGGGATCTTGATTACCTATATCTTAAAAGAAAATTAAGAGTAAATTTATACATTATCTTGATTATGCATCCAACCTTTTCAATTTTAAGAAATATTAGTTTTGCATTTCTCAACAATTTTCGTACCTTGTCAAAAGGCTGAGTAATGAAAGATGGTAAATAGTTTATACACCGGTGATCATAATGTAAAGGTGGGTGTAATTATGTTTATAATATACATGCAGGGGCGGACCCACATAGTGTGGATCGGGGTCCCGGGACACCAATGTTTTTTAAAAATTTATTAGAAGCGGTATATTAAATTTTTTGAGGACCCCATAAGATTTAATACTTGGAACTCATATTATTAATGTTGATGTGGTCTGGTGGAAAGTCCCTTGTTTTATCTTTGAAAGGTCATGGGTTCAAGTCTTACAAGGCTCAGTTTTTGGTTTTTTGTGTTAATTTTTAGTGTTAATCAATCATTTGATTGCTAATGTTGCAATGATAACTTTGGAAACATTCAAACACCTCTAAAATACATATCATTGTTTTCAACTTTATGCATGGTTTTCTTTAGAAACATTCAAACACTTTAAAATATCAGTTTTATTTTTCACTAGTTTAAGTTAATGGTTTTCAACACATGCTTATGAAAGGGTGGATCTAGGTTCTATCTCAAAAATGTTTAAGAAAGGGAAAACAAAGTGTTTATGTGTCAACCCGACCCATTTTGACCCGTTCAGGTAGTGATGATTGAAAAGAAAGTTTTATTATGATATTGTTTTTTATTATGTTCTTCGCCTCGACCCGACCTGAACAACGACCGACCCAAAAAATTTGAACATCGAAAATATGGGACCCCATTGGCAAAAAATCCTGGGTCCGCCACTGTATACATGTACTTAAAAGTAGTATTTAACAAACATAAGAGAAAATGATTTTAAAGTAGCAAGAAACGTGTTTTCGAAATGTAATATATACGTATTTATATTATACACGTAAGTTTTCTTACCAATTATGTTAAACATTTCAACTAATACTTTTCCTAAAGTATAATACTTTTATTTTATGTTTATATGGTTATGGATTCTTCCTGTGATTATGGGTATGGAACGGGTGTTCAAATGGAGTGTACGAAAAGAGTGTCTACTTTGGGGGCAAAGTGCCATCTTAAGGATTAATGAACGTCATTCGGATAACACGAAACCCTTTATATCAAACGATATTTGTGTTGTTTTCATTTTGTAAAAAACTAAAATGAATAATTGTGGTTTAACAGTTTTTTAAAATTATATTTTGTATAAACATATAGGCTTAAAACATATTTATTTTTAATAATCATTTTGATTTTATGTATTTTTTTATAGATACATTAGTTTTATTGTGATGTAAATAAGCATATGAGTGTCTTGGGGCTGGGTTCTAGTAGCAGAGACAAAACCCTGATTTCAAGTCACAGAAAGTATGAAATTTATTGTACAAAATATAAAATGAAAATAAGTCTACGAATAATTATGTAAACCTTACATGTAATGTAACCCATGGTTTGAGAAAGCTAACATTTTAAGTGTTTAATTATTGAAAAGTAACTTGTTTATATTACTCATTTATATTTGCTATATGGCTATATGCTATTCAATTATAATCTCTAAATTTGTTAAAAACAACTTTTGAATCCTAGGGGCTTAGATGTTTAGGGTGGTAAGGACAAATACGTTAAGAGGAGATTATTATTAACAAAATTTTTCTCCTTGTATCAATAAAAACAAGTGTCTGTTGGGATGTGATTCCCGCCTTAATAAATCAAAGACAAACGACACCGTTTACTTCACTCTATAAATATATAAACTGATCAAGTCCTTCAAATCTTCAAATTGTCACTGAAACAATGTCGAATTCGACGTTCATTTCCACTTTCGTTGTTCTTCTTATTGTTTCTCCCATTGCCTTTACGACATCATTTGGTTCAGAAAACCCGTCAAATGTAGCCCGGAAGATGTCCGTTAACGTTCTGGAGGACGAAAGTGACGGTGAGAAGAAGCTGATAGTTGAGAAGCTGTTCAAGTTCCCAGATTTTGATGATCCGGATGGAGCTACAGTTGAAGATTTAGGGCATCATGCAGGATATTATCGGAGCAAACACTCGCATGCTGCTCGGTATGAACAAGTTAATAGGGATTAAAGTCGAAAAATGGGTCAAAATTATGGGTCATAATTTGTCAAAATATTTGAAGTTTTTGAAAAATTACATACAGTACATAATTTTGAAATATTGCATAATGTAAGAGATAATCCAAGTGTTGTAAAATTTGGGATTAAGCGTCTATTAATCGGACATCTGGTCAAAATTGGTACTAGTCAAAATCGGTGAAAATTGGTCAAAATCTTTGGTTAAGTTATAAACTTTTAATGATGATTTAATACTTTTGAGTTCACACATCTGGGAATCTTACCATGCTTATGGATATTATGAGGAATCTTGAAGTTGGTATTCCACGCCTTTTAGAAGACGGGATTAAGATGCTTGTATATGCTGGTGAATATGACCTTATATGCAACTGGCTCGGTTAGTGTTCATCAGCCCAAATTTAAATAATCTGTTTGAATATTAATACATATATTAATGTAACACGTGTTCAATTGTGCAAATTGTTTAGGTAATTCAAGATGGGTTCATGCAATGGAATGGAGTGGTCGGGAAGAGTTTGTTGCATCTGTTGATGTTCCTTTTGTAGTTGATGGTTCCGAAGCGGGCTTGTTGAAAACCCATGGTCCACTTGCTTTTCTCAAGGTTCATGATGCGGGACACATGGTTCCAATGGATCAACCGAAGGCTGCTTTAAGCATGTTAAAGAGGTGGACTATAGGGTCACTTTCTGAGAATGCAGCCGAGCCTGAATCTCCTGTTTCTTCTATGTAATGTGATGTTAGTAGCTAGCCCAATGGTGGGCTAACGGTTTGTAGATAAACTATATTTGTGTATCCACTTCAAAGATTCTACAATGATTTCATTCGATGATTGCTTAATATTCTCTTCTATTTTATCATTGACTGTGGATTACTGAGTGGATCATACATTGATATATTTAGTAATTTTTATTAAAGATATATGTGACTAATAATATAAAAAAAACAAAAAATTGAAGTAGTTAAGTAATGCTTTGTGACAACATACTTATATTCTGGAAATTAAGAAGAGTGATTTTGTGGGTTGTCAATTATGTATTAAATAAAAAAGTTTAATTCAGAATTTATTTTTGTGAATTTGTAAGTTCGTTGATTTGTTATATTGAATTTGTTTAAACATTAATATTTCACATAAATTCTGCGAGTTGAGACATATTCTTGTTTAAACGAGTAAACATAGTAGACAAACGAAACGAGTAACAAACTTTTCACGCGCGACCTTGTTTCAATCAAACTGATATGCTCCTTTGCGTCTCCTCCCTACCGCCTTGCGAACCCCAACCAAACAGCCCACAACCACCAAAACTATGGTTCAACTTCCTATTGTGCGCAAAAATGGCACTTTACTCGATTTCAAAACATCTTCAGAATTTGTATCAGTTCGAAAATTGGATCAGACTTAAGCCCAAATTTTTTCCAACCACTAAGCCCACATTATTAGATGAGGTAGACTCACTTGGGTTGGATTGGGCCAGAGACCATAATCTTGGGCCAGAAATGTTCGTAACGGGTTAGGCATAGGTCCAAGAGATGCACTATCTGATAATTAGGTTGTTTTTTATTCAGCCCACCACTACCACCAGCTACATGGGCCGAATCATATCTAGTACCCCTTGACCCTTGTAACTGTACAAAAAGGACTTTGGTTCAAAACAAAAAAAAACGCGCTCTATTTTGTTTTTGTAAAAAAAAAACACTATCTGATCATGACCGGTAGCCCCTTATAACTAAATAATATATATTTAATTGTGTTGAGTTTGATAATTTATGGAGACAAATTAAGATGCAAGTCATAACTCATAAGGTTCAAAACAAAAAATGAAGTTTAAAAAATGACAAATGGGCCTAAGTAGTCATGTGGCCGGATATAATGCATTCATCATGTGGACTTTTTAACTGAAACTACACGGGCAAGCCTTAAGCTTGGATCAGCCCACAACAAAAAAAGAAAGAAGCAATACGACAAAAGATTATTTAGTGATAATGAAGATGTGAAGTCGGAAGAAAATCAAACCGGGCGTTTCATGAAATATGGCTAAGAGCTTTCTGGTACTTAGTTTGTTATTTCCGTATGCTTTTTGTTTGTTATGTAGTTTGGGTTAATTTTGAACCCTAATTTTGAACCCTCATAGGCTCCATGGTTTGTCAGTTTATGTATAGGAGCTTACACATGCTCTTACAGCATTCTCATCTCTTCTACCATCTACAAATTCAAATTAAATTAAAAATCATTATATTTTCGCTCTTCTTTTTAATTAAATAATATTTTTTATACATTTATCATTCATTTTCTCTCTTTTTTACTCACAACTACTTTCAACTGATATTTAAAAATTATAGAAAGTGAACAGTAGTTTTTCAAATATATAAAAAAATCACTGCATTTTCTCTCTCAACTACTCACAACCCCTAAACCACTAACTAAATTATAAAAACTCCACTCACAAAACTTGATGTTTTGGATGTGAATGCTCTTAGTTTGTAATTTGTTTTCTTTTTATTTTTAATGAAAGTTTGTCCTGGCTTCGACCAGTTTACCATATATATATATATATAGGGGATGGATATTGCGATAAGTTATATTACTGCGAGAAGTGAAGGTGTAACTCCATTAATCCTTAATTTCACTCTCTTTCTTATGATGTTACTTACATGTATGTAGGTTGGTTGTATTTATGTCTTAGCTACACACATTCAAACCTACATACCTACACACATACAAACATACATACACATATACAAAAAATACGTATTTACACACGTACATACGCACCTACATAGTAAAAAAGGGAGTGAAAATAGGGATTAATAGAGTTATACCTTCACTTTCCGCACTTCTCGCTATAAAAAAACTTATGAAATGATCCAATACATATATATATATATATATAGGGGATGGATCTTGCGAGAAGTGATATTACAACGAGAAGTGCGAGAAGTGAATGTATAACTCCATTAATCCATAATTTCACTCCCTTTCATATGATGTTACATACATATATGTAGGTTGGTTGTATTTATGTCTTAATTACACATTCAAACCTACCTACAAAGATATAAATGTACCGAGCCACATTCAAACCTATGTACCTACACACATACAAACATACATACACATATACAAACATACGTACACATGTACAAACATACGTACCTACACGCATACATATGCACCTACACAACGCACCTACACATAAGAAAGGGAGTGAAATTAGGGATTAATGGAGTTACACCTTCACTTTTCGCACTTCTCGTTGTAAAAAAACTTCTGAAATGATCCAATGTCATATGGTGCATACTTAAGAATTTGTCTCCATCTAAATACAAAATAGCTCTTTACTTCTCAACTTATTGGGTTTTACTTGGTTCAAACATGACCTCAACTACATCGAAGATGACATTCTTGGTCGTAATGTTACTTTTAGTCTATGGTACTCTCTATCCTTTTGATCCTTTTTTATATTGTATCATATTCCTAGTTTGTTAATGACGAAGTATATTTTATAGGTTTTCAAGCATCAAATGTTTTTGTTGACGAAGGATCGTTAGTGCGCGACACAACTCAATCTAACATCAAACCTACAAAGGGTGATATACCTTGTAAAACAGACGGGGAATGCTAGGATCGTTGCCCCCTTGGCGGGTCGTGTCGAAAGGATCATACTTGTGAATGTATTCATTTTAAATAATTCATATAATACAATTTGAACAACTTTGGCTTATTATAAAAGATAATAAATAAAAGTTACTAGAGTATCGTTGACTTTCTTTCTACATCTTAAAATAAAAAAAAAAAACAAACATCTGGTTAAAAGTATTGGTTACAACGAGGAAGATATCTAGTGTTAATGACGAGTAATCATCGTGTTAAATTTCATATAGGGAATCCCAATAAAATTTTTAATTGAACGATGAATAAATTACATTTGTATCAAATTTCAGTGTTTTTCCTTTACCATTAATATTGACGTCATTTGTACTTTATGTTTTTAAATGTTACGCACTTTGTCCTTTATCCCTTAACCAATTAATTATTGTCGTTAATCAGGCCATACCCTTTTATCTCCCCAACAACACCAACCCAAGATTTGAAAATCTCCCATTCTCTTCCTTCTCTTTGTACACCACCCATACCTCTGGCAAGTGGCAACCGCCAATTATTACCCAAATATCATTCGAATGGATATGTAACACCAGTTCAAATTCATCAACTTCTGTATAGTTTTGAACAATTAATCATGCACGTTCATCCATTTTACGGGATTTATGATTGACTGGCTATGTTTTCTCAAAACTGGTAATTTCAGACAAACCCTAGAAATGTGAATTTTGGATTAACCTAAAAAATTTTCAAGTTGATTGTTTTCAACGACCCTTTTGTGACGAAGTTGCAGATATTAGAGACCAAAAATGTTAAGCTCTTACCCTATTACCTTTTATTCAACTAGCCTTGATTTTGGTGAACTTTCTTGAAATTGCGATGATGTCCAATAAAGCGTAGTGGCTAAGTTGAGGTGACGTTTTGAACCACGAACACATCGTAGTGTAATTATACTATGTTGTATATATTTAATTACACCACTTGATTCACATAGCTAGCACGTTAATGTAATTTGTATTATATATATATTAACTTTTTTAACTTAAACAAATTCCTAAAGAATTATTTTAACTTTTTGTAAAAGAATATTTTGTAGTTATTTTATTTTATTCGTTGATTTTGTTTAAAACAACTCGTCGGTGTAGTGGATGTGTGCAATAGCGTGTGATGCACATATGCAAGAGTGTTGTATTGCATGGAATACAATGTTATTACACATATTTGATACACATTATTGTATATATGCAATATAAGACTATTTCACATATCGAATACACACTATTGCGTATATGTAATACAACACATATGCATACATCGACTTTTATTTATTTATTTTATATTTTTTGCATATAATATAACACTATTGCATGTATACAATACACACTATTGAATAAATGCAATCAAACATTATTGAACATATAAAATACACACTATTGCAAATATGTAATACAATATTATTACATATGTGTAGACTTTTTTATTTCTAGTGAAGAATAACAAAATATAAGAAGGATGAAAGAAAATAAAATTGAATTTTTTTTTATTTTTAATTAAAAATATTTTTTTTAGGAATTTTTAGGTTTTCTCTTCAAGGAGGAGTTTTCTCTTGATCCTTCCCCTGTATATATATATATATATATATATATATATATATATATATATATATATATATATATAACATGGTTATAATAAGAAGTAGGTTTTTCCTAAAAAGTGTAGAAAGTGTGTTTTCACCACTATATCTAATAAAACACACCGCACAATAAACACACCGCATAATAAACACATTTTTCATATCCACCATCAGATTAACATATCTAACGCACCAGATTACTTCTTACACTTCTTAGACACACTCTATTTTTTATTTTAACCCCACCCTACATATATATATATATATTTATAGTGTTTGGATTAAATACAAATAACTTCTATAGTGAGAATTTTATAAATAACTAAAGTAATTATATTACATTATTTCATTTTTTATAACATAATTACTCTAGTTTAATACTGTAAAAACTATAGTTATTGTATGTTTAGTAGATTAATTTTATTTGTACTGGATCCATCCCCTATCTATCTATCTTCAAAAAAACAATGTGTCACTGTATGATTGTTCCCACCTCATTCAAGCCATTAGATTGCTTGATTTGTGATTTGATGATTCTAATGCGTTTGACCCGAATTCGCGGGGTGCGGCTAACACAAACTTTTTTGTGACTATACAATAGAAACGGCCACACTTATAGTACATATTCATGTGATCATTGCTAGCCTTAAGCCACACTTGTTTGAACAAAACGCGTGATTACAACAACCCATTTAGCCATGGTTTATTGAAATGGATGTGACCAAAACACAATTTTTCGTAACTATATAATGCAAACGACCACATTTGCAATAAATCTTGTGGCCGTTGGTACCCTTAAGCCATACTTATGGAAACTAAATACTAATTTTGTTCAATGAAGTATTTTTTATATGAAGTTAACTGAGACCTAAACAAAAATAAAACTCGTATTGAGTATAATGTTTGGTTTTAAATACTATACGAGTTCGAGCCGAGTTTAGGCTCGTTTAACGTTTAATTTTTGATGCTATTTTCTCAAATTTGTTAGAAGAAAATTATAACAAGACAGAATAGTAATTAGTTAAAACTGTAAGTATTTGTTGCTTTCTATGATTTTTTTACATTTATTTTTTCGTAAGAACATTTTCAAGAAGTAAATTTATACTATTTCTTGATTTATGAAACCAGCTTTTATAAAAAATAAAAAAAATAAAAAATTAGCTTTGCATCTCTCATCAAATTCCGTACCATGTCAAAATGTTGATTTATGAAAGACGGTAAACAAACTTATACACATGTGTAAGTGTTTGTTGCTTTCTATGATTTTTTTATTTTTTTATTATTGTTTTTATTTTGCGAGAATATGATGATGCTGCTTACAAGACACCAGGGCCGTTCTCAAGAATCCTTAAAAGGTTAAGGACTTGGGGCAAATGAAAAAATGGGCCCCAAAATTTTTAAAAATCAATAACTTGTATATAAAAATTCAATATTACAACGATAATTATAATGAAAATTAACAAAGTTATTGTAACAATGGTCAAATTTGAATACTTGAGCAATTCGCGAGAATCAAAGTTAAATGCAAGGGCTTCCTATTGAGCAACAAATAAAATAAAAAAAACTTACAGCAAGAATCAAACACATGACCACATGTTTGTTAGAAAAGGACTTTACCAGTTACATCAATCTACATCTTTTAGCATGAATTGTTTTACTTATATATTATATAAAAAATGTGTAAAAAAAGTTATGGGCCCTAAAATATGGTGGGCCTTGGGCCGTTGCCCTCTTTACCCACCCTATGGGCCGGGCCGGGCCTGCAAGACACAAATACTTAAAATAGCTGAAAGTAGTATCTAACAAACCATGTGAGAAAATGATTATCTAGGTTTTTAAAGTAGCTTGAAACGTGTTTTTCTTGAAATGTAAAATCTGTTTATAAACACAAATGAATTATGAATTAAGTGAGCTGTGTTTATCGTATCGTGCACATAAGAATTGACCTATTTTAGTAAATAGTTTTGAAATACCCCATTTTGGTAAATACTTTACCCACAATCCTCATTTTGGTAAAAAACTTCACATAAGACATTCTTTTTGTTCTGTTTTATTTATTTTATTCGAAATTATTTGTCCACACTAATCTTATTATACATGTTTCCTTTTTTATGTTATATTTATATTATAAACGTATATTTTCTTACCATTTCTGTTAAACATTTCAACTAATATTTTTCCAAAAGCAATCAGACTTTTAAATTTGTTTAATTTTGATGCCATTTGGACTCTTCCCCTCATTATGACATGGAACGGGTGTTCAAATGGAGTGTACGCAAAAAGAAGTCACTTTTGGGCCAAAGTGCCATTTTATGGATTAGTTCATTCAAATAACTATAGTTAAAGGAAATATTAACCAATAATAACCACTACGTCTAAAAAACATAAATCACTTGTTCTAGATTTCTAAAATGGAATTAAAAGAAACATTGTAGTCGATAGTCATCTACTATCGGCTGGGCTCGTGATCTAAATTAATCATTCAAAAAAAAAAAGAACATATCGAAACCCTTCATATAAGCGTATACTCATAGAAGTCTCCTTTATATAAACAACTAAAACGAATAATTTTGGTCTAATTATTTTTATTGTTTTTTTCTTTAAAATATATGCTTACAAACTTGTTTACTTTTTATTAGGCTTATCAATTAGTTTTATTGTCTCTTTTATAATCATTTGAGTTTTATTGTGATGTACATGAGTATACAAATAATCACGTAAATCGTACCCATGGTTCAAAAAAATTAACACTTTCAGGGTTTATTTTTTTTAAAAATTGCATGTTAGAGATATGCAGTTTTTAACATGTAACATGTTTTGGTTTTAACAATTTAAAAAAATCTGTTAAGTTTGTGTAAAGTAACTAATTGACACTTTTGATAAATTAAAGTGAGAATGTATGTAGCTTACAAAAATAATAGAAATTGGTAAAAAAAAACAAACACTCCACTCCGATCAAAATATTTTGTGTGCTAAAGAAAAAAAAAGCCAAGCAATTGAAATTCTAACAAGCGGAGTTTCGGTGACAACACATAGTCAATAACTCAATATAACCAAGTCATTTTTATTCATACTCTCCCACACTTCAATCTCTCATAATTACAAATCAGTAAACTTACAAATTCACAATAATATTTTCTGAATTAAACTTTTTTATTTAATACATAATTGACAGCCCACAAAATCACTTCACCAAATTTTTAGAATATGAGTATCACAAAGAATTACTTTAACTACTGCAAATATTTTGTTTTTTTATATTATTAGTTACATAGTTATATAATAAAAATATTACTAAAAGTGATCAGGGGCGGATCTACGGTGTTAACGGGTGGTTCCTCGGAACCACCCGAGTTTTGAAATAATAGTGTAGTTATATATAGAACATAATAAAGGAACCACCTTATAAATTAGAAATGAATCACTCTATAAACATTTGAAGCGCTTGTCTAGATGGTAACATCTTGATTTTGTAACCCAGAGGTCGCAGGTTCGATTCCGGTTTTGAAACTTTTTTTTTTCTTTTTTTTAATAACTTACCCAAACATCAGTTAGGGTTTCAAACATAACCAGCCCACGATTAGAGCCCCTCTCCAGCCTCCACAGTCCGCCCCAGTCCCTGAACCTCTTCAACTCCTGACCGCCGGCAGCCTCACTCCGTCAGGTCAGCCACTCGTCCCCGTCACTCCGACCATCGCGGAACGCCGTCAACCTCGTCTCTGTCTGCCACTCAGCCGTCCCCGTCCTCCTGCCATTGCCTACTCTTACTCGAATCCTCTTATCCTCCCACTTTGAAGGTAAGTTTACATTCATGATTCATTGTTAAATGTTAATTGTTCTTAATTGTTAAGTGTTAACTACTTAATTGTTAAGTTATTTGCTAAATTTAGTTTTAGTTTGTTAGATTGTTGGTTTTAATTTGTTAGTTTGTTAGTTTTTGTTAGTTTCTTTTATTATTTTATCGTATTTTTGTTATGTAATGAACTTTTTCCCGAACCATCGAACCGACCCGAACCTCAAACCGACCCGGAAATTTTTTACCCGACTTTATGAAATTGAAACATCTAAAGTAGTGCACCACCCGAAAAAAATTATTGGATCCGCCACTGAAAGTGATACAACGACAATTAATCCACTATTATATTATAGATGTTATATACACACACAAACCTTTTATGTAACACTACAAACTTCTATTTAACTATTATACGATATAATCAACACTACGTATTAATACACACACAATGTCACAACTATTTACAACTAAGCGAATTAACTTGTTTTATTCATTTTCATTTTACACACCATAATGAATCAAATCGATACCAATTAAATTCCCGACGCGGCCATGTCGCAAAGCATGGTTTAAACTGCTACCACTAGCTTTCACAATAAATGTTTTTACGTTTTCATTGTTTACGCACCGTAATGAACCGAATCGACACTGACTGGATTCTCCTTGTAGCGGATTAAACCACACTACCTCTAACCTTCACATCTACTCGAGTAACATAAACCCGAAGCACACACCAAATTTCTAGCTAATATATTAGGGATTGAGCTCGGTACCATACCAATTCCGATCCTGAATTTGTTAAAAACTTGATACTAGAATCGAAAATGCTCGGGTCGGTAAATACCGATTCCCGGTACCGATCTCGAATTTCCTAGCCCCCTTACATTAAAAACTTGGTATCAGTATACCGTTTTCTCATCCCTATAATAGACTTACAATTTCACAATTATTTACTATTAACCGAATTAACTCATATTAGTTATTTTCTTATATTTGGAAAACAAGTTTGTTGGGATGTGCTTCCCGCCAAATAACAGAAAGTCAGTTTCCAAACGACACCGTTTCGTTTAATTGAGAGTTATCTCTTAATAATCATCTACTCCTCAACTTGACCCTATAAATAACATCATCATTCATTCGCTGATTCAAATATCTATTCAATTCAATTCAAATCTTTGCATTATAAAATGGCGAATATTATGTTCATTTCATCTCTCATTCTTCTTTCGTTTGCTTTTACGACTTCGTTTAGCTTACAAAACCCTAGGTTTCCATCAGAGAATACGAGTGACGGTGAGAAGAAGATGGTAGAGAAGCTGTTCAAGCTCCCCCCGGTTTTGATGATCCGGATCATGGAGCTACAATTGAAAATTTAGGGCATCATGAAGGATACTGTCGCATCGAACACTCGTATGATGCTCGGTATGAACAAGTTAATAGGGATTAAGTCGAAAAATGGGTCAGATTTAGTAAAAAGTTAGGTCATAATTAGTCAAAATTGGTCAAAATCAGTCATAATTTGTCAAAATATTTGAAGGTTTTGAAAAATTACGTACAGTATATAATTTTGAAATATTAAATAATGTAAGTAAGAGATAACCCAAGTGCTTTTAGAAATTGGGATTAGGTGCCGATTAGTTGGATATTGGAGAGCTATGACTCAATTTTGACCCTTAAAATTGGTACTAGTCAAAATCGGTAAAAGTTGGTCAAAATCTTTAAAGTATCTGAAAAATTATAGTTTTTTAAAAAAAGGTTACATAATTGTTTAATTTTGTCTTCAAGATTTCAAGTTACAAATTTTAATGATGATTGAATACTTTTGACTTCACATAGAAATCTTACCTTGTTTAATATTGACTTTACTAATTTCGAATTAAAAATTTTGTAGAATGTTTTATTTTTTCTTTGAATCGCGGGGTCAGAAAACAGATCCAGTTGTTCTCTGGTTAAGTGGAGGCCCGGGATGTGGCAGTGAACTGTCGATATTTTATGAAAATGGTCCTTTCAAAATTCAAAAGAATTTGACTCTTGTTTGGAATGAATATGGTTGGGATCAGGTAATACAATTATACCCTGTATAATATATTAGTATGCGTTAACCTAAATGATTATGTATCCGTTGATATGGTTGGGATCAGGCATCCAACATACTGTTTGTTGACCAACCTACTGGAAGCGGCTTTAGTCGCAACTCTGATTGTAGAGACACTCGCCATGATGAGCAGGGTGTAAGTAGTGACCTATATGACTTCTTACAGGTTTGTTCCTTGTGTTAATGTTAAATGTATTAAATAATGCATTCTGTTCATTAACTAATGATGTTTTGATACAGGTTTTCTTCAAAGAACATCCTGAATATGCAAAAAATGACTTCTTTATAACCGCAGAGTCATATGCTGGTCACTACTGTCCTGCTTTGGCAGCTAAAATCCATAAAGAAAACAAAGCTAAAAAAGGAATCCACATAAACCTCAAGGTACAAACTTGTGCTTTTTATAAGCATTTGAGTTGGTGTGTTTAATCACTTCATGAGTTGTGACACAGGGATTTGCTATCGGAAATGGACTCACTCATCCACTAATTCAACACAAAGCGTACCTTGATTACGCACTGGACAGGAAATTAATTAAGGAGACTGATGGTGAATATATTAACAAGTTAATTCCCGCGTGCGAGAATGATGCCAAATTTTGTGGTAAGTGGTAACTTAATTTCATATGTAATAAGAAGCACATGAAACAACAATACAAGATATGCTTCAAGAAAGCCTGGCAAAGCATGCAAGTCAGATCTGGTTACGGGTCAAAACATACCGTTTCAATTAGGAGTGTTAAGAGTCGTGTCCGCTGGCAGGCGGGTCCAACCTGATATGAACTTGAACATGACCTGAATCAAACAAGACACATATTCATGGGCTAACATGAACACGGCCTGTTTCACCCGAAAGTGCATGTCTTTTATTTAAAAGTGTAAACAAGTCGAGCCGAGCCGAGCCTCGGCTCTGTTTAACCAAAAAGAACTCGAGCTTGGCTCATTTAAAGCTATATTTCTAAAGCTCAAGCACAACTTGCGAGTAGTTTTTAAAGCTCGATCTCAGCCCGTGAGTAGTTTTTAAGCTTAATCTCGGCTCGTTTATTCTTATTTATTAACTTAAATATACTTTTACTTATTATATATATATATATATTATAAATTTTGAGTTAACTTAATATATATTATTTAGTTAATATTATCATAGTTATTATAAAAATAGATATTAATATATTAAATAAAATTTATATAGATAATAGGCTCATGAACCAGCTCGAACTCAGTAAGTGAACTCAGTCTCGCTTACCAAACAAGCTTATTTTAGGTTCAAGCTCGTTTAGGCTCCGCTCAATTGCCGATCTTGAGTATCACACGAATCACTTGGTTCATTTACAATCCAGCTAATTGAATGATTTTCTGATCTTTCTTCAGGCACCAATGGAACGATGGCTTGTATGGACGCATACATATCTTGCTCAGTCATTTTCAGGTCAATCAAAGCTATTATTGGCAATATCAATGTAAAGAGATTTAACCTAATGTTTCATTATTGTCAACATTATTCAAATTTCTTGTGAGATATATCATTTATCATCTTCTAACATGTTGCAGCACTATGACATTAGAAAGCGGTGTGAGGGTGTATGCTATGATAACTCAGAAGCGATTGCTCTTCTTAGCAAGGAATCTGTTAAAGAAGCTCTTGGAGTCAAAGGCATTGACTTTTCTCCATGCAGTGATGTTGTACTTCAAGACATGCTTATGGATATCATGAGGAATCTTAAAGTTGGGATTCCCCACCTTCTAGAAGACGGGATTAAAATGCTTGTATATGCTGGCGAATATGATCTCCTATGCAACTGGCTTGGTTAGTACTCTATGTTGTCCCAAGTTTAAATCATCTGTTGAATATATACTATTATAATATGTGTTCAATTGGCAAATTGTTTAGTTAATTCAAGATGGGTTCATGCAATGGAGTGGAGTGGTCAGAAAGAGTTTGTTGCATCTCCTGATGTTCCTTTCGTAGTTGATGGTTCTAAAGCGGGCTTATTCAAAACCTACGGTCCACTTAGTTTTCTCAAGGTTCATGATGCGGTACACATGGTTGCTAGGGATCAACCGAAGGTAGCTTTGAGCATATTAAAAAGGTGGACTAGGGGGTCACTTGCTGATTCTTACATGTAATGTGATGTTGGTTTTCCTATTTGTGTATGTTCTGTGTTTACAAAGAGAAAGAAGCCTTAATATTAAAGGCATTACAAATATTATAAAACGTGGAAACTAAATAACGTTGGAGCTGAAGATAAGCAATTGAAATCGTGTGTTTATTTTTGTCTGATCCCTTGGTTTTCTGTCCAAGAATCTTAGTTAATATTTTAGTGTAATTTAAACAGATTTGTGATTTTGAAACAATTAATCAAACTGAACCAGTATGCTCATCAAATACAACTCCTCTAAATTCATTTCTCCCAAAATCCATTATGACATATGTGATTCTAAGTAAGAATACTCAACAACTTTGATTAAATCTAATTAAGAAAATAAAAGCATGTTCTGCGTGTTAAATTTTGTGATAATGGAATTCTCTATATTGATTTAGAGATATTACATTGTATTATGTACTGATTTACAAAGCGATAAAATAGGAAAGTCAATAACAAAATTAACCACTCTTGAATACGAACTAATTTAGGAGAGGTGGTTGAAGTTGCCATATCATCTTTTATCCCCCTGCAAGCGAAACGGCGGTGGACAAACTCTAAGCAATTCCCGAAAATGTTCAAACTGAGGTCGTGGTAAGCTTTTAGTAAAGATGTCCACAAGTTGCAGCTTGGTAGGAACAAACTGAGTATGTAATCTGCCTGACATAACCAATTCACGAACAAAATGATAATCCAAATCAATGTGTTTGGCTCGTTTGTGAGACACCGGATTTTGGCTCATGAATAGTGCACTGTGGTTGTCACACAAAAGAGTCGGACGTGAAGGAGGAAGAGCATTAAATTCCTTCAAAAGATGAGTGATCCAGACGATCTCAGCTGCTACATTTGCCATGCCTGATACTCCGACTCAAAACTAGACCGAGCCACCGTTGGTTGTTTCTTGGCGCTCCAAGACACTAAGTTACCTCCTAGAAAAATTGATGTAATCTGCCTGACATAACCAATTCACGAACAAAATGATAATCCAAATCAATGTGTTTGGCTCGTTTGTGAGACACCGGATTTTGGCTCATGAATAGTGCACTGTGGTTGTCACACAAAAGAGTCGGACGTGAAGGAGGAAGAGCATGAAGTTCCTTCAAAAGATGAGTGATCCAGACGATCTCAGCTGCTACATTTGCCATGCCTGATACTCCGACTCAAAACTAGACCGAGCCACCGTTGGTTGTTTCTTGGCGCTCCAAGACACTAAGTTACCTCCTAGAAAAATTGAATAACCATGCGTGGACCTCCGAGTCTCAATACATCTCGCCCATTCCGCATCCGAATACCCCAAAATAGATGAAGCCGTAGGACGACTAAACAAGAGACCATGGGATATAGTACTTTTAACATACCTGGGAATCCGTTTAACCAATTGAAAATGCTTTTCGGTGGGAGCATGCAGGTGTTGGCACGCTTGGTTGACGGCATAGGCTAAGTAGGGTCGGGTGATTGTTAAATATTGAAGGGCGCCTACAATGGAACGGTAAAAAGTTGGATCAGAATATGGTGTTTCATCCGTAATGAAGGTGTCCGAGGTCGATAAAGGAGTATGAGCAGGTTTAACATGACATAACCCGGCATGTGTGACAATGTTGGCATATTTGGATTGAGTGAGAAAAAGAGTTGAGTCGGATCGGACAACCTTAAGTCCAAGGAAATAGTTTAGGGAACAAAGGTCTTTGATGGAAAACTCGTTATGAAGACGACTCATGAACATAGATAGAAGAGATGGTTTGTTTCTCGTATGAATGAGATCGTCTACATAAACGAGCAGATACATAAGAGTGTCTCCTTGATGAAAGACAAAAAGAGATGGATCGGCACGACCGCAAGAGAAGCCGAAGGACAAAAGGAAGGAGCTTAGACGATGGAACCAAGCCCGAGGGTCTTGTCTGAGACCATAGAGAGCCTTATTAAGTTTGAAAACATGAGATGGAAGTTTCGGGTCAACGAAACCCGGTGGTTGCTCCATGTAGACGGTTTCGGAGAGAGACCCGTTAAGGAAGGCGCTGTTCACATCGAGTTGGTGGAGAGACCAACCGTTAATGACGGCTAACGAAAGGACGATGCGAATGGTGGAGGCCTTTTCAATGGGGCTAAAAGTATGTGTGAAGTCAAGACCCGGGATTTGTGTAAATCCTTGAGCTACCGGTCGAGCCTTGTGACGATCCAACGACCCATCGAAATGGTATTTGGTTCGGTAGACCTGTTTTGAGCCGACAACATTGGTGGATGGTGGACGTGGAACAAGAGACCACGTATTACTTCAACGAAGAGCCAGAAGCTCAAAGTGCATGGCATTCATCCAATGAGCATGTTTGGAAGCGCTTTTAAAACCTTTAGGGCCAGTAGCAGTTAAGAGAGCTATATGAAGGTTTGAGTGCATGGCTTGAACAAGTTAGGAGGTGTGCTTTGGATTTGGTTTAAAGGTACGGGGCATTTACATACCCTTGCTAAGATGATTTATTACATATTTTCCCAACCCTTAAAACACAATTACATATTTCCCCTTTCTAAACTACACATATTACATATTTACCCATTTCATTAAAATTTCTCTCTTAACTTACTATTTTACCCTCACTGTCTTTTTATTTTTGAAATCAAATTTAAA
Source organism: Bidens hawaiensis (assembly GCF_021521415.1). NCBI lineage: Eukaryota > Viridiplantae > Streptophyta > Magnoliopsida > Asterales > Asteraceae > Bidens > Bidens hawaiensis. The sequence goes on from NW_027492838.1 coordinate 481,087, forward strand.
CCCACATAAATATCTACACACACAACCATAAAAACAATCAAAAAACAACCCAATTGCAAACCCCGCCGGCACACCTCATTAGCTCGAAACAAACCCAAACCTTAACTGGAAAACACCCCACCGGAAAAGAACGTCGGGTAACATACACCTCACAGTGATTCAAACCGACAGCATTGGCGGAGGTTGGTTTCAGTTGGGTCTTCACCTCCGGCAGAAAAGGGCGGCGCTTGACAGTCGGAAACCTGCGACGACGTTAGAGTGTACATAAAGCGGGATAAGATGACCCTTTCCGGTTCATGGTGGCAAGCGGTGGCTGCTTTACACAGGGGCGAGGATGATGGCTTACGATGGAGTTGAAACTGGTTCATGGGAATCAATCTATGTTTAGATCTGGCAGAATTCATAAAACATTAATATTATAAAATGGGTAAATGGGTAATTTTATAAGAAAAGGGGAAATATGTAAGTTGATTTTAAGGGTTGGGAAAATATGTAATAAAGACTCTTAGTATGGGGATATATGTAAAAATTCCTAAAGGTACCGACCTTAGAACGAGTCATCATTGGGTGTGAGGAGGCTGCTTCGGGTTGAGCAGCATTAGGCGGAGGGGAGGGCAGTATGTCGGCAGCAAGAGGGGCTGCAACAGGCGAGGGAGAGGCTATGAAGGGTGACGGGTGAGTTATTGAGTGAAGGGGATGGTGTAGGCAGTGAGGGCGGGTCAACAGGGGACGGTTCAGCAGTGGGTAGCGGGTGGGTAGGAGGGTTATTTTTGCATAGGGAGCATGGTGGGACAAGTGTAGGGGTGTTTGTGATTGTGAGTGTAGTAGCAGGAGGGGTGGGTCATGGGTTGGTAGAAGAAAATGGTAAATATTCATGAAAAGTTGACTGAAAGAGAGTAGCCAAATTAGTGGGAGAGGAGTCACTGTTTTAAGGAAAAAATGACTCGTCATAGCGAGCATGACGAGTGACGTACATACGAGAAGATGTAGGATCAAAACACTTGTAGCCTTTGTATTGCTGAGCATAGCCCATGAAGATACAAGGGAGACTACAAGGTGCGAGTTTATGTGGGGCATAGTCACGTAGGTACGGGTAGACACAACATCCAAAAACTCGAAGATTGGTGTAGACGGGTTTAGTAGAAAAAAGCATCTCAAAGGGAGATTTATAGTTTAGAACCTTGGTAAGTAAGCGATTGATGATATATGTGGCTGTACTAAACGTATTGATCCAATGAGAGGCGAGAATTCGAGCATGAAAGAGCATAGCTAACCCGTTTCGACTATATGGTGATGTTTTCGTTCAGCTCGTCCGTTTTGCGGTGCTGTGTACGAACAAGATAAGCGATGAAATATGCCATTTTCGTCAAAGATCTTGCGTACATATTGGTTGACAAACTCCGAGACGCCATCACTTTGAAAACTTTTACTTTTCGTGAGAATTGTGTTTGTACGAGACACAAAAAAAATTGCAATATGGTATAAAATTCTGTTTTTGATTTATGCGGATATAACCACGAAAAACGTGAATAGTCATCCACAAACACAACATAATACTTGTAGCCATCTGTACTAGTGATAGGCGACGGTCCCCATAGATTACAATGAACGAGATCAAGAGGATGAGAAGCATGTTTGTCATTAAATTAAATGGTAATTTACAGGCCTTAGCAAGTTGACAAGGTGAGCATTTGGTTTTGGCAAAATAGAAGTAAAAGACAAACAACCATGTTTCTTTAAAACAGAAATAATGTCATAGGCAACATGCCCTAAACGATTGTGCCACAAATCAAATGAGGCTTTATTCGAAAAAACAGAAGCAACAAAAGCAAAAGATTTATCCTGAAGCACGTAAAGACCGTTCTCACACCGACCTTGAGCGAGAGGCTGGCTTGTCTTCCGGTCCTGAATAATAAAAAACGTGTCTGAGAAAAGAACATCAATGGGATAACCCTTAGTCAACTTGCTAATTGAAAGTAAATTTTTGGTGATGGACGGTACCACAAGAAAGTCATTCAGAGACACATTTTTAGTGAGTGAAACATGTCCTTTATGAGTCATGGGAAGGGAGTGACGAACCCATGTAAGGCAAAAAAGAATGAAGTTTACCAGTGTCGTCCACCATGTGATGATCAGCCCCGGTATCCGCAGTCTAGTCGGGTCCTTCACCGGAGACATGACATTGAGCGTGAAAAGCACGAGCGAGACCCTCATCTCCAGAAGCGGCTGCCACAAAAGAAGAGAGTTTCGGGCACTTGTTGGCATAATGGCCGTTGGTTCGGCACGATTGGTAGTGAGGTGGTCTGGGTGACCCGTTGGAGTACCCGGGGGAGTGGTTGTTGGAACGAGTAAAAGCACCGGAAGCAGGACGGGATCGGTTGGAGTTGGAGCCACGAGAACGAGAAGCCTGTTGATCGATGGGCAACAAACGCGACAGGAGCAGGAGTGGTGGGGTGCAAAATTGTGACATTCGTCAATTTCAGGTTAACCCCGTTAACTCAACTCCGTCAATTCAAACTTAAGATCATTGGATCTGTAACGCACATCTCATTACATTTAAACTAAGGTTTTAAATGACGCTTGACAACTACTACATGTGTAGTCTTTCGGGAATTGCACCGAAACGCAAACGAGTTGACGCAAACCATTGGTGAATAAACGAAAAAAGTCAAAACAATAATTATGTGATAATTATGTGTTAGACATATGTGATACTTGATTATATTATGTGTGATGTTAGACAAGAAACAAGAACTAAGTTAATTAAGCTAGAAAAGTACAAATTAGAAGTTGAGGGACCAAAGTGTAACATCTTATTATTAATAATATGTAAAACCCTAATCTCCTTCTCTCCCTCACTAGACCGATCGGCCAGCCCCCCCCCCCCTCTCCCTCTCTTGTGACGGCAGCCCACACACACACACATACCACCCTTATTTGATCTTGGTTTTCACAATTGAAGCATCCTACACCCGTTTCTAGCCATCTTCTACCTTCCTCTTGCTTGCTTTGGTGTTTTTGAAGGTATAATTATAAACCCTAGGTCCGAAAATCATATGTATGGTGTTCATATGTTTTATTTGATTAGATGATGTATTGATTGTGATTTGATAACTAGAATTGGTGTTATTACATGTTAATCGTTGGTGTCTTTGATTTTGAGTTCAAATAAAACCCTAATCATGTATGTAGTGTGTAATTGATGTGCATGGATGGTGGTTATGGTGTCTAGAATGTCATATGAACGGATTATGGTCCATAGATAGTTAATATGTTGAGTTTGGATGCAAACAGTTTCTGGACAGATTGTGTTATTGATGTTCAATTGACTGTAACGGGGTGTGAATGTGAAAATTGGTCGAGATAATTGATACTACAGTGAACTAGATTGAGTCTAGTTTCTAAAGAATATAAATTTGCAATTTTTGAACGTGAAAAAGTTAACTTTTATGATTTTACAAAAACGTTGTGCAAATCTGAATTGTGAGACCTGCTGTTAGGTTGATTTGTAAATATTATATTTCATGAACTACAAGACCAAATGGGTTGGTTCCACTTCTGGAAGTCAACTTGTTGAGTTAAGAACCTAACCCAATTGGTCTTGCATTTGTTGGATTTTTCATTTAACGGGAATTTCAAATAAAATTATGTTGCGCATGAATTTGACTGTTTGAGTTTGCTGTAGTAAATTGATCATTGTGAGAAATATATGTGGAATAAAAATACAACAAAATATGTTCTGGAAACCTAACACATGTATGCTATTGTGGTGATTTTTGATGAATTAATTGATGAGTTGTGATATGTGAATTAGAGTAATCTTTACTAGTAGTAATCTGTCTCGGTAAAGCTAGTTGCTGAGTTAGGCGAAAGTACATGAAATATGTTGATAATCGATAATTGCTACGTGTTTGACCAAAATACCCTTGTGTTAGAACATTACTAGAAGTATGCTATGTTTATACTTGATGCTTGGGAAGTTGTTTACACGTGTAACGTATCACAAATATACATGTTAATTCACACACGATTCACAAACGGAACACGAAACGTATTTTTGTGCTTAGGAATTATGTGCCGGGTCTAGAGACTCGATAATAGTTCCGATACTTAGAAAAAAAATCTCATTTTTGTGTCTTAGAACGCGAGTGAGGATTTTTCTGTGACGCACATCATCTCTCGGACTTTGGTTTTTAGTAATCTTCGCAAACAGTGAGTTTCACTTACCCCTTTTAAACTCTTTAAACGCTTTTCACTTGGGGAAGATAACATACTCCGAACGCTTTTAAGATTTTGTTAGTAGATTATATATCACTTGTAAAGGCTAAGTGGCAAACGAAACACTTGAAGTCCTACACATCGAACCGTTTAGTATTGGAAAATAGCGAGTCACTGTTGAGTAGTACTACTGGGTTTGACAAACCCCACCCAACGCTAAACTCGACTGGAGGTCGAGTGGGTGTAATTTTTGGCTAACACATTACCATGGTCTGGATGACCTGGTGGCAAGGCACTTGATAAACAGTCAGCTTCGGTGTCGAACACTTAGTAATACTTGTTGTATAAGCTAGCTACCTATCGATATATAATTGATTTAACACTATCTGGTAACGCAAAACGCTAAACGCAAAACCGCTAAACGCAAAACGCTGAACGCTAAACGCAACACGTTAAACGCTTTATTTTATATAAACTTGTGAACACACCAACCTCGTGTTGACACTTTTAGTATGTTATTCTCAGGTAGCCGAGGCGGGCGTGCGGTATAGGATCATGCATTGATTGAAACGCTTTTGTTTATGCAAATATGATTTTAAACTGTTGTCATTGGATTTTAAGTCGTCCTGTGTGACGCAACTTTTATCTTTTGGTTTTTACGCTTCCGCACTTATTTTCATTTAAACGTTTTTATGGTTTGATTATAACTAATGATTCCGATCCTGTTAGTTCACACCTCTGACGGTAAAACTCCGTTAGTGGATTTTGAGGGTGTGACAAAAATGTTGAGAAATTGCTCTTGACTTTCAGCTTTGGTAAGAAGATCCCGGAATGAGAGAGGATCCCGAGTGGTACGAATAGCCGTAGACCAACTCTCAAACGTAGGACCGAGACCACACAGGAACTAGCGGGTTTTGTCCGTTTCAGTTACCGGATGACCGATGGCAGAGAGCTGGTCATAAATAGCTTTAAATTTCCGGCCAAACACAGCAACGATAGAAGAGCCACGGGTTAATTGTCGGAGATTATCACGCAAAAGATACATTCGCTCCAAAGAAGTGTTACTATAGGCTGCCTCAAGAGCAGTCCAGATCAGACGAGACGTGGAAAGGCCTAGAATCTCGGCGATGGCTTCTTCAGTTAAAGAAGAATTGAGAATAAAGACAACCTGTTGGTCACGAAGGATCCAGTTGGCATACAACGGATTGGGCTGTTCATTGGAGTCTAGGGTAACAGTTTTCAGTGGTTGAGGGATAGAGCCATCAACATAACCGAGAAGCCGCTGATTTGCAAGGAGGGGAGTAATTTGATTGCGCCAAATAAGATAGTTAGTGGAGGAGAGTTTAATGGTGAGCATATGAAGGATGGTGGCCATGGGAAGGGAGGTTTCGGAAGAGGTGGATGAGGATGATGAAGCAGTCGTCATTGAAAAAAGAGGGAAGGGTGGAAATGATCAATTAGATGGAATTCTCTATATTGATTTAGAAAGATTACATTGTATTATATACTGATTTACAAAGCAATAAAATGGGAAAGTCAATAACAAAATTAGCTACTCTTGAATACACGTAATTACATGAACTAATTTAGAAGAGATTGTTGAAGTTGTCGTATCATCTTTTAAATTTGCTTTGCATCTTTCTTTGAATTTGCATCTAATTAAGAAATAAAACCACACTTAGGAGTTAAGAATAACCATCTTTCCTTTCATTATAGAAAAACACAATATTTGTTTATTCAAAGATTCTAAAATGATTTCAGTCGATGATTACTTAATATACTCTTCTATTTTGTTCACCATTTACCATGTTTCTCCACCACTGTAGTTCAATCTTCACGCCGCCACTGCGGCGCCTATCATTGAATGTGGATTACAGAGTTGATCATATATTGATATAATAGGTTAGGGTTCGTGTTCTACACGGATGAAAAATGTAATAATAATTAAAAATATTATATGTAATACTTAAATTCAGTTATTTCATATAATAAGTTTTATTTATGACTTTTTTTAATAAGTTTTGATATATTATGCACTATAATTTTAAGTTGATCATATACCGATAAGTTGAAAACCAACGTTGGTGTTTGATTTATTAATGAAAGTTTGTCCTGGGTAGTTTACCAGATATATATACATACAGGAGAAGGTTCATGTACATTTTAATCTTAACATGAAAACGTAGGAAATAATACCAATTTATAAAAAAATGAGAACGTAAGAAACAATACCAACTACAAAACCAATATACATAAACAATGATTTGTAATAACAAAGAAAAAACCTAAAAATGACAACAAAAGAATCAAAATCAAGAACAAAATAATAACAAATACTTATAACAGCAAAAGAAAAAAAAACTAATAACAACAACAAAATATAATCAGCAAATCCTTTTAACGTCTCATAATCGAATATTAGCAAATACGAACAAAAATAACAGCAAACACCTATAAAAATAAACCTAATAAGAACAACAAATTGGTTCTCACTGTTTTCATGTTAAAAATAAAATGTATTTGATCATGTTTCTATACATATATACATATATATATATATATATATAATTAACATCTTTTATTTTTTTTGTCCTCATAGCATCTTATAACGTAATGTAACATAACATAACATAAGATAACATTTACGTGACTTAGAAGCTTTAGAGTCTATATATATGGGTGCATGTATAACTAATTATTTCCATCTAAATACAAATTAAATCTCTTTCTTCTCAACTTATTGGGTTTTAATGGGTTCAAACATGACCTCAACTACATTGAAGATGACATTCTTGGTCGTAATGTTATCTTTAGTCTATGGTACTCTTTATATTTTTATCATTTTTTTATATTTTAGCATATTCCTAGTTTATTGATGACGAAATATATTTTTACAGGTTTACAGACATCAAATGTTTTCGCTAATGAAGGATCGCTAGTGAGCGACAAAACTCAACCTCGCATTGAACCTGCAAAGGGTGATATACCTTGTAGAACGAATGAGGATTGTGAACATCGTTGCGCCCTTGGCGGGTTGTGTCAGCCGGATCATACTTGTGAATGTATTCATATAAGTAAATCAAAAATACAATTGGAATAACTTTGACCTATTATGAAAGATAATATATGGAAGTTACTATAGTATCACTGATTCACTCACTGTCTTTCTACATCTTAAAATAGAAAACTAAAAACATCTAGTAGTTAATGTCTTTCTACATCTTAAAATAGAAAACTAAAAACATCTAGTAGTTAAAAGTATTGCTGGTTGCATTGAGGAAAATGTCTAGTTCTTAGCCAATTGCCTTTTATACAACTAGCCTGGACTTTGGTGAACATTTCTTGAAATTGCTATGTTGTCCAATATGATACTCTATCCGTCCCATTTTAAATGTCCATTTGTTTATTTTTGGTTGTCTCAATTTAAATGTCATTTCTTTACATATAAATTCAATTTCCAATTGTGCCCTTACTATTACATATACTAGATGTTTCATTTTACAAAAAATGGTTTTTAGCCATAATAACTTAAAGGACATTATTGTCATTTTACAGCTCATAAAATAAAATGATCAAACATGTCTTAATATGTGTGTTTTGGGTCCCATGACATTTAAAATGGGACGGAGAGAGTATTAAACTATCTTCTTGTTATAAAAGTAGTGACATCGCTCCTCATTTTTTTCATCCTTTTATATGTTGTTATTCTTCAATAAAAAAAAAGAAAAAAAAAGGTTAGTCATGATATTACATATATTGTATATATTGCAATATTGTTGTATTACATATATGCAATACAACACTATTACATATATGTAATGCATATTACTATATTACACATACTATGATAGTAATCGTGTTACACATGGATGAAACCTATATAAAACGTAATATATATGTAAAATCATATAAATTTAATGAAATGCAAATGTCGTATTTAAATATAAATAATAACTAGGGTATATACCCGCGTGACACGCGGGTGGAATAACATGTCACTAAACATAATCAACTCAAACATCAATTTAAACAAACATAATATTTCTTTAACTATTAAAACTTGATAGATTTACATTGTCACTAAACGCATCACCATACCAACCAAAAAGTTATAG